>NC_081310.1:196382706-196682706 GCF_026419965.1 Kogia breviceps | reverse complement strand
CAATGTTTATGTCATGAAGGATCATTTATGGAGAAACAAATAAGTGGGAAAAAATTTCAGGCAAAAACTCTAATGTAAGCTGCCACCTGTTAAGAATTTAAGTGAGATGCTACACTCATCTAAGTTTGGAAAAATCATGATCATGATATGTACTTTTTTGAGGATGACAGTAATATCTGAATGTTCATTCTTGGTTTCATCGTATGCTTTTCGCTGTTCTTTTTTTTTTAAATAGCAGAGATTCAATAAAGTTAATGCCCGATTTAGCCATTAAGATGACTACCACTTATGAGTTCAGTGACTGTGGAAGTTAGAGCTTGACACTTATCAGAAAGCTGCTTGAGAGAAACTTTAGAGAGTAGAAATTATAAAATCAATGGCTTAGAAGAGTTTTTTTTTCCTTTATAAAAAAAAATGTCTAAAATATCCACAATTAAAGACAAGTTAAAATGTTTATGAACCTATTACCCAAGCACCAACCTTTTCGTTTCTTAACTAAAGAGCTAACAGCACAATAAGTATCTGCTTGACTGATACACTTTAAGAGAATTCAACTTAGCATTGAACTGAATGAAACACCAATCAAAAGGAAAACATAAATGTACTTGGAAATCTGTGCCATCCCCAGCCCCAGCTAGTCACTTCTTTATTTGTTAATAAACATTTTTGTTTCATATAACACATGTCAGATGATTACTTTTTAGCTTAAAATAAGATACAATAAAAATATTTTAACCTATAATTGGAACAACCAATTCTGCATTCATCCAGTTCATTTAAAATAGAAACTAAAAGCAATGATGTTTTAAATTTAGTGCCATTTTCAAAATTGAAAAAAAAAGAAAAAAGCAGATCAAAATAACTTAGAAATGTAGAAGTGACATTAAATAAGCAATGTTACCCTTCTACTTTTATATTTTAGAAAGGAAAAAGAAAACTGTATCCATTACTGACTCTGAGAGGTGTTGTAAGGATCCTTAGAATTCTTTTCATAGCGGGGACTATTAATTTCACAAGACTCCTTTAAGAAAGAATTTTCATTCTTATCTCTAACATTGCATTTAAGACCCTTGAAGACTCTTTCAAGACTGACATAAGGGAAAGAAATCATTTTACCTGAGAGCTGCAGGGGCTCTTCCCTGGAGTCAAGGACAGGAAGAGACCAGAGAGGATTTAAGCATCCTATGAAAAGCAAACAGCAGGAGACCAGCTTATACATGATTGGCAGGAGACAGAAGTCTTCCTTCTCGGCCTCTGTTTGTTGGAACTTTCAACTTGCTTCTTCTCGGGGATATAGCTCAGTGGTAGAGCATTTGACTGCAACTTGTTCCTTCTCATTCTGTGATCAGCGATTATATATATTATCCTATGACCTCATATCATCCCCTACAAAAAAAATAAATAAATAAATTTATTGGCTCAAGGCTGAAAGACAATCACTTTGCATTGATGTAATTTTTCAAAGTAGCAACTCATAGACAATAAATTTACTGTCTTGTTGCCTAGTGTACAAAATAGGTATTAAATAAAGAACAGTTACGTTTATAAAGCTGGCAAAAGGAGTAACTGAGAGCAATAAATCATGAGTTAAAGAAAGGATAAGACATGAGTTGAAGTGGCCAAGGCAGAGACATGGATTTATGAGTCCTACCCAGCAGAAGTATTGTGGAGGATGGCAAAACATGTGATGATTTCCTTTGTTTTAATCTTTTGTGAATGAAGAGATGAATTGTCATATTGTTTGTGGTGCTGCCTTGCCTGAAGAATGACAATGTGTGGAATAAAACTCAAAACCAGTTACTTATTCTTAAAAAGTGAAGCTAAGTCAAATGCATAGCAAACATTCAGGCTCAAGGCAAGTTGTGTACATACACTAGGCCTCATGTAAAACTACGAGTATAAGGGTCTTCAGAGAAGGGAAATAACTTTCCTTAAAGTTGGATATTACTCATGAAGGAGGATGAAGAACAAGCCTGAAAACCTGGCCGATAAGTATTTCCAGAATTTCACTGCGTTTCCGCACCTCCGCTCTGCCCGGCGTCTCCCAGCCAGGATCGGTGCAGTAGCCTCCTTGCAAACACCCTCAAGGCGGGCTGCTGCCCGCCAGTCTCATCTCAAAACAGCACAGTGATGCTATTAGCACATTACGTTAGGTCACATCAGCTCTTTGCTCAAAACCCTGCACTGGACCTGAACATAAAAGTTAAAACTAAAGCATTTCTAGGAAAAAAAAAAAATAAATGAACACCTTCACAACCTGAGGGTAGGCAAATATTTCTTAGACATGACACCCACCATATAAGAAAAGAATGGATAAACTGGACTTCATCCGAATTAGAAACATCTGCTCCTTGAAAGATACTGTTAAGAAAATGAAAACGCCAACCACAGCTGTGAGAAAATATTCACAAAACCAATGCCAGACTAAAGACTTCTCCAGTATATGTATAAAGAATGCCAACTCAATAAGTCAGCAACCCAATTAAAAGAATGAGCAAAAGGTTTGACATGAAAACATACATCCAACAAACACCTGTACACAAATGTTCCTATAGCTGTAAATAGCTAAATGACCCAGGTGTCCCTCAACAGGGGACTGGATAAATAAGCTGTGCTACATCACACAGTGGAATTCCACCCAGCAATGCAAAGGAACTACTGATAAACGCAACATGGACAAATCTCAGAAACTTTATGCTGAGTGAAATGAGCCAGACCCAGGAGAGTCCATATTGCATGAGTCCATTTAAATGAAGTTTTAGAACAGGCAAAATGAATCCATGGCATCCAAAGACAGTTCAGTGAGAGATGGAAGGTTGACTGTGGGGAGACAAAGAACTTTTGGGGGTAATGAAAATGTTCTATACCTTCTCAAGGCAGTGGTTACCTTGGTCAAAACTCATCAAACTGGGACTTCCCTGGTGGCGCAGTGGTTAAGAATCCTCCTGCCAATGCAGGGGACACGGGTTCGATCCCTGGTCTGGGACGATCCCACATGCCGCGGAGCAACTAAGCCCATGTGCCACAACTACAGAGCCCGCGAGCCACAACTACTGAGCCCACGGGCCACAACTACTGAAGCCCACGTGCTACAGCCCGTGCTCTGCAACAAGAGAAGCCACCGCAATGAGAAGCCCATGCACCGCAACGAAGAGTAGCCCCAGCTCGCCACAACTAGAGAAAGCTTGTGCGCAACAACGAAGACCCAACGCAGCCAAAAATAAAATTAAAAAGTCATCAAACTGTACACTTAAAATGGGCATGCTTTATCGTACATAAATGATACCTACATAAGGCTGATTGGTTTTAAAGATTTAAAACCAGGGTCTCCTGACTTCATTTTCACTTCTTCCAATACCGCCCTCCCCTGACAACTCCACTCCAGCCAATCTTCCTCCTTACTACTCCCTGAACGTGCCCCTGCCTCAGGACATTTGCAACTCCTGATTCTCCCTCCCCTGGATTGCTCTTTCCCCAGATGTGATGCCTGGCGCTCTTCCTCACCTCCTTCAAGTGTTTGCTAAAACGTCACCTCCTACGTGAGGAATCCCCCAACCCTGCTATTTAAAAGTTGCGATGAACCCACCCCCAGCATTCCTCACTCTTGCCTTGCTGTTTTTTCCACGGCACTTAGCTCCCTCCAGCACATTATATATTTTATATAGTTATTATACAAAGTAGGCACTCAATAAATATTTGTCGAATCCGTGAATGGGGTGCCAGCCACAGGTCAGGCCTTGTTGAGGGTAAAGAGCAGTGAACAAGAGGAAAAGAAGTTTCTACTCTTATGACCTTCCTAACCAGAGGAGACAGCCAACACAACAAATAGATACTATGATTATTTTTTATTGCCATGAAGAGACATAAAGCCTAGTGCAGAGATGCTGCTCTAGGGCAAGTGGTCGGCGAAGATGTTGTTTTATACTGGGCATCCAGGAGGCCCCTGGGAAGGGACAGAGGCCCAAATGAAGTGCGGGAATGATAAGTTTGGAGGCTCCCACACAGGAAATCGAGGAGGGGTGATCAGGGAAGCAGGAGGAGCACTAAAAGAAGAGTCCTGGGGTTCCCTGGTGGCGCAGTGGTTGAGAATCCGCCTGCCAATGCAGGGGATAGAGGTTCGAGCCCTGGTCCGGGAAGATCCCACGTGCCGCGGAGCAACTAAGCCCGTGCGCCACAACTACTGAGTCTGCGCTCTAGAGCCCACGAGCCACAACTACTGAGCCCGTGAGACACAACTACTGAAGCCCACACACCTAGAGCCTGTGCTCCACAACAGGAGAGGCCACGACAGTGAGAGGCCCGCGCGTCGCTATGAAGAGTGGCCCCCGCTCGCTGCAACTAGAGAAAGCCCTCGCACAGAAACGAAGACCCAACACACCCAAAAATGAATAAATAAATTTTTAAAATAAATAAATAAAAATAAAAGAAGAGTCCCGGTGCTAGTGGGGGGGTGGGGGCCACGCTGCTGACAGGCTGGGACACTGTCCAGCTCGGAGCCCTGATACGGGCTGCGTGGGGGTCACCGGTGTTTCAACAGGGCAATGACAGGACAATTGCACACAACCTGTCTGACAAGGTGGAAGGTGGTAGTCTTATTTCAGGCTCATCTCCTCATTCAGCAGACATCTCAGCACCTATCACAGGCCAGCACTGCTGGGGCGGGGGACACAGTTGTGGCCCAAGAGGACAGAGACGGCCCTCAAGAACCTGACAGCAGGAATGGGGCCACCGGAAACCATTTAGATCCAGCTCAAGAAAACAAAATGTATTGGAAAGTCACGGGATAGCTTCCAGGATCTGAAGAACTGTGCAGTAGCAGTACCCAGAGTCCCCTTGGGGCTCTGTTGGAAAGAAAAAAAAAAAGCTGGGCTTTTGATGAACCCCCTTGCAGGAGAATACCTAGGACAGCTATTTGCAAAGGAGAGGATTGTGGCCTCAACAGACATCCCAAATGGAACACATTATGGCAAGAGCTAAAATATATTTATACCCAGGAAGCTTACTTTCAGAAATATACCCTAAGTTAATAATACCACAGAAGCAAAAAATTACCTGAAGGCATCATCTGAAGCCTTATCTAGGGTGGAAAAGACATTAAATCGAAGGATACAAACTCAAGTGCATATAGAAATCAAGAGGTGATAATGGAAATGAGGGAGGTGGGCTTGGAGAATGATAATAGGGAGTAGTGGGGTCTGTAGCAAAGTGGAGAACATATGCTCTCTCCAAAGGTGGATGGATTGCAGCTGCCAAGCTTGAAGGTTATAAATCTGAATCTAAGGGTTATCCATGATTTCCTTGGCAACTAATTAAACATTTTAAAAAACAACAGCTACGACAAAGTCCTAGCTTCCACTATGGGTTTCAAAGCAAACACATCCACACAGCATAACTCAACCTACATGTGCCCAATTCTGGCCCAAATGCCCAACATAATTGATTGAGTTAGTATAGAGGTTATCAATGTGTAATTTTAGTAATCATTAACATAGTAACTAAAAGATTATAGGAACTTGGGCAATAGAATAATGTTAACGAATTAGAACATAAGATGATTGACACTATGGGAAAAAGGTGACTGTGGACAAGAACTGTTGTGTAATATAATAATATGTAATATAAAAGTGAAAATAGCTGTGTGAGGGTAAAGGATTTTTTTTCTTTTCTTAAAATGCTATTTTGCACATACATATAAAATATATATGTAAAAGTATATGCAGCAGGGCTTCCCTGGTGGCGCAGGGGTTGAGAGTCCGCCTGCCGATGTGGGGGACGCGGGTTCGTGCCCCGGTCCGGGAAGATCCCACGTGCCGCGGAGCGGCTGGGCCCGTGAGCCATGGCCGCTGAGCCTGCACGTCCGGAGCCTGTGCTCTGCAACGGGAGAGGCCACAGTAGTGAGAGGCCCGTGTACCGCAAAAAAAAAAAAAAAAAAGTATATGTAGCATATATAACATATATGTATTACGTGTGTGTGCATGCATGCGTGTGTGTGTGTGTGTAAGCACTCATGACGCAAAGTCCTGCCAAGAGGTGGGGAAGCAGGCAGGCTGAGGCTGGGGGTTTGCTGGTGCCCCTCGAGGACTTTCCGAGAGGCGGGGCGGATGCCAGACTGCTCCCTGCCCTGTGGAAGGGGCAGTCGGCCAAGCTTTGTCATTCTCTGGTGACTCAGGGGTACTTCTGACAGTTATTAGTGGTGATTTTACAGCATGGTCTAATTAAGTTACGACTCAAGCTTAAGCGTAAAAGAAAATTAGCTTCTTTCCTTCAACAGACCGTCAAGGACAATGTCACCTTGTCCCAGAAATGTCCTGAGCACGTCACTCAATCCTAACGGTCCTCCGGCAGAGCGATGTGACTTCACCTTCGTGCACATGTATGAACAGCAACCACCTGTTTAAGAGGTGGGATTCCCTTCACTAGTCGCAAATTACCTTTGTTAACCCGAGGGGTGTTTCCTGTGTCACATAGAAGCAAACCGTTAATAGGACATGTTCTGGGTGACTGGTGCCCACGGAGCAGCAGTACCTGCTGGATAAGTACAAACGTCACAAACCTCTTTTTAGCCCTTGTGTTGAAATTAATCTAAGTTCACCTGCTCTGCTACCATATTTACCCTTTCGTAACGTGGGCAGAACTTTTGAATATAGTACTTACATTGATTGTCCCCGCTTGTGAGGACTCCTTGAGGAGACATTGATGGGAAGTGACTTTGAGGCCTGTTCAGCACATTCTCGGTGATGACTAACCCCCCTAATTCAGGATGAACCGCCAGGAATGGGCCTGTGCCCTTCAAATGCTGCAGTAATGCCATTCTTTTAGGCCGACCCTGGTCTGTGGAAGTTCAGAACCAGATGTTCAGCTGATGTTGAGGTTGTTTCAGATGTCACGGGGTCCACTCTTATTTCTGTTTGTGTAAAAATTATAGGTTATAGGCTCTCAGATAGAGATTTAACGTATGTTCATTAAAATTCTACATTTACCCTCATCTATATTAGTTACAGCCTTAATTTGTATTAATTATATCTCAGGTAACCATCTTGTATAAACGGTGACTGAATGCCTGCCTTGTGGGTTGTCCGAGAGCAATAAACTGTGGGACTTGGAGGCTTCTCGGCGGAATCAGGAGGGCTTTGCAGGAGAGACGGACAAGGAACAGGTGAGGGAACAGCCTACACCAGGGCCTAGAGGATGTGTGTCCCGCAAGTTTGCAAAAGGCTGGACACAGCTAACAAAGACCAGAGGGACCAGCAGGACGGGATCACATCACCAAGTCAAGGAATTTGGACGGTCCGTTAATAGCCGTGAGGAGACAATGAGGGGTTTCAAACAAGGGAGTCATGTCATTCACTTGTTCATTCAACAATATTTATTGAGCACCTAGCATGTGCCAGGCACTGTTCAGGATACTGAGGATACAAAAATAGACAAAGCCTCAGAGTTTACTCCCAATGCATCAGGTGGTGACAAGTGCCATGAAGAACTAAGTAGGCTTAGGAGGGTGGTGATGGAGGGGCTACTCTATATAGGGGGTCAGCGTAGAAGGAAATGAGGAGGGTGCCGTACGGCCATCTGAGAACAAGAGCATTCCAGGCGGTGGGAATAGCAAGTGCAAAGGCCCTGGGGTAGGATTGGGCTATGCCTGTTTGAGCAACACCCAGGAGGTCAGCGTGGCTCCAGCAGAGTGATCAAGGGGGAAAAGGTGGAAGTTGAGAACAGAAAGATGGTAGAAGGACAGACCTAGGTTTTTAAGGACTTAAAACAGCTTTAAAGTGAGTAGGATAGGAAGCGCATTTGGAGCAATAGTAGGACACAGTGTGAATTATGTTTTAAAAAGCTCACTCTGGCCATCTGTGTGGGGAGGAGACTGCAAGGGGGACAGGGTAAAAGCCGGGGGACCACCCTCTGGAGATGAGAACTAGGGGTGGTGAGAAGGGACAGATTCTGCAACTATTTTGAAGGAACAGCCAGCGGAACTTGCTGGTGAATTGAAGGTGAAAGATACATCAAGGATGACCCCAAAGTTATTGGCCTGAGAACCTGCAAGGGTGGCGTCACCTGCAACAAAAGTGCAAGAGCAGGTCTGCAAGGGATGTCCAGAGTGGTTTGGACACGTTAGTATGGGGGTGCCTGTTAGACACCCAGGGGAGAGGTCAAGAGAGCAGCTGGATGCATGCAGGGTCCAGAAGGAAGACCTGGGCTGCAGATAAAACTTGGGAGTCGTCAGACAGTATCTAAAGGCACCAGGTGCATGAATCACCAAGGAAGTGAAGGTGGAGAGAAGAGAGGAGGGTGCGGGCCCAAGAGCCCCACGGGGAGATATGGAGGAGCCAGCAAAGGGGCCACCGGGGGGCCAGTGAGGGAAAAGAGAACCGAGGAAGAGGCCCGATGAAGACAGGACGGAGGGATGGTCCACGTCAAAGGCTGCAGACGAGGAATAACTGGGGGGTATCCAGGTAGCAACACAAAGGGTCTCGCAACTTCGACCAGAGCAGTTCTGGTGGCAGAGAGAGTTGAAAGGCTGATCGCAGTGGGTTCGAGACGGAATGGGGACTTCCCTGGTGACCCAGTGGGTAAGACTCCGAGCTCCCAATACAGGGGGCCCGGGTTCGATCCCTGGTCAAGAGGTAGATCCCGCATGCGTGCCGCACCTAGGAGTTCACGTGCCGCATGCTTCAACTAAAGAAGCCCTCATGCCACGACTAAAGGTACCGCATGCCGCAACTAAGACACGGCGTTACCAAAATAAGTAAATAATATATATATATATATATATATTTTTTTTTTTAAAGAGAGAGAGTGGGGTAAAAGCAAGTAGAGACCATGAACAGAAAACTCTTTTAGGGAGTCCTGTTGTGAAGGGGGGCAGAGAAACGGGAGCAGCAGCTGCTGAGGACCCAGCGTCAGGACAGAGGTGGCTAGAGAAGGGCCATGTCACAGGTAGTCTTCTGGCTGTAGGCACGACCACATCTGCCTTTTGCACGTGGCGCCCTCACGTGGTGACCTATGCGGCCAAGCTGAGTGCCTGGTGCCTGACCCACTCCCCCGTCCCGCCTCCACTGGCTGCACAGAGCCCACTTCCCCGGGGGCCGGGGGAGAGACAAGTGGACCCGAGGACATGGTTGTGTACAGCTCCCAGCAGGTTTGTGAGTGTGAAGAACATGCAACGGCAAAGCACAGCTGTTCACAGTTCTTGTTGGTGGTAACCAGGTTCTGAACTTCAGGATTCCAGGTTCTGAACTTCAGGATTCCCCTGGGTGCCAATTGACCCAATACTGCTTTATTATAAAAAAGCTCTTCATTCTGAGAAAAGTCTTTATAGTGGCTTAGTGGGCCACACCTCATCTCTTATGGTTCTCCACCTTGCTCACTCCCCTCCAGGCACGCTTCCACCTCAGGGCCTTTGCACTGGCTGCCCCTTCTGCCTGGAATGCTAACCCCAAATATCTACATGGCCAACTCGTTCATCCAATTTGAGTCTCTGCTCACGAGTCCTGACTGCCAACGCTTATTTAAAAATCACACGCTTGGGCTTCCCTGGTGGTGCAGTGGTTGAGAGTCCGCCTGCCGATGCAGGGGACACGGGTTCGTGCCCCGGTCCGGGAAGATCCCACATGCTGCATAGTGGCTAGGCCCGTGAGCCACGGCCACTGAGCCTGCACGTCCGGAGCCTATGCTCCACAACAGGAGAGGCCACAACAGTGAGAGGCCCGAGTACCGAAAAAAAATTTAAAAATAAAAATAAAAATCACACACTGCCCTTTCCTCCCCCTCGTATTTCCCACCCCCTTACACAGTCTATTTTAAATGTTTTCATTTATCATGTTTTATTTACTTAATATGTTTATTGGGGTTATTATGAAGGCAGGGACTCTGTTTTGCTCACTGATGTATCCCAAGTGCCTTGAACAGTGGCTGGCACATAGTGGGTCTCAAATACTATTTGTTGAATGAATGAATTTTTGGAAATCCTTTTAGCCTGGTGCATGAGTTCTGTGTTTATTTTTTCCATCTGAAGCTTATTGTCTCAGTCATTTAGTGCTGTGTAAGAAACTACCCCAAAATCTAGTGGCTTAAGACAACAACGATTTTATTGGCTCCTGATTCTGCAGGTCAGAAATTTGGACTGGGTTGTTCATAGGAGGTAAAGAGTCTGCTGCTGTTGTCTGGGTCATTCACGTGGCCCTGGCTTCTAAGAGGACCTCATTTGCCTGGCTGGAGGCTGGTGCTGGCTGGCAGCCAGACTTCCCTCTCCACCTGGTCACTCATCCCCCAGGAGGCTGGTCCTGGAGCCTCCACGTGGCATCTCAGGGCAGAGCAAGGGCAAGCACGGAAGCTGCAGGGCTCTTGAGACCCCAGCTCAGAAACCCTCAAGGTCACTTCTACTGCATTCCCTTCATCAAAGCAAGTCCTCATGCCAGCCTACATTCAAGGGGTGCTGTATTAGTTTTCTGGGGTACTTAAACAACAGAATTATTGTCTCACAGTCCTAGAGGCTAGAAGTTCAAGAAGCAGTTGTTGGCAGAGTTGGTTACTTCTGAGGCCTCCCTCCTTGGTGTGTAGATGGCCACCTTCTCCCTGTGTCCTCACACGGTCTTTCCTTTGTGTGGGTCTGTGTCCTAATCTCTTCTTGTAAGGACACAAGTCCCATTGGATTAGAGCCCACCCATGTGAGCTCATTTAACCTTAACCATCTTTTTAAAGGCCCCGACTCCAAATACAGTCACATTCTAAGGTACCAGGTTTAGGACTTCAACATATAAATCTGGGGGGGACACAATCCAGCCCATAACAAGGGGGGAGAGAAACCCCATTTCTTGGTGGAGGAACTATTGCAATCTACCCACTTACCAAACTGGCCACTGTCCACTTGCCCAACATAGAAGACGTCTGCTTCCAGAGCCTCTTCTCAGCTCAGAGTGGACAGGAAGTCAGAACTGGGGCTGGTTTGGAAGTGCTTCTGTTCAACACCCCTGCAGGGACTTCAGGTCAGCGTGGAGGGCAGAGGGCGAGCAAACAAAATCAGAAAGCCAAATGCTCGTGAGGCAGGGCCCTCAGGAGAAAGTTCACACCCTCCCTTCCAAAGGAGTCTCCAGCCCTGTCCTACTCTGGTTTTGGCCCAGCTCTCAGGACCGCCTCTGGCTGGACACCTGTCCCTTGTCTCTACAGTTTCTTTTTTGCTCATGATGCTGTTTCCCTTGTAGAAATAAACCTCCTCCTTAAATCCCAGCCAGAAGGCACCTTGTGCTTGCCCCCTTCTAGGGGAGCCTATGGGAAGGAGACTTATCAAATGGTGCATGCACCTCTCTCCTCTGTTGCTTGTGCCTCCCAAATTCGTATGTTGAAGCCCTAACCCTCAAGGTGATGGTGTTGGGAGGTGGGGTCTTTGGGGAGGGGGTGATTAGGTCATGTGGGTGGAGCCCTCATGAATGTGATTAGTGCCCTTATGAAAAGAAACATGAGATGCACCCCAATGTTCATTGCAGCACTATTTACAATAGCCAGGTCACGGAAGCAACCTAAATGCCCATCGACAGACGAATGGACAAAGAAGATGTGGTACATATATACAGTGGAATATTAGCCATAAAAAGGAACAAAATTGGGTCATTTGTAGAGATGTGGGTGGATCTAGAGACTGTCATACAGAGTGAAGTAAGTCAGAAAGAGAAAAACAAATATCATATATTAACGCATATATGTGGAACCTAGAAAAATGGTACAGGTGAACCGGTTTGCAGGGCAGAAATTGAGATACAGATGTAGAGAACAAACATATGGACACCAAGGGGGGAAAGTGGTGGGGGTGGGGTGGGTGGGGTGATGAATTGGGAGATTGGGATTGACATACATACACTAATATGTATAAAATGGGTAACTAATAAGAACCTGCTGTATAAAAAATAAAATAAAATAAAATTCAAAAATTCAACAACAATAAAAAGAAAGAAACATGAGAGAGATGATCTCTCTCCACCAAGTAAGGACACAGCAAGAAGGTGGCTGCCTGCAAACCAGGAAGGGAGCCCTCACCAGAACCCAACCACACTGGCACCCTGATCTTAAACTTCCAGCCACCAGAACTGTGAGAACTAAGTGTAGGTTATTTAAACAACCCACTCCAGGGCATTCTAGACATGTATGGAAGGTGTTGGCCAACCATGCCAGGCACCACGCCAGGCACCGTGCCAGAGTGTTCATGTGTCATCTCATCGAATCCCACAAATCACCTTCATCCCCCAGGGCTGATCACGGTGGTAGGCACAGAACAGGGGCTCTGTTAACAATGATCAGCTGAAGTTCAAAATGCATTATCAATTCCGTTGTGAGAAAAAAAGGGGAGACCCTCAAAATATGAAGACCTCAACACAAGTAGATGTTTGTTGATTACAGGAAAGATGTATTAAATCAGACCCAGAAAAAACTGTAGAAGATAAATTAACACTAAATAACCCAACTGTTCAAAATTTTGCTTCTTCCCAGCACAATAGCTTCCACAATCTGGAAACAAACTCCAGCAAGTCTCCTAGGAAAAGTTTTCCTTGTGCTCTTCTGCGTTCCAGTGGGTCTATTAATGAAGAGGTCTTCCAGAATAAGCACCTCCTAACGTGTACCCGTCTCTACTTTAACAGCAGAGTCATTATGTTAACACCCCCAACTAATTTACTGCGAATGGGAAGCTGGCTCTCCCTCGAAGGCACACGTTTTGTCAAGCCCAGGGATGAAGCGCCGTCCAGTTGCAAAAGGATTATCTTGAACTTTTTAGATCTAATTTCCCTTCAGACTCAGAGTTGGCAATTTTACAGTTCTTCCACCAACATCTGTTGAGACAAGCATGTGAGTGCCCAGCCCCGTCACATCTGGCAGTTTGGACATTGCTCTGGTGGCAGCCAGGACCCATCCAGCCCAGCGGAGTCCACAGGCCTGTCTACCCCAGTCAGAGTCGACAAGCGCACATCTATGAAGACAGCCTAAGGAGGCTTGGCACTTTCTCTCTAAATGGAAAAATAAGAATGATGATGCCAAGATTTATGCAGGTGTCCCAGGCTCTTTGTACTGTGGATGGCACATGCCCAAGTGTCCGGGAGGGAGGTACAGAGCCACAGCCGCAGCCGCATCCCTGCTTTTCAGATGATGGAAGTGAGGCTGCCCAAGTTCCCATAGCTGGTCAGCACTGACACTGCCATGGGGACCCAGGTCTGGCTGCGCTGTCTTGCTGTATTTGACATCCCTCGAATGTCCCACCCCTGACATTGTTGGAAGTGGGGGGTATGTAGCCAATCCCTCTCAAGGAGAGCCCTGGTGCTCAGGGGTCCCTCCACTGCAGGAGGCCAGCGGGACCGATTTTGTGGAATTGGACCAGTGTGGCTTGCCCGCTCCTGCCCTGAAACGGGGTTGATCACGTGAGAAAATGGCCACATTCCCAAAGATCAGAGCACAATTCAGTGGGCCTAAATTTTTTATAAAGCACTTTGAGAAACAAGTCCATACCTCTGCCTTAAAAATGATGCATTTCTATGGGACCTTGTGGGCAGCAACAGATGGGCAGATGCTTCTCTTTCAAGCATCAATTTTCTAGCAAAGACATCCATCTCCATCCTTGTGACCTAGAAAACCACATCTCAAAGAAGGATGAGCTGCCAAAGTAATGACGCTCTGGGTCTGGATTTAACACACTAGGGCGTGCGTCATGCCCCGCGCGTGATGGCGGAAGAGGAAGTGTAATGGATAAATATACACTCTCTTTTATTGATTTGATTCATCCAATTACACAGGAAGCTTGTTTAGGAGAGGTCCAAAAGAATGACTCAAGTGTCACCTGAATGATGCCCCAAAGGGCTTAGGCCAGCATTTTTGTCATATTTCTGATATTAGAGGAGACTTTCAGCTAGAGAATGTTAATCGCGACTGAGAGCTCGGTGTGGAGTTAAGTGGAAATGAGAAGTTCAGAAAAGATCCACAGGGGATAGGTCGATGAGGAGAATCGGTGCTGAGATGAACTGAACTAACTGGAGGACTTTATTTAATGATTATTATTTCTACTTTCCATAGTTCACTCATGTCATGGAAGGCAGGCTATACCCTTGATACTTCCAATGCATTTCATTTTTTAAAAAATATTTTTTTATTTATTTCGGCTGCGCCAGGTCTTAGCTGTGGTACTCGGGATCTTCGCTGCGGCATGGGGGCTCTTAGTTGCGGCACGCATGCGGGATCTAGTTCCCCGACCAGGGATCGAACCCGGGACCCCTGCATTGGGAGCACGGAGTCTTACCCACTGGACCACCAGGGAAGTCCCTTCCATTGCATTTCAAATCTAATCATCAAAACCAAATTCTGGGGCTTCCCTGGTGGCGCCGTGGTTGAGAGTCCGCCTGCCGATGCAGGGGACGCGGGTTCGTGCCCCGGTCCGGGAAGATCCCACATGCCGCGGAGCGGCTGGGCCCGTGAGCCACGGCCGCTGAACCTGTGCGTCCGAAGCCTGTGCTCCGCAACGGGAGAGGCCGCGACAGTGAGAGGCCCGTGTACCGCAAAAAAAGCCTCCCCAAAACAAAAACAAATTCTGCACATGCCTCAGAGTCCCCGATTCACAGGAGTACTGGGTTTTTCAGGCAAGAAAACCCTCTTGTCCCCCAGAACAGTAACTAAGCTTTGATTTCCAAAGTTCTCCTTTAGCCTTTTCTGAGATCAGAATTTAGTTTACCCGAGTCCTCCTGGGTAAAGGCAGGGGGAGAAGATCTCTCCTGAAGTTTCAAAAAACAGAGAATATCAAATTATTGTTTCAGTTCAAATAATTTCATTTTGATTACTTCTTTATTGTAAACATCTTCTTGCCAACAACCACCAAGAGTACACCTGCAGCCAGAAAACGTTGCGTTTTTTTATTCGTTTCATGGAACCCTACACTATGAGAACCACAAGAGATTGGAAAGGGCTTTAAGGATTTGAGTTGGGTGACGGGGGGTGGGGGGGCAGGTGGGTGTCCAGGGAAGAAAGGCTTTGCTCTGGATTGGATGCTGTCAGGAAGCCGGGATGAGTCTATGCTTGGATATCCTACTAATTCTTATCTGGAAGGTCAGGAGGCTGAACCCATAATTGGAAAAGAAGCAGCCGTCTATTATATTAGCCAGGATAGAGGGGGTTGGATCACTTTTGTGGTTCTCACAGTGTTCTTGCTTTTCTCTGAGCAGAGGTGACCTCGGGGTGCCCTTGTTTTCGTCTTGGTCCAGCATGGACGCAGGGTGCCCTTTCTGATGGTGTGCCGTGAAATCGTAAATGTCCAGCAGAAAGACACTAAGGCCCAGGCCATCCATTTCCTCCTGTCGTTCACCCAGGTACCAGTTTCCTCAAATACGGAATACGGCTCCTCTCTCTGTGATTTATAAGCAGGAACTCATTTCATCAAATGCTGCCTTCAGACCCTCCCTCACCTCCCGTGCCCCTCACCCTGCAATGGCTTTTCTCCACAGCCCTCCAACATGCTGTGGGGATATTTACCTCAGGTTTATTTGGGGTCTGTAAGCTCCATAAGGGCAGGGCTGTCTATTTTGTTCCTTCCTGTATCCTCACTGCCTGGAACACAGCAGGTACTCAATACATATTTGTTGCCCATTAGTTAAAGAACATATCTGTATGATAAATACATGCCTGGCCAAAACACACCTGGTTTTGTTTTTTTTTTCTAGTGAATGTTCCAAAGTCCTGATCCCTGGGGCCACTCTTCAAAAGACAGTTAGGAGTAGTTCCATCTGCCCAGCCACCAACCATCCATCGTCTATCCACTCATCGAAACATCCAACCATTTCCCCACACTTCACCCACCCATCTGCCATCCATCCACCCACCTACCCACCCATCCATCCATCCACCCACCCAACCACCCATCTACCCACCCAACCACCCATCCATCCACCCACCCACCCATCTGCCATCCATCCACCCACCTACCCACCCATCCATCCATCCACCCACCCACCACCTATCCATCTACCCACCCACCCATCCACCCACCCATCCACCCACCCAACCACCCATCCATCCACCCACCCACCCATCTGCCATCCATCCACCCACCTACCCACCCATCCATCCATTCACCCACCCACCACCTATCCATCTACCCACCCACCCATCCACCTACCCACCCAACCACCCATCCATCCACCCACCCACCCATCTGCCATCCATCCACCCACCTACCCACCCATCCATCCATCCACCCACCCACCACCTATCCATCTACCCACCCACCCATCCACCTACCCACCCAACCACCCATCCATCCACCCACCCACCCATCTGCCATCCATCCACCCACCTACCCACCCATCCATCCATTCACCCACCCACCACCTATCCATCTATCCACCCACCCAGCCATCCCCTCACCCATCCATCCACTCACCCACCGGTCAACCATCCATTCACCGATCTGCACCCCATCCATCTGTGAAAATAAAAGAAACCTCATTTAAAGTGGAGTCAGGAAGCCCTGAATGGGGAGTCTCATGCAAGTACACTCATGGAAAACTACATAACCAAAAGGAAGACAGAAAATAAGTTATTTTGACCAGGAAGGACATGTTTCACATAGGCATTTCATCTCCTGTTAAAGAGAAGGAAGGAAGATCCCTCCCTGCCCAAATGCAGCCAATGAGAAACTGTCACAACTCTTGTTCTTCTCCAGTGAACTTTTGTTCAAAGCAACCCTCCGCTATCCCCTCCTAAAACCTAATAAAAGCTAACCTTCCCTTTGCCTCTCCGGACTGGCCTACGGCTCTCCACAGCTTTTTTGTCCCGAATTGTAATTCCTCCACTACTCCCAATTAAATTCGACTCTGTTATTATAATTTTATATTAATAAAATATTATTAATATTTATTTTATTATTTTTTTAAATTTAAGATTGACACACCTATCCATCCATCTACTTACAGTTTTTAGGGGTTTGTGCATCATTCTTACTTAGAAAGTGAACATCTTTGGAAAGTTCCCCAAAGTAAGTTCTCCTTTCTTGTTTCTTCCTTGTCCGTTTGTCCTCGTCCTGGGCAGTCCCTGTGTGTCCATAGTGCTGCTTTGTCAGGTGCTTGGCTAACAGCTGGGCTGGGCCGTTGGGTTTGGGAAGCGGACCCTGGTGGTCTGAGACTGGGCTTCACTCCGGCCTCGTTAAGTACGAGGTCCTGCTGCCCGGGAAGTGCAGGAGAAGGCCCGGCATAGGGCGACCTCGGGGGCAGGGCTGGGAGGGTAGACTCGGGGTCCGCAGGAGGGCGCCACCTCCTACACCACCCGCCAATCCATCACAGGCCCCCGACGCGGGTTCTCTTAGGCCAGGGTGGGGCGGGGCCTTGGTGGGCGTGTCCGGGGAGTGTCGATGTGTGGGGGCGTGGCGGAGGCCGGCGAGGTGCGGCCAAGTCCAGGCGGTGTCGAGAGTGGTCGGGAGGAGACGGAAGAGAAGAGGCGGGGCCAGGACTCGGCAGGATAGGGGCGCGGCCCGGGTGGAAGAGGCGGGCCAATGCAGGGACGGGGGGGGAGGGGGAAGGGGCGTGGCTAGGGTCAAGGCTTTGGTGGGCGGGTCGGAGCTAGGTGCGCCAAGTCAAGGCTGGACAAGGCCTCCCAGGACTGTGTGGGCAGAGCCAGACTCCTGGGATAGGAGCTCAGGGGGCCAGAGCCCCGGGAGGTGTGGTGGAATCTCAGCCCCTGACTGGTGGGGCTGGATGGGCCCCAGTTTCTTGCTCCAACACTGAGATCAAGGGATCTAGTCTCTGGAGCCCATCAGGAGTCACCTGCACGGCACCTGTTCCGAGGTATAAGTATCCCGGATGCACAGGTGTAAGTCTCTGTCCCTGCGGGCCTGCGCTCTCCCGGCGCAGGTCTGACACGAAGTGCTCCTTGCCCACGTCGGGTCTCTGGGACCTCAGAGGCTTTCAGGCCTCTGCCCTTTCCTGCCGTGCAGATCGGTCGTTCCGAACACATCTCTGCCCAGGCTGAGGGAACAGATGGCAAGTGGCCCCAAGTGATGCAAATGACTAATATTTATCAAACTGGAACAAAGAAAGATTTTGCCATTTTGGCAGCCCTATCCAACTCAGACGGGGCTGCTCAAAATGGTTTCAAGCTAGTGTTAATTTTAAATAAATGTAACAGAATTATTTTCATCCTATGTTAATTCATAGGGTGCAGACCCATGCTGGATCAGTCAATACTAGATCAGATTTAGGGCTGTGAAATGACGTGTCATATACCGGAATACACAAAATAAAAGAAATGGGTTCTAATAGGGCTTCCTTATATCAGATTTTAAACAACACCACAGTTTTATCGTAAATAAACGTTTTTAAAGGAATTAAACCAATATTATTTAGAAAGTTAATTCTGAAGCCCATTTCTGCATTTTATAATAGAAGTTTAAGTACGGTCATAATTGTACTCTATGGCTCCTATAATTGAAGGTAAATAAAAATGTATTAATTTCACAGTCAGAATTACAGAAGGATGTATTTTCGCCTTATTAAAGAATTTTTATACTTGATATTTAGTTGTATTTTTGCACCTAATTAAGATTTTTGAGTCACCACATGGGAATAAAAATTCTTTTTGAGAAATTGCTAAAGAAAATTTTATGGTTTTGCTTTTTGGTAAAAGACATTGTTATAACATACATTTTAAAATATACAGTATTTACAAGTATTCCCATTTACAAAGTCCTGAGAAATATTTGTTCTTAATGTTCTGTGCCATTTGATGGACTTATTTTTTCACACAAAATTGGACACAGCTGCAGACCAATTAATGGTCATCCCTGCTGGGAAGCCTTAGGTACATGACACTCCTCTGAACAAATTCACATCGATCCGATCTACAGTTTCCGGAACAAACTGATGATCTAACAACAGCGTGTCATTCAAAGAAAAAAAACTGAAATATGCTTTGATGTGACTGTCATAGCCTGCTGAAGATGGAGTTGTCTGACAATATGGAAATCTAATTTCTGCATTTGACCTACATTTTACTTTTTATATTTTTATTTCAGGCACAAAGAATGAATGTAGGGATTTCAGTAGCCCTCCTGGAAGAAACAAAAAATAGGGAGAATAATCCAGAGGTGAGAACATTCTGGATGAAGAAATTGATTATGCAAATGTCATATAAGGAAGCCTGATGTCACTTTATGGACCCCATCAATATTTTTCTTCTGAAGGGAAATATCCTCCTTATATTAAAAAAAAATTCATTGACAGTTGTTGGCTATGTTGTTATTTTAATAACATCATACAGCACATTTATTTCCCTTCTTTATTCTATTTTATCAGAATAAAACAACAACGAAAGTGAATTTCCTCTCGTGTCCTTGTTGATTAAGAATTTTTCCTTTGCAATCCCACCATCTTTTGAAACTGGACCAATAGCTCAGATTGGACTCAGAAGAATGTGGATTTCTTTATTTAAAAAATTTTCATTTATCTAATTTTAAATTAGCAGGCAGTGAAGTGTACACTTTTTGCTAAACAGTTCTATGAGTGTTGACAAGTTGATAGTTGTGTAACCACCATCACAATTAACATACAGAATAGTTCCATCCACACTCCAGAATTCCTTCATGCTGACCCTCTGTGGTCAGTGCTTCCTCCCACCCATATCCTTGAAATCCCTTTCCCCATCCCTAAAGTTTGCCTTTGGGTGAATATCATCTAAATGGAATCATGTAGTACATAACCTTTTGAGTCTGGCTTCTTTCATCCAGCATAAAGCATTTGAGACTCATCAGAATCAATATTTCAGTTCTTTTTATTACTTTGTAGTATTCCACTTACTTGTGTTGCACAATTTGTTTCTTCATTCACCATTTGAAGGGCAGTCTCTGGCAATAATGAGTAACGCCGCTATAAATGCCAACATACAAATTTTGTGTCGATCTAAACTTTTTTTCACTTGGGAGAATGATTGTATTTTTGATGCTATTAATGGCTCGGTCTATGTAATTTCTATTTATTTTGTTTGCTTGTTTGTTATTTTTTTAAAATTGAAGTATAACTGATTTACAATGCTGTACTGGTCCCAGGTGTATAGCAAAGTGACTCAGCTATATGTGTGTGTATGTGTGTATATATGTGTGTGTGTGTGTGTGTGTGTATATTCTTTTTCAGTCTCTTTTCCACCATAGGTCACCACAAGACACTGAATACAGTTCCCACTGCTATACAGTGGGTCCTTGTTGTTTATCTATTTTATAGATAGTAGTGTGTATCTGTTAATCCCAAATTCTTCATTTTTCTCTTCCCTTGTAATTTCTATTTCTAATTGTTCACTGCTAGTGTATAAAAATACATTTGATTTTTGTATACTACTTCATGTCCTGTGACCTGGCTAAATTTACTTATTAGTTCTAGGAATTATCTTGTAGATTCCTTCTAAGTGCTGCTTTAGCTAGAATCCTCAAACTTTGATATATTATATATTTTTTCATTCAGTTCAAAATATTATCTGATTTTCCTTGTGACTTCTTGGCTTTTAGGTTATTTAGAAGTGTATTCCCCCTCCACCCCAGGTAGATATGTGGGATTTTTTTAATATTGAAGTATAGTTAATGTACAATATTATGTTAGTTTCAAGTGTATAGCAAAGCGATTCAGCTATATAAATATTATCTATATAATATATATATATACTTTCTCATATTCTTTTCCATTATAGGTTATTACATGATATTGAGTAAAGTTCCCTGTGCTATACAGTAGGTTTTTGTTGTTTACCTGCTTTATATATAGTAGTGTGTATAAATTAATCCCAACTCCTAATTTATCTACCCCCACTCTGCCCCGTTATCCCCTTTGGTAATTGTAAGTTTGTTTCTATGTCTGTGAGTCTATTTCTGTTTTGTAAATAAGTTCATTTGTATCATTTTTTTAGATTCCACATATAAGTGATATCATATGATATTTGCCTTTAAAAGTGTATTTTTATTTCAAAATATTTTAGTGTTTTCCAGATATCTTTCTGGAATTGATTACTAGTTTAATTTCATTATGATCAGAAAATGTACTTCACATAGTTTTCTTTTAAGCTTGTTAATGTTTGTTTAAGAACCCAAAATATGCTCTATTTTGATGAATGTTCCATGTGCACTTGAAAAGAATGTGTATTCTATTTCGGGGGTGGAATGTTTTGTAAATCTCAGTTAGGCCAAGTTGATTTATAGTGTTCAAGCCAAGTAGATTGTGTTGATTTTCTGCATTTTTCAATTGTCAATGTTTGAGAGAGGAGTGTTGCAATCTCCAGGAATAATTATGAATTTGCCTTTTTAATTCTATCATGGTTTTTAAAAAATTTTATTTTATTTATTTTTTTATACAGCAGGTTCTCATTCGTTATCCATTTTATACACCTTAGTGTATATATGTCAATCCCACTCTCCCAATTCATCATCTATCATGTTTTGTTTCATGTATTTTGAAGCTCTTTTGCTATGCATGCTCATTTAGGAATGGTGTGTCTTCTTGGAAATTTGACCCTTTTATCATTATGTAATGTCCTTTTTCATCCCTGGTTACATTTCTTGTTCTGAAGTCTATTCTATGTTAATATAACTACTCCATTTTCTTTTAACTAGTATTTTCATCCTTCTGCTTTTAACCTATCTCTGTCATTATATTTAAAGTGGGTTTCTTTAAATATAATGTATATTTGGGTCTTGTGTTTTTGTTTTGTTTCGTTTTCTTGGCCATGCCATGCAGCTTGCAGGATCTCAGTTCCCCGACCAGGGATCAATCCCAGGCCATGGCAGTGAAAGCATTGAGTTCTAACCACTGGACAGCTCGGGAGTTCCCTGGGGCTTGGGTTTTTAATCGAATCTGACAATCTCTTTTAATTTGTGTGTTTATTTATTCACTTATTTATTTATTTACTTTTAATTGACATATAGTTGATTCAAAATGTTGTGTTAGTTTCAGGTATACAGCAAAGTGATTCAGATATATATGTATATATATTCTAAAATACATATATTCTTTTTCAGATTATTTTCCCCTATAAGTTATTACAAAATATTGAGTATAGTTCCCTGTGCTGTACAGTAGGACCTCCTTGTTTATCTATTTTATATACAGTAGTGTGTATATGTTAATCCCAAACTCCTAATTTATCCCTCCCCCTCTAATTTGTGTGTTTAGTCCATTTACATTTAATGTAGTTATTGGTATGGTTGGATTTAGGCCTCCCATTTTATAATTTGTTTTTTTTGTTTGTTCCTACTGTTTTTTGATCCTCTGTTCCCCCTTTCCCACATTCTTTTAGGTTATTTGAATGCTTTTAGTACTTCATTTTAATTTATCTATCCATCTTTTTGTCCATATCTTAGCATTATTTTATAGTAGTTGCTCTAGAGATTATAATTTACATACTTCACTTTTCACAGTCTACTTAAGTTTAATGTTTTACCAATTCAAGTAAAATATACAAACCTTATAAGCATGTAAGTTCTTTTACCCTTTCCTTTATAATATTATTGTGATCCTATGTATTATACTTATATTCACTGAAAGTCCCTCCAGACAATGCTATAATTTTTAATTTCAGCAGTAAATATGTTTTAAAAAACTTAAAGAAAATAGTCTATTATCTTTAGTCAGATATATACCTTTTCTACTGCTCTTCCTTTATTCCTGAAATACCAAGTTTCTCTCTGGTATCACTTACCTTCAGCCTACAGAGCTTCATTTAGTATTTCTTTTTGAGCAAGTGTGCTGGCAACAAATTCTCTTAGCTTTCCTTCATCTGAAAATGTCTATTGTGACAATGACAACACTGAATATAGAATGTTGTTTCACTGTCTTTTGTCCTCCATGATTTCTGATGAGAAATTCACAGTCATTCCAATTATTCCTCTATATACAATGGGTCATTTTTCAAGATCTTTCCTTTTTCTTTGGTTTGCACCCATTTACTATCGTGTATCTGGACCTGATTTTCTTTGAGTTTATTTGTTTGATGGTTCACTGCATTTCTCAAATCTGTGGGTTTATGTCTTTCACCAAATTTGGGAAGTTTTTGGTCACTATTTCTTCAAATATTTTTCTGCACCAATCTTTCTCTTTTCTTTCTGGGACTCCAATGGCATAAATATTAGACATTTTGATGTTGCTCCAGAGTCCCTGAGGCTCTGTTCAATTGTTTTTTAATCACATTTCTCTCTATTCTTCAAATTAAATAATTTCCTTTGATTTATCTTCAAGTTCACTGACTCATTCCTCTGTCATGTCCATGCTACTATTTTGTTTCAGGTGTTGTATTTTGCAGTTCTGAAGTTTCCATTTGGTTCTAATTTCTTTTTTATAGTTTCTATTTTTCTGCTGAGAACTTATTTTTTTCCATTCATTTGAAGTTATTACTTTTACCCCATGGAGCATAGTTATAATAGCCAAATTAAAGGCTTTGTTAAATCCAATATCTAGGTGAACACAAGGTTAGTATCTATTGATTTTCTTTTCCCTTGAGAATTGTTCATGTTTTCCTGGTTCTTTGTATGCTGAACAATTTTTGACATTTTAGTGATGTTCTTGTGAGACTCTGTGTCCTGTTAAAATCCTCTAGAGAATGTTGATTTATTGTTGTTGTTGTTTACCAGGCAACCACCTGGTTAAGTTCATACCACAAGTTCTGTTTTTCCTTCCGTGAGTGATGGCTCCAATGTTACTTCACTTTTAAAAATCTTTGCTATGTTCTTTTTTGTCTGTCCCATGCATGTACCATCCAGAGCTTAGCCTGGGATGTGCACAGTGGTTCTCAGAACCTTTGCTATGTTGCTCTGGGTTTGTCCTGCCCATGTACAGCTAAACACCAAGCTGAGGACTTGCACCCATTCATACATAGACTTAGGAGATCCCTTCTCCAGCTCTCTCCTCTATGTGGTGATTCCCATGGACCCCCTTCCCAGTCCTCTGGCCAGAAATCCAGAATTTCTCTCCAAATTGTAGTTGCTTTCCTTGCCACCTTGTAGGTCTGCAACTGGGGTGCTCTCAGAGCAGGGCCTGGAGAGGAAAAAAAGAGAGATATAGAAAGGGAAAACAGGGGCTTCCCTGGTGGCGCAGTGGTTAAGAATCCTCCTGCCAATGCAGGGGACGTGGGTTCAAGCCCTGGTCCGGGAGGATCCCACATGTCGTGGAGCAACTAAGCCCATGCACCACAACTACTGAGCCTGCGCTCTAGAGCCTGAAAGCCACAACTACTAAGCCCGCACACCACAACTACTGAAGCCCACATGCCTAGAGCCCATGCTCCACAATAAGAGAAGCCACCACCATGAGAAGTCCATGCTCCACAACCAAGAGTAGCCCCCAGTCGCCACAACTAGAGAGAGCTGGCATGCAGCAACAAAGACCCAACGCAGCCAAAAATAAAAATAAATAAAATAAAATAAAAATTTTTTAAAAGAAAAGAAAAACAAATCAGGGGTTCTCCCACACTCTGGTTTGTGTAGGTCCATTTTCTTGGTTCTTTGGCTCCAAAAAAAAAAAAAAGAAAAGAAAGAAAGAAAAAAAGGGAGCTGCACTGTTCTATGACTGCGATTTCCCTCAGGCCAAAGCCAGGAAAGAAATGGGGAAAAACAACCAGAAACGCACCTGCCCCTCCTTCAAGTTTGATTTCCCTACCAGTCCATCTCCTATCATTTACTTTTCAGAGGTCTCAAATAGTTGCTCCTTGTACTTTGATTTCTTCCCTTCAAGATGGGTTGCTTATTAAAGAGGACTTAATAGTCACTGGAGTTGAGACTCTATCTAAATAAGAACACTATTAGGCTAAAAATTGTTCTTTTCCTCCCTTTTTCTTCATAGATGTCTGAATGTCACATTTTGTGCCAATCCTCAAAGAGTAACATCTGCATTCAAAACACAAATGAGTACACGACACAAAACCTCAACCTCTTTTGTCCAATTTGTAGACCAGCTTCAGCCCCTCTGAGTAGGGGCACTCAGGAAACACTTTCCTTACATGAACAGTTTTTTAAAAATCAGGCCTAGGTGGAGGAACCAAGATGGTGGAGTAGAAGGATGTGCTCTCACTCCCTCTTGTGAGAGCACCAGAATCACAACTAGCTGCTGGATAATCATTGATAGAAAGACACTGGAATTCACCAAAAAAGATACCCCACATGCAAAGACAAAGGAGAAGCCACAATGAGATGGTAGGAGTGGCACAATCACAGTAAAATCAAATCCCATAACTGCTGGGTGGGTGACTCACAGACTGCAGAACACTTATACCACAGAAGTCCACCCACTGGAGTGAAGGTTCTGAGCCCCATGTCAGGGTTCCCAACCTGGGGGTGTGGCAACGGGAGGAGGAACTCCTAGAGAATCAGACTTTGAAACCTAGTGGGATTTGATTGCAGGACTTCAACAGGACTGGGGGAAACAGAGACTCCACTCTTGGAGGGCACATACAAAGTAGTGTGTGCATCAGACCCAGGGGAAGGAGCAGTGATCCCAGGGGAGACTGAACCAGACCTACCTGCTAGTGTTGGAAGGTCTCCTGCAGAGGTAGTGGGTGGCTGTAGATCACTATGGGGACAAGGAAATTGGCAGCAGAAGTTCTGAGAAGTACTACTTGGCAAGAGCCCTCCAAGAGTCTCTCATTAGACCCACCAAAGAGCCCAGGTAGGCTCCAATGTTCGGTTGCCTCAGGCCAAACAACCAACAGGGAGGGAACCCAGCCCCACCCATCAGCAGTCAAGTGAATTAAAGATTTACTGAGCTCTGCCCACCAGAGCAACAGTCAGCTCTACCCACCACCAGACCCTCCCATCAGGAAACTTACAAAAGCCTCTTAGATAGCCTCATCCACCAGAGGGCAGACAGCAGAAGCAAGAAGAACTACAATTCTGCAGCCTTTGGAAGGAAAACCACATTCACAGAAAGATAGACAAGATGAAAAGGCAGAGGGCTATGTACCAGATGAAGGAACAAGATAAAACACCAGAAAAAAAACTACATGAAGTGGAGATAGGCAACCTTCCAGAAAAAGAATTCAGAATAATGATAGTGAAGATGATCCAGGACCTTGGAAAAAGAATTGAGGCAAAGATCAAGAAGATGCAAGAAATGTTTTTAAAAGCCCTAGAAGAATTAAAGAAAAAAAGAGATGAACAATACAATAACTGAAATGAAAACTACACTAGAAGGAATCAATAGCAGAATAACTGAGTCAGAAGAATGGATAAGGGACCTGGAAGACAGAATGGTGGAATTTGATGTGGAACAGAATAAAGAAAAAAGAATGAAAAGAAATGCAGACAGCCTCCGAGACCTGTGGGACAACATTAAACTCAACAAAATTCACATTATAGGGGTCTCAGAAGGAGAAGAGAGAGAAAGGACCCGAGAAAATATTTCATGAGATTATAGTCGAAAACTTCCCTAACATGGGAAAGGAAATAGCCACCCAAGTCCTGGAAATGCAGAGAGTCCCATACAGGATAAACCCAACGAGAATCATGCTGAGACACATAGTAATCAAATTGGCAAAAGTTAAAGACAAAGAAAATTTATTGAAAGCAGCAAGGGAAAAACAACAAATAATAACATATAAGGGAACTCCCATAAGGTTAACAGCTGATTTCTCAGCAGAAACTCTACAAGCAAGAAGGGAGTGGCATGATATACTAAAAGTGATGAAAGGGAGGAACCTACAACCAAGATTACTCTACCCGGCAAGGATCTCATTCAGATTCATGGAGAAATCAAAAGCTTTACAGATAAGCAAAAGCTAAGAGAATTCAGCACCACCAAACCAGCTCTACAACAAATGCTAAAGGAACTTCTCTAAGTGGGAAACACAGGAGAAGAAAAAGACCTACAAAAACAAACCCAAAACAATTAAGAAAATGGTCATAGGAACATACATATCGATAATTACCTTAAACATGAATGGATTAAATGCCCCAACCAAAAGACACAGGCTTGCTGAATGGATACAAAAACAAGAACCATCTATATGCTGTCTACAAGAGACCCACTTCAGACCTAGGGACACATACAGACTGAAAGTGAGGGGATGGAAAAAGATATTCCATGCAAATGGAAATCCAAAGAAAGCTGGAGTAGCAATAGTCATATCAGGTAAAATAGACTTTAAAATAAAGAATCTTACAAGAGACAAGGAAGGACACTACATTATGATCAAGGGATCAATCCAAGAAGAAGATATAACAATTATACATACATATGCACCCAACATAGGAGCACCTCCATACATAAGGCAACTGCTAACAGCTATAAAAGAGGAAATCGACAGTAACACAATAATAGTGGGGGACTTTAACACCTCACTGACATCAATGGACAGATCATCCAAAATAAAAATAAATAAGGAAACAGAAGCTTTAAATGACACAATAGAACAGATAGATTTAATTGATATTTATAGGACATTCCATCCAAAAACAGCAGATTACACTTTCCTTTCAAGTGCACATGGAACATTCTCCAGGATAGATCACATCTTGGGTCACAAATCAAGCCTCAGTAAATTTAAGAAAATTGAAATCATATCAAGCATCTTCTCTGACCACAATGCTATGAGATTAGAAATCAGTTACAGGGAAAAAAAAGTAAAAAACACAAACACATGGAGGCTAAACAATACATTACTAAATAAAGAAGAGATCACTGAAGAAATCAAAGAGGAAATCAAAAAATACCTAGAGACAAATGACAATGAAAACACGATGATCCAAAACCTATGGGATGCAGCAAAAGCAGTTCTAAGAGGGAACTTTAAAGCTATACAAGGCTACCTCATGAAACAAGAAAACTCTCAAATAAACAATCTAACCTTACACCTAAAGGAACTAGAGAAAGAACAAACAAAACCCAAAGTTAGCAGACGGAAAGAAATCCTAAAGATCAGAGCAGAAATAGATGAAATAGAAAAAAGAAAACAATAGCAAAGATCAATAAAACTAAAAGCTGGTTCTTTGAGAAGATAAACAAAATGGATAAACCATTAGCCAGACTCACCAAGAAAAAGAGGGAGAGGACTCAAATCAATAAAATTAGAAATGAAAAATAAGAAGTTACAAGAGACACTGCAGAAATACAAAGCATCCTAAGAGACTACTACAAGCAACTCTATGCCAATAAAATGGACAGCCTGGAATAAATGGACAAATTCTTAGAAAGGTATAACCTTCCAAGACTGAACCAGGAAGAAATAGAAAATATGAACATACCAATCACCAGGAATGAAATTGAAACTGTGAGTAAAATCTTCCAACAAACGAAAGTCCAGGACCAGAGGGCTTCACAGGTGAATTCTATCAAACATTTAGGAAGAGTTAACACCCATCCTTCTCAAACTCTTCCAAAAAAATTGCAGAGGAAGGAACACTCCCAAACTCATTCTACGAGGCCACCATCACCCTGATACCAAAGCCAGACAAAGATGTCACAAAAAAAGAAAATTACAGACCAATATCAGTGATGAATATAGATGCAAAAGTCCTCAACAAAATACTAGCAAACAGAATCCAACAACACATTAAAAGGATCATACCCCATGATCAAGTGGGATTTATCCCAGGGATGCAAGGATTCTTTAATGTATGCAAATCAATAAATGTGATACACCATGTTAACAAATGGAAGAATAAAAACCATATGATCATCTCAATAGATGCAGAAAAAGCTTTTGACAAAATTCAACACCCATTTATGATAAAAACCCTCCAGAAAGTGGTTATAGAGGCAACCTGCCTCAACATAATAAAGGCCATATATGACAAACCCACAGCAAACATCATTCTCAATGGTGAAAAACTGAAAGCATTCCTCTAAGATCAGGAACAAGACAAGGATGTCCACTCTCACCACTATTATTCAACATAGTTTTGGAAGTCCTAGCCACAACAATCAGAGAAGAAAAAAAATTAAAGGAACACAAATTGGAAAAGAAGAAGTAAAACTGTCACTGTGTGTAGATGACATGATACTTTACGTAGACGATCCTAAAAATGCCACCAAAAAACTCCTAGATT
Source organism: Kogia breviceps (assembly GCF_026419965.1). Lineage (NCBI taxonomy): Eukaryota > Metazoa > Chordata > Mammalia > Artiodactyla > Physeteridae > Kogia > Kogia breviceps. Next base: position 196,653,683 of record NC_081310.1, on the reverse strand, counting down.
TAATCAATGAATTTGATAAAGTTGCAATATACAAAATTCATGCACAGAAATCTCTTGCATTCCTATACACTAATGATGAAAAGTCTGAAAGAGAAATTAAGGAAACACTCCCATTTACCATTGCAACAAAAAAGAATAAAATACCTAGGAATAAACCTACCTAGGGAGACAAAAGACCTGTATGCAGAAAACTATAAGGCACTGATGTAAGAAATTAAAGATGATACCAACAGATGGAGAGATATACCATGTTCTTAGATTGGAAGATTCAATATTGTGAAAATGACTCTACTACCCAAAGCAATCTACAGATTCAATGCAATCCCTATCAAATTACCAATGGCATTTTTTACAGAACTAGAACAAACAATCTTAAAATGTGTATGGAGACACAAAAGACCCCGAATAGCCAAAGCAGTCTTGAGGGAAAAAAACGGAGCAGGAGGAATCAGACTCCCTGTCTTCAGACTATACTACAAAGCTACAGTAATCAAGACAATATGGTACTGGCACAAAAACAGAAACATGGATCAATGGAACAAGATAGAAAGCCCAGAGATAAACCCATGCACCTATGGTCAACTAATCTATGATAGAGGCAAGGATATACAAAGGAGAAAAGTCAGCCTCTTCAATAATTGGTGCTGGGAAAACTGGAAAGCAAGCCTACAGGCAGTGGGAGATGGCAACCAGTCTGATCCCCTATCTCAAAGATTGACTGAGATTACTTCCCCTTTTCCCTTTAAAAACTTTCATGGCTGAGCAGAATCTTTGAAGCTGGTTTGGGGACATGAGTCTGCTTTTTCTCCAGATTGCCAGCTTTCTGATTAAAAGCAACATTTTCCATTTCTACCAACACTTGCCTCTCAAGTATTGATTTCTGAGCAGCAAGCAGCCAGACCTGAGTTTGGTAATACTCTCACCAACTGGGTAACGTGGACAATTTCTTAATCTCTCTGTTCCACAGTTTTCTCATTGTGGTCGTCCTTGTCATTGTGAGGATTAAAAGAGATGATGTGGAAAAGTGCTTAGCATGATGTATGGCATGTAGTGAGCACCAGGCAAATGTCAGCTCTTAGTGTTGTCCTCCAGATGTGCACATAATCACCATCATCACTGTCTAGGGACAGGCAGTGCTCTGGTACCAACGTGCAGAATAAGATACAGTCCCTGTAGCACATCCTGATGGGGAAGACAGACACATGAACAGATCTTCATGGGCCGGGTAGTGAATGCCATAAGAGACAGGAGTGCCTGGAAGTTACAGGCGGCAGTGGGCACCCACTCTTTTTTCGGTGATTGTATTCCTTGATGGGGTGGATTCCTAGCCTGGGATATAAAGGATGAATAGGAGTTAGTTCCATACTAAGGGGAATTGGAAGAGAGGGTAAGGACCAGCATCGTCAATGGTCAGTGCAAGCACAATATGTGCAAGGAACTTCTGGGGAAAGGAATCTTATTTTTAATAAAGTAAACGGTGGAAGGTCAATTTCAGGAACTCTTTTCTTTGACCAGGTCAGGATCCAAGATTCTTAACGCATGTTGCTGGTCTGACATTAAGAAGAACAAATAATGAGACAGGTTTTGCTAGAAAGCTTCCAGAGAGTGGTTCCTTTTTTTGGTGGGGGGAGGGCAAATAAGTCTTTATTGTCTCCTTGTGAATTAGGACAGTTTTCAAACATGTCCACAAATTCTTTTACACTTTTCCCACTAATAGATGGGGTGTGTGTTGTCTTCTCCTAAATCTGGGCTGACCCTGTGTATCGGTCTTCTATGGCTGTGTAACAGGTTACCCTAGCACTTAGAAGCTTAAAACAACAGACATTTATTATCTCAGTTTCTGGGCATCAGGAATGTGAGGATGGCTTAACTGGCTTAGAATCTCATGTTGCTCAGGATGTCCACTGGGGCTGTAGCCACCTGAAGTCGTGATCCATGCTACAGACTGAATGTTTCTATTCCCCTGCCCCAAATTCCTATGTTGAAACCTAATCCCCACTGTGGTGGCATGAGAAAGTGGGGCCCTTTAGGAGGTGGTTAGGTCGTGAGAGTGAAGCCCTCATGAATAGGATTAGTGCCTTTATAAAAAGAACTCCAGCAAGCTCCCTCACCCCCTTCTGCCACGTGAGGACACAGTGAGATGACCATTTATGAACCAGGAAAGGAAGCAGGACTCACTAGACATCAAATCTGCCAGCACCTTGATCTTGGACTTCCCAGCCTTTAGAACAGCGTGAAATAAATATTGCTGTTTAAGCCACCCGGTCTATGGTATTTTTGTTATAACAGGCCAAAGAGACGATGATAACCCATTTCCAAGATGGCTGGGTCACAGGGCTATTGGCAGGAGACCTCCATTCCTCACCATGAGGAACTCTCTGTAGGCTGTTTGAGTGTCTTCATGACATGGCAGCTGGCCTCAGTGAAGAGAAAGAGAGAACTGCCTTTTTATTGCCTGGTTTGGAGGTCACATACCATCACTTCAACAATATTCTATTCATGATAAGTGAGTCACTAGGTATCGTCATTCTGAACAGGAGGAGAACTAGACTCCACCCTTGGAAAGGAGGCATATCAAAGAATTTGTGGACATAATTTAAAACACCTACACCCTGTGACTTGCAACAAACATAATGTGGGGAAGTGACCCTGTGTGACGTCTGAGGCTGGATCATATAAGGTGATGAAGCTTCTTCATTGTTCACTGGGACACTCAACTTGGGAGACTTGAGTCACTATGTAAGAAGCTACCACCCTGAAGCCACCATGTTATGAGGAATCCAGGCCATATGGAGAGCCGTGCGTAGGTGTTCAGACTGACAGCCCCAGCTGGGTTTCCACAGACAATGAGCATCAACTGACAGGCATGTGAGTGAAGATGATTCTGGATAAATCCAGCCCCAGTTGTTGTCTCACGTCCAGCCACGGAATCTCTCCAGCTAGAGGCCAAGGCTTTGTAGAGCAGAGACAAGTCATCCCTGTCTGAATTCCTCACCCACATAATCATGAACATATTAAAACGATTATCTTATGCCATTACATTTTGGGGCTGTTTGTTACACAGCATTAGTAACCAGAACAGATCAGTTTTCATTCCATACAGACTCAGCCTCCAGTGAGTGCCCTGAGGTTGCTTGATCCATGGATTCTCTCCAGCTCTTTATCTGCTCCTTTGGCACTTTCCTTTGTCCCTTTGAATATTTCCAGAATAGCTACATCTAACATAGTGGCTGCTCTATCTTCTACACTCCATAGAGAGGAAATCTCACAAAACCTAGGTTGGTGTCCTTCATACAACAGACTTGGAATGGATATTGCTGACAGACTCAAGTTTTTTTAAATTCAAAAGTAGTTTAAAAAAATGTTTTTTAACCAGAGCAGTTTTACTTTCTTTTCATTCTCCCAATTCTTAACGAACCCACACACCACCGCCAGGGGTCCCAAAACCCATGTAGAATTATCACACGTGTGGGAACCCTGAGGAAACCACCTTGCAGCCACGGTGGGCTCGTCCCACCATGAACACAGTACAGAAGCAGTTACTGAACATCCTACATTTGAAAAAAGAAAAGCAGTAGCATTTACTTTCTTAAAGATCTGGAGAAATCAGCAGTCGTTGTAGAGTTTCAAGTTTCCATTAAAAGGCAGGGCTTCATGATGGACTTAGGAGCAGGTGCTGCCAGGTGGCAGAAGAACGGACATCTCACAAAGGAGCTACTCAGCTACCAAAGACTGAATTACATCTTCAACATTTTGGCATTAACCTTAGAGCATATTTTTTCTTGCCCTTCTCTCACTTTGGGCTTCAGTTCAATGCATCAATACAGCCATTATATTATACAGTAACTCTTCTGTGGCTTTCAAGTTCAAACCTGGCCACTCTTGCACGCTGTCAACCTGTATTTCTTTCTCTCTGTACTGTCCCTGTTCTTGACTGCCAGAAAACAGGTGGTAGGATTCCGTCACCATGACCGTGACAATATCACAAAAATCATCAGTCTGGTTTTCTTCCAGTTCTTAAGAGATTCCATTATGGAATTAATTTGCTGGAGTGGCCTTTTCCATTTGGGGTGCCCTGCAGTGGCCCTACATGCCAACAACACCCCATAGTGCATCTCACTCCATAGCATAGGGTGTCACATAGCAGGGTGTCAGTGTTCCAGAGGGACTACTACTTTACATTTGGGCTTGAGGACATACAATCTGGTTGCTAAAGCAGAGATTAAGGAAGCCAAAGGATGAAATTCTTCTTCTTAATAATAAATGTGATCACACACAGCAACAAGTTGAAACATTAAGTCTATCTGCAGCAATAAATACATTATTTTTAAAACACCTGAAATTTAAAACAGATTAGAAGTGAACTTGGGATATTCAGTGGTGATCTTTTTTTTTTTTTTTTTTTTTTTTTTGTGGTACGCGGGCCTCTCACTGTTGTGGCCTCTCCCGTTGCGGAGCACAGGCACCAGATGCTCAGACCCAGCAGCCATGGCTCACAGGCCTAGCCACTCCGCGGCATGTGGGATCTTCCCAGACTGGGGCACAAACCCGTGTCCCCTGCATCGGCAGGTGGACTCTCAACCACTGCGCCACCAGGGAAGCCCTGTATATATATATTTTTAAAATCATATTATGATTACCTCAAAAAGTTACAATAGACCTACTATGTGATCAGACCATTCTACATGTAGATAGTTATTCAAGAGAAAACATGTATCTATACACTATTGACACTATGTATAAAATAGATAACTAATGAGAACCTACTGCATAGCGCAGGGAACTCTACTCAGTGCTCTGTGGTGACCTAAATGGGAAGGAAGTCAAAAAAAAGGGGATATATGTGTATGTATAATTGATTCATTTTGCTGTACAGTAGAAACTAACACAACATTGTAAAGCAACTATACTCCAATAAAAATTTTAAAAAGAGAAAGCATATATCCACACAAAGATCTGCAAGCAAATGTTCATGCTAGTTTATTTGTGATACCCAAAAGCTGGAGAAAAACCCAAATGTACATTAACAGGTGAGTGGGCAAATAGTGGTATATCCACACAACAGAATATTATTCGGCCATTAAAAAATGAATGGTCTATGGACACATGCTACAACACAGAAGAATCTCCAAAGCATTTTGTTGAGTGAAAGAAACCAGGCAAAAAAAAAAAAAAGTACATACTACCCAAAGCAATCCACAGATTTAATATGATCTCTATCAAATTACCCATGACATTTTTCACAGAACTAGAACAAATAATCCTGAAATTCATATGAAACCATAAAAGACCAAACAAAGCAGGAGGCATAACCCTCCTAGACTTCAGACAATACTAGAGAGTTACAGTAATTAAAACAGCATGGTATTGGCACAAAAACAGACATAAGGATCACTGGAACAGAATAGAGAGCCCAGAAATAAACCCACAGACCTGTGGCCAATTAATCTTCAACAAAGGAGGCAAGAATATACAATGGAGAAAAGACAGTCTCTTCAGCAAGTGGTGTTGGGAAAGCTGGACAGCCTTGTGTAAATCAATGAAGTTAGAACATTCCCTCACACTATACACAAAATTAACTCAAGGTGACTTAAAGACATAAGACGTGACATCATAAAACTCCTAGAAGAGAGCATAGGCAAAACATTCTCTGACATAAATCATACCAATGTTTTCTTAGGTCAGTTTCCCAAGGCGATAAAAATAAAAACAAAAATAAGCAATGGGACCTAATCAAATTTACAAGCTTTTGTACAGCAAAGGGAATCATAAACAAAATGAAAAGACAACTTACAAACTGGGAGAAAATATTTGTAAATGATGCGACTGACAAGGGATTAATTTGCAAAATATACAAACAGCTCATAAAACTCAACAATAAAAAAATCAAACAACCTTGCCCCCAAATGGGCAGAAGACCTAAATAAACATTTCTCCAAAGAAGACATACAATGGCCAATAGCCACATGAAAAGATGCTCAACATCTCTAATTATTAGAGAAATGGAAATCAAAACTACAATGGGGCACCACATCATACCAGTCAGAATGGCCATCAGTAAAAAGTCTACAAATAACAAATGCTGAAGAGGATGTGGAGAAAAGGGAACCCTCCTACACTGTTGATGGGAATGTAGGTTGGTGCAACCACTGCAGAAAACAGTACAGAACTTCCTCAGAAAACTAAAAATAGAATTACCATATGATCCAGCAATCCCAGTCCTGGACATGTATCCAGACAAAACTATAATTCAAAAAGATGCATGCACCACTATGTTCATAGCAGCACTATTCACAATAGCCAAAACATGGAAACAACCTAAATGATCATTGACAGATGAATGGATAAAGATGTGGTATATATATACAATGGCATATTACTCAGCCTTAAAAAAGAATGAAGTAATGTCATTTTCAGCAACATGGATGCAACTAGAGATTATCATACTAAGTGAAGTAAGTCAGAAAGAGAAAGACAAATACCATATGATATCACTTATATGTGGAATCTAAAATATGACATAAATGAACCTATCTATGAAACAGAAACAGAATCACAGACATAGAGAACAGACTGGTGGTTGCCAAGGGAAGGGAGTTGGGGGACGCATGGAGTGGGAAGTTGGGGTTATTAGATGTAACTTTTTATATATAGAATGGATAAACAGTAAGGTCCTAGCACAGAGAACAATATTCAATATTCTATGATAAACCATATGGAAAAGAATATTTTTAAAAGAATGTATATATATATATAAATATATAGAATGTATATATATATATACACACACACATATATATTCAGTTACATATATGTGTATATATGAATCACTTTGTTGTATGACAGTAATTAACACAACATTGTAAATCAACTATACTTCAATTTTAAAAATTAAAATTAAATTTTAAAAAGTATATATATTTTTATTGAAGTACAGTTGATTTACTATATTGTATTATTTTCAGGTGTACAACAAACTGATTCAGTTATACATACATATTTTTTCAGATTATTTTCCATTATAGGTTATTACAAGATATTGAATATCATTCCCTGTGCTATACAGTAGGTCCTTGTTGTTTATCTATTTTATAGTAGTGTGTATCTGTTAATCCCATACTCCTAATTTATCCCCCCACCCCATCCCTTTCCCCTTTGGTAGTCATAAGTTTGTTTTCTATGCCTGTGAGTCTGTTTCTGTTTTGTAAATAGATTCATTTGTATTATTTTTTAGATTCCATATATAAGTGATATCATATAATATTTGTCTTTTTCTTTTGACTTACTTCACTTAGTATGATAATCTCCAGATCTATCCATGATGCTGCAAATGGCAATATTTCATTCTTTTTTATGGTTGAGTAATATTCCATTGTATATATGTACCACATCTTCTTTATCCATTCATCTGTTGATGGACACTTAGGTTCCTTCCATGATAGAAGTATATTTTATCGATGTTTTTATATTAACTTACAACCCACGAAAACATGACCATCCTGCTATCCTTCACATTGAAAAGAAGGGGAAAAAACCCACAATTATTCACTCTATTCTACAATTGGAAATGATGGATTCTTCCCTCTCTAAAAAAAAACTGTAGAGTGAGTTGGAGGCAGAGCTAAAGATAAAATTGGTGTCTGGCTGCTGTGACAGGCTCTTTGCAGTGCATCACAGGGCTGCCGTCTACCCACGGCCAGCCCAGATAAAATGAGATATTTGAACCCTGCCCAGAGACTGGTCTCTGGGTTTGCACCTCTTCACTGATTTCTTAGTGTAAAGGCTGGTGGATAATCAGCTCACTGGTCCTTCTGCCAGGGATGCCAGGGGACAAAGAGCAGTGTGGTTTCGATGCACTGCTCACCTAGAACTATTAATGAAGGAAAGACACTGGGGCACCAGAGCCTGCTCAGGACCACCTGAAAGCTCTCAGAGAACCCATCTGAAATTTGTAGTTCATGTTCCTTTACATTTTGAGAATGTTAAAATTGTGTGTTTAATAAACATGGAACCTGGCTCTCACTGTGCATCAAACTTTCTGCAAACGTTAACTCATGCATCCTCATGACAGCCCCTACCTTCTCATATCATCCTATGGATGAGAACATGGGCACAGCGAGGTGAGGGGGCAGGTCCAGGACTCAGCAATGAAAGAGGGAGAAGGGTTTGAGCTCAAGCAGAATCTTGTTCTTGACCGCGCTACTCTGGCTGCCTCTACAACACCAACTTTAGGAATGAATGACAGGCAGACTGATGGGGCATAGCTCATTGAGAGAACAGCACTGAGTACCAACGTGGAACACTGGGTGTTTGGTGCCAGATCTACCTGTGTGAGTCCAGGGATGGATGTCCAGGGATCCCATAGCTGGTTTTGCTCTGGCGAGATGTTCAGTGAATGATCCCCCCAAGTTTTTCCTTCCTGCGTGATCCATATACCTTCCAAGCCCCACCTACTTGTGAGGGAAGAACACACCTGAGAGAAGCTCAAGTCTGGGAATAGGGAAGTGGCCGCTGAGAAGGCTGTGAGAGTCCAGATGGAATCCAGAGGGTCTAGATGAGAAGTGCATGGATGGACATCAAGGGACCCTGCTCACAAAGCCAGAGATGGAGACTGATGGTTGTGAAGTGTATGGAGGGTCCCTCTGTGAGAAGAAAAGAAAGAGAAGGTAGGGAGGACATGGTTTATGTTTGTTTGATCTCTAACTGACACAAGCTGACCATGAGCTCATGCTGTCTGCCGTCCCCCACTTTGCTAAAGGATGCACCATTCCTCCAGACACCTGCTCTATGAGAGTCAGGGGTCAGACCCCCTCAGGGCCAACCTTTCAAGCTCTGGCAGCACATGGCAAGAAGGAGGACCCTCCCTTGCCTTCCTTCTCATGATTTTCTCCTCACCCTATGCCTCCCTGCCCCACCCACTTCATCTGGGACAATGACCTCCTTGCCCTTGAATCCATGGCACCATCAGATTGAAATCCAACAGTGGGATTTACCTTAACAGATCCAGGTGCTTCTATGAGGTCTTCACTACATTCATTGGGAAACATTATACAGAAAAGAAACAAAGTCAATAGAATATGTGAGAAGTTTTGGAAGAAGTTTTTCAGATCACTGAGAAATAGAGGGGAAAAAAACATGTTGCTCTTCAGACATGGTGATTGCTTTTAATCTTTTATTAATTTTTTGCCTTCTATTACTTTTTATGTCTTTTAAAATGGCTAGATGTTTAACTTAGATCTTCTTCATCAGCTTTGTGCAGAAAAAAAAAAATACCATTCAGTGCATGAGTTGCAATTGGCCACACCGAAACTGAAAATGTCTGAAGAGATGAAATTAGAATGAAATTAAAACACTCCCTAACACCATAAACAAAAATAAACTACAAATGGATTAAAGACCTAAATGTAAGGCCAGACACTATAAAACTCTTAGATGAAAACATAGGCAAGTATTACCTCTTAATACCATCACCTTTAACTCTCAGGAAAAAGAGCAATTCAAAGCTGGGGTGCTCAGGGACTTCCCTGGTGGTCCAGTGGTTAGCCTCTGTGCTTCCATGGCAGGGCACCCAGGTTTGATCCCTGATCAGGGAACTATGATCCCACATGCTGCTCAGCACGGCCAAATAAACACATCAATTAATTAATAAAATAAAAGACTTCCCTGGTGGTGCAGTGGTTAAGAATCTTCCTGCCAATGCAGGGGACATGGGTTCAAGCCCTGGTCCAGTAAGATCCCACATACTGCAGAGCAACTATGCTCGTGCACCACAACTACTGAGCCTGTGCTCTAGAGCCGGCTGACTGCAACTACTGAGCCTGCGTGCTGCAACTACAGATGCCTGTGTGCCTAGACCCCATGCTCCACAACAAGAGAAGCCACTGCAATGAGAAGCCCATGCACCGCAACGAAGAGTAGCCCCCACTCGATGCAACTAGAGAAAGCCCGCACACAGAAACGAAGACCCAACACAGCCAAAATAAATACATAAATAAATTTATTTTTTAAGATTAATTTTTTAAAAAGCTGGGGCACTCAGTTCAGGAGGAAATTCACAGGACAGACACTGTTGGCAAAAGGAGGTGAGGAGTAATGCAGTGCTGTTTAGAATCAGTAACTTGTCAATGATTAATTTAAAGAAAACTATCATCTGACATGATCAAAACTGAGAAATAGTCCTCCGTAACAAGAGTCAAACAAGGGAGTGAATTGCCCAACCCTTGAGAAATGAAAATGGAGCTGGAGGAATCAGTCTCCTTGACTTCAGACTATACTACAAAGCTACAGTAATCAAGGAAGTATGGTACTGGCACAAAAACAGAAATACAGATCAATGGAACAGGATAGAAAGCCCGGAGATAAATCCACTCACCTATGGTCACCTAATCTATGACAAAGGAAACCAAAATATACAATGGAGCAAAGATAGCCTTTTCGATAAGTGGTGCTGGGGAAACTGGACAGCTACATGCAAAAGAATGAAATTAGAACACTCCCTAACACCATAAACAAAAATAAACTCCAAATGGATTAAAGACCTAAATGTAAGGCCAGACACTATAAAACTCTTAGATGAAAACATAGGCAGAACACTCTTTGACATAAATCACAGCAAGATCTTTTTTGATCCACCTTCTAGAGCAATGAAAATAAAAACAAAAATAAACAAATGGGACCTAATGAAACTTAAAAGCTTTTGCACAGCAAAGGAAACCATAAACAAGATGACAAGACAACTCTTAGAATGGGAGAAAATATTTGCAAACGAAGCAACTGACAAAGTATTAATCTCCAAAATATACAAACAGCTCATGAAGCTCAACATAAAAAAAAAACCCAATCAAAAAATGGGCAGAAGACCTAAATAGACTTTCCTCCAAAGAAGACCTACAGATGGCCAACAAACACATGAAAAGATGCTCAACATCATTAATTATTTGAGAAATGCAAATCAAAACTACAATAAAGTATCACCTTACACCAGTCAGAATGGCCATCATGAAAAAAGTCTACAAACAATAAATGCTGGAGATGTTGTGGAGAAAAGGGAACCCTCTTGCACTGTTGGTGGAGTGTAAACTGATAAAGCCACTATGGAGAACAGTATGGAGGTTCCTTAAAAAACTAAAAATAGAACTACCATATGACCCAGCAATCCCACTACTGGGCATATACTCAGAGAAAACCATAATTCAAAAAGACACATGCACCCCAGTGTTCATTGCAGCACTATTTACAACAGCCAGGACATGGAAGCAACCTAAATGCCCATCAACAGAGGAATGGATAAAGAAGATGTGGTACATATATACAATGGAATATTACTCAGCCATAAGAAGGAACGAAATTGGGTCATTTGTAAAGGCGTGGATGGACCTAGAGACTGTCATACAGAGTGAAGTAAGTCAGAAAGAGAAAAACAAGTATTAACGCATATATGTGGAATCTGAAAAAAACTGGTATAGACGATCTTATTTACAAAGGAGAAATAGAGACACAGACGTAGAGAACAAACGTATGGATACCAAGGGGGAAAGGGGAAGGGGTGGGATAAATTGGGAGAATGGGATTGACATATATACACTATTGATACTATGTATAAAATAGATAACTAGTGAGAACCTACTATATAGCACAAGGAACCCTACTCAGTGCTCTGTGGTGACCTAAATGAGAAGGAAATCCAAAAAAGAGGGGATATATGGATACATATAGCTGATTCACTTTACTGTACAGTATAAACTAACAGAATATTGTAAAACAACTATACTCCAATAAAATCTTTTTTAAAAGAGGATGATTCTGGAACAGACTGTTATACTGATGAAACAGGTTCCTTTTGTACTTTTTATTTATTGTGAATTTTTAAAAATTTACTGTGATATAAATTGACATTAAAATTTTTTAATGCTAAAAAAAGGTGAGGAGCAATGCAGTGCTGCTTAGAATCAGAAACTTGTCAATGATTAATTTAAAGACAACTATCATCTGACATGATCAAAACTGAGAAATAATCCTCCATAATAAGAGTCAAACAAGGGCGTGAATTGCCCAACCATCGTTTCTTATTCGAGAATCACTAGAGTTCATTCAGGAATTTCATTTTGTAACTGAAATAACAGAGTTGAATGTACATTGCAGGATGCTCTCTCCATTTTCAGTCCAGTGTTTGAGATGCTAAATCTCAAAGGCAACAGAGATTTTTGTATCAGTGCTTGAGATAAATGGCATTCTGTGTTCTGTCATCCAGACAAGAAACGTGGCAGGAGGGTGGGGGTGGGGGTGGAGTGAATGCCACTTTCCTCATTTCAATTCATTCTGAAAACCCCTTCCAAGGGAAATATGACAAGTGCTGAGTGGAATGTTTTTCTGGCTTTATTTGAATTTTAATGTGTTAATTAAGCCCCCAAACTGTTTTCACTTCATCTGTAATTAGATACTTGAGTTTTTGAAAGCGACATTGCAGCTAAGTGGGGAAAGTTTAGTCATCCAGTAACCAAGAAGGACCCTATGAGGCCTTCCCAGAATAGACACCCCCACCCATGTCCTCCACCTGCCTTTTGTCTGTAGAAGAACTTTAGCCAAAGAATAAATTTAATCAGAGAAGTGAGAAAATGCAGGAAAAAAGGGAAACAGTCAATCAAGACAAAATAATAATAACTTAGCCATTAAGCAAGTTAAGGACATTTAGTTTTTCCTCAAGGACTATAGATAATATTCTGAGCCATGTCCTTTAAGCTGTTTTTCATATACTGACACCCCCACCAGGTGGAAGAAATTAACTATATGCTGCCCCAAGAACATTTTTGCTGTGCCGCACAGTTTGCGGGATCTCAGTTCCCTGACCAGGGATTGAACCCAGGCCACAGCAGTGAAAGCACAAAATCCTAACCACTAGACCACCAGGGAACTCCTGGGACACACAGTCTTAAGGGTACTAGCCCACTGTGGCCCCCTTTCTCTGGCAAAGCAATAAAAGCTACTCTTTTCTACTTCACCCAGCACACTGTCTCCACATTTCTACTTGGCACTGGAAAACAGAAAGCAAGTTTTGGCAACAATCCATGTAGAAGAAAGAATGAAATGGAATCCCTACCTCACACCAAACATAAAGATCAGTTCTAGATGAACTAAGTAAAACAGAGGTAAAAACTTCATCAAATTTAACCCCGAATCCAAATGGCTTTACTGGTATAATTGTGTTCATAGTATTCTCTTATTATATGACCAAATTCTATAGTTTATAGAATCAACCCATATTACAGGCATACCTTGGAGATATTGCAGGTTCAGTTCGAGACCACTGCAATAAAGTGAATATCCAAATAAAGTGAGTCATACAAATTTTTTTGGTTTCCTAGTGCATATAAAAGTTATGTTTATACTGTAGTCTATTAAATGAGCAATAGTATCCTGTCTCAAAATACAATGTACATACCTTAATTTTTTTAAAAATGTCTTCTTGGGAATTCCCTGGCAGTCCAGCAGTTAGGACTCTGAGCTTTCACTGCTAATGACCTGGGTTCAATCTCTGGGCTAAGATCTCACAAGCCACATGGCATGGCCAAAAAGAAAAAAAAAAAACTTTCTTGCTAAAAAATGCTAACCATCATCTGAGCCTTCAGCAAGTCATAATCTTTTTGCAATAGCAACATCAAAGATCACTGATCAATGAGCCAGCTCTTTGTACCTGTGACTTGTGAGAATGGCACCTCCAGTGGAATCCTGGGGGACATAACTAATTTTCCATGTGGATAGGAATTATCAAAGCAAAAACTGCACTGGTAGAGTTATAGAGATTTCAAAAATTTTCTCCTGAAGTGGACCTTCAGGATGGAGGAGGAGTAAGATGTGGAGATCACCTTCCTCCCCACAAATACATCTCTATGTGGAACAACTCCTACAGAACACCTACTGAATGCTGGCAGACCTCAGACTTCCCAAAGGGCAAGAAAATCCCCCACGTACCTGGGTAGGGCAAAAGAAAACAGAAAAAACAGAGATAAAAAATAGGGGGGCTTCCCTGGTGGTGCAGTGATTGAGTCCGCCTGCCAATGCAGGGGACACGGGTTCGTGCCCAGGTCTGGGAGGATGCCACATGCCGCAGAGTGGCTGGGCCCGTGAGCCATGGCCGCTGGGCCTGTGCGTCCGGAGCCTGTGCTCCGCAACGGGAGAGGCCACAACAGTGAGAGGTCCGCGTACTGCAAAAAAAAAGAAAAAGAAAAAAAAGAATAGGGATGGGACCTGCACATCTGGGAGGGAGCTGTGAAGGAGGAAAAGTTTCCACACACTAGGGAGCCCTTTCACTAGCAGAGATGGGGGTGAGTTTGGGGGGGGAAGCTTCAGAACCACAGAGGAGAGCACAGTAACAGGGGTCCAGAGGGCAAAGCGGAGAGATTCCCACACAGAGGAACAGTGCCAACAAGCACTCACCAGCCTGACAGACTTGTCTGCTCACCCACCAGGGCGGGTGGGGACTGGGAGCTGAGGCTCAGGCTTTGGAGGTCAGATCGCGGGGAGAGGACTGGGGTTGGCTGCATGAACACAGTCTGAAGGGGACTAGTGCACCACAGCTAGCCAGGAGGGAGTCCGGAAAGAAGTCTGGAACTGCCTAAGTGTCAAGAGACCATTTTTTCGGGGTGCACAAGGAGAGGGGATTTCTTCCCTGTCTGCCCACAGAAGGCAGAGTACTGCCTAAACGAGCTCCAGAGATGGACGCGAGCTCCAGCTATCAGCTCGGACCCCAGAGACAGGTATGAAACACTAAGGCTGCTGCTGCAGCCACCAAGAATCCTGTGTGCAAGCACAGGTCACTATCCATACCCCCTGGGAGCCTGTGTAGCACACCACTGCCAGGGCCCTGTGATCAAGGGACAACTTCCCAGGGAGAACACACAGTGTGCTTCAGGCTGTTGCAACATCACACCAGCCTCTGCTGCCACAGACTCACCCCGCATTCCAATTATAACTACTGTACCCCTTCCTTCCCCTGGCCTGAATGAGCCAGAGCCCCCCAATCAGCAGCTGCTTTAACCCCGTCCTGTCTGGGTGGGGAACAGACGTCCTCAGGCAACCTACACGCAGAGGCAGGGCCAAATCCAAAGCTGAAACCCAGGAGCTGTGCGAACAAGGAATAGAAAGGGGAATCTCTCCCAGCAGCGGATTAAATCCTCACAATCAACGTGATGTACCTGCATCTGTGGAATACCTGAATAGACAACGAATCATCCCAAAATTGAGGCGGTGGACTTTGGGAGCAACTGTAGACTTGGGGTTTGCTGTCTGTGACTGATTTGTTTCTGATTTTTATGTTTATCTTAGTATAGTTTTTAGCACTTGTTATCATTGGTGGATTTGTTTATTGGTTTGGTTGCTCTCTTTTAAAAATTATTTTATTTTTTTATTTTAATAAATTTTTATTTATTATTATTTTTTAATTTTTTCTTTCTGTTTTTCTCCCTTTTCTTCTGAGCCGTGTGGCTGACAGGATCCTTGTGCTCCAGCCGGGTGTGAGGCCTGAGCCTCTGAGGTGGAAGGGTCAAGTTCAGGACATTGGACCACCAGAGACCTCCCTGCCCCATGTAATATCAATCAGCAGGGGCTCTCCCAGAGATCTTCATCTCAACAATAAGACCCAGCTCCACCCAACGGCCAGCAAGCTCCAGTGTTGGACGTCCCATGGCAAACAACTAGTAAGACAGGAACACAACCCCACCTATTAGCAGAGAGGCTGCCTAAAATCACAATAAGTTCACAGATACCCCAAAACACACCACCGGTCGCAGCCCTGCCCACCAGAAAGACAAGATACAGTCCCATCCACTAGAACACAGGCACCAGTCCCCATCACCGGGAAGCCTACACAAGCCACTGAACCAACCTTAGCCACTGGTGGCAGACACCAAAAGCAACGGGAACTATGAAACTGCAGCCTGTGAAAAGGAGACCCCAAACACAGTAAGTTAAGCAAAATGAGAAGACAGAGAAATATGCAGCAAATGAAGGAGCAAGTTAAAACCCACCAGACCAAACAAATGAAGAGAGAATAGGCAGTCTACCTGAAAAAGAATTCAGAGTAATGATAGTAAAGATGATCCAAAATCTTGGCAATAGAATGGGGAAAATACAAGAAACATTTAACAAGGACCTAGAAGAACTAAAGAGCAAACAAACACTGATGAACAACACAATAAATGAAAGTTAAAATTCTCTAGAAGTAATCAATAGCAGAATAACTGAAGTAGAAGAATGGATAAGTGACCTGGAAAATAAAACAGTGGAAATAACTACAGCATAGCAGAATAAATAAAAAAGAATGAAAAGAATTGAGGACAGTTTCAGAGACCTCTGGGACAACATTAAACACACCAACATTCGAATTATACGGGTCCCAGAAGAAGAAGAGAAAAATAAAAAGACTGATAAAATATTTGAAGAGATTATAGTTGAAAACTTCCCTAACATGGGAAAGGAGATAGTCAATCAAGTCCAGGAAGTGCAGAGAGTCCCATACAGGATAAATCCAAGGAGAAACATACCAAGACATATTAACCAAACTATCAAAAATTAAATACAAAGAAAAAATATTAAAAGCAGGAAAGGGAAAGCAACAAATAACATACAAGGGAATCCCCATAAGGTTAACAGCTGATCTTTCAGCAGAAACTCTGCAAGCCAGAAGGAGTGGCAGGACATATTTTAAATGATGAAAGGGAAAAACCTACAACCAAGATTACTCTACCCAACAAGGATCTCATTCAGATTCAATGGACAGAGAAATTAAAACCTTTACAGAAAAGCAAAAGTTAAGAGAATTCAGCACCACCAAACCAGCTTACAACAAATGCTAAAGGAACTTCTCTAGGCAGGAAACACAAGAGAAGGAAAAGACCCACAAAAACAAACCCAAAACAATTAAGAAAATGGTAACAGTAACATACATATCAATAATTACCTTAAATGTAAATGGATTAAATGCTCCATCCAAAAGACATAGACTGGCTGAATGGATGCAAAAACAAGACCTGTATATAGGCTATCTACAGGAGACCCACTTCAGACCTAGGGATGCATACAGACTGAAAGTGAGGGATGGAAAAAGATATTCCATGCAAATGGAAATCAAAAGAAATCTGAAGTAGCAGGGCTTCCCTGGTGGCGCAGAGGTTAAGAATCCACCTGCCAACCTAAGTGTCCATCGACAGATGAATGGATAAAGAAGATGTGGCACATATATACAATGGAATATTACTCAGCCATAAAAAGAAACGAAATTGAGTTATTTGTAGTGAGGTGGATGGACCTAGAGACTGTCATACAGAGTGAAGTAAGTTAGAAAGAGAAAAACAAATACCATATACTAACACATATATATGGAATCTAAAAAAAAAAAGGTTCTGAAGAACCTAGGGGCAGGACAGTAACAGAGACGCAGACATAGAGAATGGACTTGAGGCCATGGGGAGGGGGAAATGTAAGCTGTGATGAAGTGAGAGTGGCATAGACATATATACACTACCAAATGTAAAATAGATAGCTAGTGGGAAACAGCCACATAGTACAGGGAGATCAGCTCAGTGCTTTGTGTCCACCTAGAGGGGTGGGATAGGGAAGGTGGGAGGGAGACACAAGACGGAGGAGATACGGGGATATATGTATGCATATAGCTGATTCACTTTGATATACAGCAGAAAATAACACACCATTGTAAATCAATTATACTCCAATAAAGAGGTTAAAAAAAAGAAGCCATCTGCCAATGCAGGGGATACAGGTTTGGGCCCTGGTCCGGGAAGATCCCACGTGACATGGAGCAACTAAGCCCGTGGGCCACAACTACTGAACCTGTGCTCTAGAGCCTGTGAGTCACAACTACTGAAGCCCATGTACCACAACTACTGAAGCCCACACACCTAGAGCCCATGCTCCACAACTAGAGAAGCCACCACAATGAGAAGCCTGCATACCACAATGAGGAGTAGCCCCAGCTCACTGCAACTAGAGAAAGCCCATGCGCAGCAATGAAGACACAACACAGCCAGAAATAAATTTAAAAATAAAAATAAAATTAAAAAAAAAGCTGGAGTAGCAATACTCATATCAGACAAAATAGACTTTAAAATAAAGACTATTACAAGAGACAAAAAAGGACACTACAGAATGATTAAAGGATCAATCCAAGAAGAAGATATAACAATTGTAAATATTTATGCACCCAACTTAGGATCAACTCAACACATAAGGCAAATGCTAACAGCCATAAAAGGTGAAATCGACAGTAACACAATAATAATAGGAGACTTTAACACCTCACTTTCACCAATGGACAGATCATCCAAAATGAAAATAAATAAGGAAACATGAGCTTTAAATGACATATTAAACAAGATGGACTTAATTGATATTTCTAGGACATTCCATCCAAAAACAACAGAATACACTTTCTTCTCAAGTTCTCTTGTGACATTCTCCAGGATAGACCATATCTTGGGTCACAAATCAAGCCTTGGTAAACTTAAGAAAATTGAAATAGTATCAGTTATCTTTTCCAACCATAATGCTATGTGACTAGATATCAATTACAGGAAAAAAACTGTAAAAAATACAAACACATGGAGGATAAACAATACACTACTAAATAACCAAGAGATCGCTGAAGAAATCAAAGAGGAAATCAAAAAATACCTAAACAAATTACAACAAAAACATGATGATCCAAAACCTATGGGATGCAGCAAGAGCAGTTCTAAGAGGGAATTTTATAGCAATACAATCCTACCTCAAGAAACAAGAAAAATCTCAAATAAACAACCTAACCTTACACCTAAAGCAATTAGAGGAAGAAGAACAAAAAAACCCCCAAAGTTAGCAGAAGGAAAGAAATCATAAAGATCAGATCAGAAATAAATGCAAAAGAAAAGATGAAAATAACAAAGATCAATAAAACTAAAAGCTGGTTCCTTGAGAAAATAAACAAAATTGATAAACCATTAGCCAGACTCATCAAGAAAAAAGGGAGAAGACTCAAGCCAACATAGTTAGAAATGAAAAAGGAGAAGTAACAACTGACACTGCACAAATACAAAGGATCATGAGAGATTACTACAAGCAACTATATGCCCATAAAATGGATAACCTGGAAGAAATGGACAAATACTTCGAAAAGTACAACCTTCCAGGACTGAACCAGGAAGAAATAGAAAATATAAACAGACAAATAACAAGCACTGAAATTGACACTGTGATTAAAAATCTTCCAGAAAACAAAAGCCCAGGACCAGATGGCTTCACAGGTGAATTCTATCAAACATTTAGAGAAGAGCTAACACTTTTCCTTCTCAACTCTTCCAAAATACAGCAGAGAGAGAAACACTCCCTAACTCATTCTACGAGGCCACCATCACTCTGATACCAAAACCAAAGATGTCACACAAAAAAAGAAAAATACAGGCCAATATCACTGATGAGTATAGATGCAAAAATTCTCAACAAAATACTAGCAAACAGAATCCAACAGCACATTAAAAGGATTATACACCATGATCAAGTGGGGTTTATGCCAGGAGTGCAAGGATTCTTCAATATACACAAATCATTCAATGTGCTATACCATATTAACAAACTGAAGAATAAAAACCATATGATCGTCTCAATAGATGCAGAACAAGCTTTCAACAAAATTCAACACCCATTCATGATAAAAACTCTCTAGAAAGTAGGCATAGAGGGAACCTACCTCAATATAATAAAGGCCATATATGACAAACCCACAGCAAACATCATTCTCAATGGTGAAAAACCAAAACCATTTCTTCTAAGATCAGGAACAAGACAAGGATGTCCACTCTCACCACTATTATTCAACATAGTTTTAGAAGTTTTAGCCACAGTAATCAGAGAAGAAAAAGAAATAAAAGGAACCCAAATCAGAAAAGAAGAAGTAAAACTGTCACTGTTTGCAGATGACATGATACTATACATAGAGAATCCTAAAGATGCTACCAGAAAACTACTAGAGCTAATCAATGAATGTGCTAAAGTAGCAGGATACAAAATTAATGCACAGAAATATCTTGCATTCCTATACACTAATGATGAAAAATCTGAAAGTGAAATTAAGGAAACACTCCCATTTACCATTGCAACAAAAGGAATAAAATACCTAGGAATAAACCTACTTAAGGAGACAAAAGACCTGTATGCAGAAAACTATAAGATACTGATGAAAGAAATTAAAGATGATACAAACAGATGGAGAGATATATCATATTCTTGGATAAGAAGAATCAATATTGTGAAAATGACTATACTACCCAAAGCAATCTACAGATTCAGTGCAATCCCTATAACACTACCAATGGCATTTTTCACAGAACTAGAACAAAAAATTTCACAATTTGTATGGAAACACAAAAGATCCCATATAGCCAAAGCAATCTTGAGTAAGAAAAACAGAGCTGGAGGAATCAAGCTCCCAGATTTCAGACTATATGACAAAGCTACAGTAATCAAGACAGCATGGTACTGGCACAAAACAGATATATAGATCAATGGAACAGGATAGAAAGCCCAGAGATAAGCCCATGCACATATGGTCACCCTATCTTTGATAAAGGAGGCAAGAGTATACAATGGAGAAAAGATAGCCTTTTCAACAAGTGGTGCTGAGAAAACTGGACAGCTACATGTAAAAGAATGAAATTAGAACACTTCTTAACATCATACAAAAAAAAAACTCAAAATGGGTTAAAGACCTAAATGGAAGGCCAAACACTATAAAATTCATAGAGGAAAGCATAGGCAGAACACCCTATGACATAAATCACAGCTAGATCTTTTTTGAACCACCTCCTAGAGAAATGGAAATAAAAACAAAAATAAACAAGTGGGACCTAATGAAACTTAAAAGCATTTGCACAGCAAAGGAAACCATAAACAAGACAAAAAGACAACCCTCAGAATGGGAGAAAATATTTGCAAATGAAGCAATTGACAAAGGATTAATCTCCGAATTATCCAAGCAACACATGCAGCTCAATATCATAAAAACAAACAACCCAATCCAAAAATGGGCAGAAGACCTAAACAGATATTTCTCCAAAGAAGATATACAGATTGCCAACAAACACATGAAAAGATGCTCAACATCACTAACCATTAGAGAAAGCAAATCAAAACTACAATGAGGTATCACCTCACACCAGTCAGAGTGGGCATCATCAAAAAATCTAAAAACAATAAATGCTGGAGAGGGTGTGGAGAAAAGGGAACCCTCTTGCACTGTTGGTGGAGTGTAAATTGATAAAGCCACTATGGAGAACAGTACGGAGGTTCCTTAAAAACTAAAAATAGAACTACCATATGACCCAGCAATCTCACTACTGGGCATATACCCTGAGATAACCATAAGTCAAAAAGAGTCATGTACCACAATGTTCATTGCAGCACTATTTACAATAGTCAGGACATGGAAGCAACAAATGAATGGATAAAGAAGATGTGGCCCATATACACAATGGAATATTATTCAGCCATAAAAAGAAAAGAAATTGAGTCATTTGTAGTGAGGTGGAGGGCTCTAGAGTCTGTCATACAGAGTGAAGTAAGTCAGAAAGGGAAAAACAAACAATGTATACTAACACATATATATGGAATCTAAAAAAAAATTGGTTCTGATGAACCTAGGGGCAGGATAGGAATAAAGATGCAGACATAGAGAATGGACTTGAGGACATGGGGAGGGGGAAGGGTAAGCTGGGATGAAGTGAGAGAGTAGCATTGACATATACACACTACCAAATGTAAAATAGATTGCTAGTGGGAAGCAGCCGCATAGCACAGGGAGATCAGCTCGGTGCTTTGTGACCACCTAGAGGGGTGAGATAGGGAGGGGGGAGGGAGATGCAGGAGGGAGGGCATATGGGTATATATGTATGCATACAGCTGATTCACTTTGTTATACAGTAGAAACTAACACAACATTGTAAAGCAATTATACTCCAATAAAGTTGTTAAAATTAATTAATTAATTTAAAATGCCTGGAGAACAAAGAAAATGGAAACACAACCATCCAAAATCTATGGCACGCAGGAGAAGCAGTTCTAGGAGGGAAACTTATAGTGATACAAGTCTACTTCAGCAAACAAGAAAAATCTTGAATAAATAATCTAACATTATGCCTAAAGAAATAGAAAAAGAAGAAAAAAACAAACTGCAAAGTTAGTAGAAGGAACAATATAAAGATCAGATCAGATAAATAAAATAGAGCCTAAAAAATAGAAAAGATTAATTAAACTAAGAGTTGATTCTTTAAAATATAAACAAAATTAATAAACCTTTAGCCAGATTCATCAAGAAAAAAGCAAGGTCCAAATAAATAAATTCAGAAACAAAAGACAAAACATTACAACTGATATCACAGAAATACAAGGGATCATGAAAGATTACTTTCATACACCAATAAAATGAACAATCTAGAGTAATGGGTAAATTCCTAGAAATGTGCAGTATCCCAAGACTGAATCGGAAGAAATAGAAAATATGAATAGACTTATTACCAGTAATGAAATTGAATCAATAATAATAATTTTAAAAACTCCCAACAAACAAAAGTTCAGGACCAGATGGCTTCACAAAATGAATTCTACCAATCACTTAAAGAACAGACAACATCTGTCTTTCTCAAGCTATTCTCAAAAAATTGAAGAGGAGGAAATGCTTCCCAATGTGTTCAAAGCTAGCATCACCTTGATACCTAAACCAGACAAAAACACCACACACACAAAAATTACAGGACAATATCACTGATGAACACAGGTGCAAAAATCCTTAAGAAAATATTAGCAAACCAATTCAATAATACATTAAAAGGATCACACACCACAATCAAGAGGAATTTATCCTAGAGATGCGAGGGTGGTTCAATATCTGCAAATCAATCAGTGTGATACATCACATTAACAAATTGATTAACAAATTCATTTTCAAAGAATGAAAATCATATGATCATCTCTATAGATGCAGAAAAAGCTTTTGACAAAATCCAATATCCATTTATGATAAAAACTCTCAACAAGTGGATATAGAGGGAACATACCTCAACATAATAAGCATCATATATGATAAACCTACAGACAACACCATATTCAAATGTGAAAAGCTGAAAGAATTTCCTCTAAGACAAGGAACAAGCAAGGATGCCCAATCTTGCCACTTTTGTTCAACAAAGTATCAGAAGTCCTAGCCGTAGAAATCAGACAAGAAAAGAAATAAAAGGTAATCAAACTGGAAAGGAAGAAGCAAAACTGTCACTGTTTGCAGATGATGAAATATTATATATAGAAAATCCTAAAGACACCACCAAAAAGCTATTAGAATAAACAAATTCACTAAAGTTGCAGGATATAAAATTAATATATAGAAATCTGTTGCATTTCTACACACCAACAACAATCAGAAAGAGAAATTAAGAAAGCAATCTCATTTACAATTGCATCAAAAAGAATAAAATACCTGAGAATAAATTTAACCAAGGAAGTAAAAGACTTGCACTCTGAAGACTATAAGACACTGGTGAAATAAACTGAAGACAACACAAATGGAAAGTTGAACCTTTTTTATTGATTGGAAGAATTAATATTGTTAAAATGACCATACTACACAGGGCAATCTATAAATTCAAAGCAAAGTGTGTATGGAAACACAAAAGACCTCAAATAGGGGCTTCCCTGGTGGCACAGTGGTTGAGAATCCTCCTGCCAATGCAGGGGACATGGGTTCGAGCCCTGGTCCGGGATGATCCCACATGCTGCGGAGCAACTAAGCCCGTGCACCACAACTACAACTACTGAGCCTGCACTCTAGAGCCCATGAGCCACAACTACTGAAGCCCATGCACATAGAGCCCATGCTCCAAAACGAGAAAAGCCACCACAATGAGAAGCCTGTGCATAGCAACGAAGAGTAACCCCCACTTGCCACAACTAGATAAAAGCCCTCATGCAGCAATGAAGACCCAATGCAGCCAAAAATAAATAAAGACCTCAAATAGCCAAAGCAATCTTTTTTTTTTTTTTTTTTTTTTTTTTTTTTGCAGTACGCAGGCCTCTCACTGTTGTGGCCTCTCCCGTTGCTGAGCACAGGCTCTGGACTTGCAGGCTCAGCGGCCATGGCTCACAGCCCTAGCTGCTCCGTGGCATGTGGGATCTTCCCGGACTGGGGCACAAAACTGTGTCCCCTGCATCGGCAGGCAGACTCTCAACCACTGTGCCACCAGGGAAGCCCCAAGCCAAAGCAATCTTGAGAAAGAAGAACAAAGCTGAAGGTATCATGCTCCCTGATTTCAAACTATATTACAAGGTGAATGTAATCAAAACAGTATGGTATTGGCACTAAAACAGACACATAGATCATTGGAACAGAATAGAGATCCCAGAAATAAACCCACACATATATGGGCAATTAATCTGCAACAAAAGAGGAAAGAATATACAATGGGGAAAAGACAGACTCTTCAATAAATGATTTTGGGAAAACTGGACAGCTACATGCAAAAGAATCAAATTGGACAACTTTCTCTTACCATACACAAAAATAAATTCAAAATGGATTAAAGACTTAAATTTAAGACCTGAAACCATATAACTCCTAGCAGAAAACATAGGCAGAGCACTCTTTGACATCATTCTTGGCAATTTTTTTTTTAATCTCTCAGGCAAGGGAAACAAAAGCAAATATAAACAAATGAGACTACATCAAACTAAAAAACTTTTACACAGCAGAGGAAACTATCAACAAAAGGAAAAGGTGGCCTATTGAATGGGAGGAGATATTTGCAAACAATATATCCAATAAGAGGTTAATATCCAAAATATACAAGGAACTCATTCAACTCAACATCAAAAAACCCAATTAAAAAATAAGCAGAGAAAAAAAAATAAGCAGAGGACTTGAATATATATTTTTCTGTAGAAGACATACAGATGTTCACAGACACATGAAAATATGTGCAACATCACTAACTATTGGGGAAATGCAAATCAAAACCACAGTAAGATATCACCCCACACCTGTAAGAATGGCCATCATTAAAAAGAACAAATATCGGGCTTCCCTGGTGGCGCAGTGGTTGAGAATCCGCCTGCCGATGCAGGAGACACGGGTTCGTGCCCCGGTCCGGGAAGATCCCACATGCCGCGGAGCAACTAAGCTCGTGAGCCATGGCCGCTGCGCCTGCGCATCCGGAGCCTGTGCTCCGCAATGGGAGAGGCCACAACAGTGAGAGGCCCGAATACCGCAAAAAAAAAAAAAAAAAAAAAAAAAAAAAAAAGAACAAATACCAAGTGTTGGCAAGGATATGGGGAAGAGTGAACTCTTGTGCACTGTTGATGGGAATAAAAATTGGTGCAGCCACTGTGGAAAATAGCATGGAGGTTTCTCAAAAAATTGAAAATAGAACTGCCATATGATCCAGCAGTGTCACTTCTGGGTATTTACCTGAAGAAAACAAAAACACGAATTTGGGGCTTCCCTAGTGGTGCAGTGGTTGAGAGTCCGCCTGCCGATGCAGGGGACGCGGGTTCGTGCCCCGGTCTGGGAGGATCCCACGTGCCGCAGAGCGGCTGGGCCCATGAGACACGGCCGCTGAGCCTGCGCATCCGGAGCCTGTGCTCTGCAACGGGAGAGGCCACAGCAGTGAGAGGCCTGCGTACCGCAAAAGAAAACAAAAAACCACTAATTTGAAAAGATATCTGTACCTCAATGTTCATTGCGGCATTATTTACAATTGCCAAAATATAGAAGCAACCCAAGCATCGATCAATAGATGTATGGATAATGAAGATGTGGCATATGTACAATGGACTATTAGCCAACAAAAATAAAAAAGAAGAAATCTTGTCATTTGCAACAACATGGATGAATCTAGAGGGTATGATGCTGAGTGAAATCAGTCAGACAGAGAAAGACAAATACCGTATGATCTCAATTATACATGGAATCCCCAAAACAGACTCACAGATACAGAGAACAAATAGTTGGCTGCCAGAAGTGGGGACTGGTGGGGTCGCAAAATAGGTGAAGGAGATTAAGAGGTACAAACCTCCAGTTATATAATAAATAAGCAACAGTGATATAATATACAGCATAAAGAGCATGGTCCATAATATTGTTATAACTTGTATGGGAACAGATGGTTACTAGAATGCTGATCATTTTATAATGTATGCAAATGTCAGATCATTATGGAGTACACTTGAAACTAACAATACTGCATGTCAACTATATTTCAATAAAAAAGAAGTGATTGAATTACAGGAAACTGTATTATAAACATGTCATTAGAAAACTTTGGGGGAAAAAAATGAACATTCACAATGTGTGTAACCATTGCCACTATTTCCAGAATTTTTTCATCATCTTTACCCCCAGCCCCTGGGGTAAAACAATTTGCAACAACTGTAAACATATTATTTTATTTCATTGTATTTTATTTTAAAATGCAAAATATTTTGATTTTTGTTGTAATCAATTTGGAACATGTATTGAAATATAAAACAAATAATAGCTATTTCCTCTCAATTCATCCATATTCATCCTAGGAGCAACTAGGCCCGTGAGCCACAACTACTGAGCCTGCGCGTCTGGAGCCTGTGCTCCGCAACAAGCGAGGCCGCGATAGTGAGAGGCCCACGCACCGCGATGAAGAGTGGCCCCCGCTTGCCACAACTAGACAAAGCCCTCGCACAGAAACGAAGACCCAACACAGCAAAAATAAATAAATTAATTAATAAAACAAAGGACTAGTCTTTGCCAAAGAATGATTGAAGTTAAAAAAAAAAGAAGAAATAGCACAAAAAATTCAACTTAACAATTAATAAGTAACAGTAGAATGGTATGGCCTAATTTTAAAATATCATTGCAAATGCATCATGGAAAACAAATTTGTTTTTACTAATTATTTACAGCAATTTAAGCATTTATCATTTGAGACAGTTTTGGTACTCTTATTCCATATCTTTATTTAAAACTTCTGAGCCTGCGCGTCCGGAGCCTGTGCTCCGCAACGGGAGAGGCCACGACAGTGAGAGGCCCGCGTATCGCAAAAAAACAAAAACAAAAACTTATACCTTAAAAATTATTAAGGCTAAGCACTGATACCTAAAAATTCTAAAAGAGCATTATTTTTCCATAGTATTCTCTATGAACATTTAACTTCACTTTAAGAATGCTTCATATTTGAGACCTATAGGCTAGAAGAAGAATTCTATTTTTAAAAAGTGTTCTTGTGACACAGGAATAAGCATAGTGTAGGATAATTTCATGTACCAAACATATTTATTCATTAACATTACACAAGCCATGAAGGAATTTGTCTTTTAAAATAAGGGAACATTGTTTCACTGTCAAACATATGCACAGATTCATTTGTAAAGCTTAATACATGGAATGTTTTACTTTAGATGGAAGTTCCTGCTATGTCAACTTCCTGTATTTTTTTCAGTGAAGGAGGAAGAATTGGAACACAGCCATGGTTATCAGACTGCAAAACCGCACAGGAGGTAAGCAGGCATCCCCGCATCGGACAGCTGTGCTAGGATTGATTTCTTGGGGCCTCTTAGAACCAGAACAGCCAGCCAGTGTCTATACTTGGAAACACCATAATTAAAGGATGTGTGATTATAATTACACTGAGTTATCAGCATTTGTTGCAATCAGAAATGTTAAATTGCTCAATAGAATTAAGTGTTATTGCACTGAGCACGGCTAGACATGCTGTACATGCTTATTTAATAAGAATATGGTAAGATGGTTTCTTGAGTGCTTGGCTAGTGAGGGACACGGTGCCACATGCCTTATTTATGTCATCTTAGCAACTGCCCCATATGTCACTTTACAAAGGAGGAAACCGAGGCTTAGAGGATACCTTCACTCAACCACAAGGGGTGAGGGCACTGATCAAACCTCAAACTGGGGGCTTCTCTGGTGGCGCAGTGTTTGAGAGTCCGCCTGCCGATGCAGGGGACACGGGTTCGTGCCCCGGTCCGGGAGGATCCCACATGCCGCGGAGCGGCTGGGCCCGTGAGCCATGGCCACGGAGCCTGCGCGTCCGGAGCCTGTGCTCCGCAACAGGAGAGGCCCCATCAGTTGGAGGCCCACGTACCATAAAAAAAAAAAAAAAAAAAAAAAAACCTCAAACTGGCTGAGGCCAACACCCATGAACTTAACCCCAATACTATATGGCCTCAAGCTGTCTTAATAGGTGTATCAGATAGAAGAGTTCTCAATAGATTCTGGCTTCTTATGTGACTTTAATAATAGTGAAAAGAAATCGTGAAAAAGCGCAACCAGGATTTCTTATGTATGCCAGCATGTGCTGGTCTAATGCCACCTCATCTCAGCTCTCTGTGTTTGACAGGTTGTCTCTCCACACTGGGGTGAATTGTTTATTTCACAGGATCTTGCCAACACCAAGAGCAGAAAATGAAATCCCATCTCAGATCCTCTGAATAGAAGCAAAATCAGGATGCAAAGGGAATGACATGCATCCCAAATGAAAGATAAAATCTCTAACTTTTCCCCCAATCACCCCAAAGTGGAAAAGAACACTTCTATGTGGCTCAGCCTTCTTACAAGTCCCTCTCCCTGCTAAGACCAGCAATCATGATCGAAGTTGGAAGAAAATAAACCACTATCAATCTTAAAGCTCTCAGTAACCATAGTGAGCAACTCACCCAACCTCTGTCTTCACTGGGTAAAAAGTAGAAGAGAATTTGGCGGGATCTTATTACAATAAATGAAAGAAGTTGGTGTTGCAGAAATATTTTCTTGAAAATTATGCAATAAGCGGGTGGCTCCCAGTGTGCCGTCTTGATCTCGTTCATTCACTCGTTCATTCAACCCACAGTTACTGGCACTTTCCAAGGGTCACAGCAGAAATTCAGTAGTTGGCAGACAATAAAGAAGAAAGAAATACACAATGTGACGTTAGGTGGTGATGAGGATGTCTGGTTACAGTGAGTTCTCTCCAGTATACAATGTATGCAACAGTCTGTACACCCAGTCTTTGTCATGGTCAAAGCCATATTCTGGTATCAAAGGCTCTGAGCTCTTCTTATCCCATGCAGGCTGGGGGCGGAGCGGGAGGTGGAAGGTGGGGAAGGAGGAAGGAATGCATTTTTCAGCTGACTTCTTTCCCTTGCTGGTGTCCATTTCCTCCTTGAAATTCTCATGCACTAGGGGAGGCTGTTTTGCTGGATGCTGCTGCCGGTGCCCTAACATTACCCTGTGAGTTTGAGTGGTTTTGGTAACCTGTCTTTAGAAAGATTGAATGATGTATTATAATGGTCTTTATAGTAAGTACCCAGTTCATGTGTCACATCTGAACTTGGAATCTTTTTGCATCTCTCTTGCCAATATCTTCAACTTCTTTCTCCCGCTGACCTCTGTCACCCCCTGCTGGAAAATCCCGGCCCCAGGGGCGGGGTGGGGGTCTGGGGGGGAAGTTCGCTCGGTGTCTTCTAAGACCTTGCAGGAAGCTCGGCCCTAGTGGATCAGGACCCCCCGCCCCTGCAGGATGAAGCTCTTACCTGGAAGGAGCTCGCCAACCCTCCAATAAAATGAGCTCTTTATCTCCCATCCTTCAGCCTCCCCTACACCCTCCACACCGGCAGAGGACCCCAGAGAACCTTCTGTCAGGCAACCCCCCCCTCCCTCCATCTAGCCCAGCACCTGCATTCGTCTGACCCCCACGGATACTTCCACCTTCACTCCCTGCGCTCCAGCCACACCCTGTCCACCCATCAGGCACTGCCCGCCCGCCCGCCTCCCCAACCTGATTCGAGTTCTAGGCTCTCTCTTATTTAGTTAGTTAGTTAGCTAGCTAGTTAGTTGCACCGGGTCTTAATTGCGGCTCCAGGGCTCCTTAGTTGCGGCTTTCCAGCTCCTTGGTTGCAGCATGCATGTGAGATCTAGTTCCCCCACCAGGGATGGAACCCAGGCCCCCTGCATTGGGAGCACAGAGTCTTATCCACTGCGCCACCATGGAAGTCCCTAGACTCTCCCTTTAACATCTGCATCTCACCTTGCTCAAGTCTCTCTGATTAAAAGAGAACCAAATACTCCCCCTTAACGACGTTTGCCAAATTTAGCAAATAAAAATACAGGTCGCCCACGGGAATTTGTTCCAGTGGTTAGCACTCTGCGCTCTCACTGCAAGGGCCCCGGGTTCAATCCCTGGTCAGGGAACTAAAATCCCACAAGCCACGTGGCCCAGCCAAATAAAAAGGAAACAGGACGCCCAGGTAAATTTGAATTTCAGATAAACCACACACAAGTTTTACTAAAAGCATGTCCCAAATTGTGCATGAGACCTATTTATACGGAGAAATTATTCACTTCTTCTCTAAAGTTCAAATGTAACTGGGAGTGCCGTGTTTTATCCGATCACCCTACCCCAGAACCCCAGGTGATGCCCCAGTTCCCACGCCATCACCTTTCTTTCACCGTCTAACTTTTGAAAGGTTTGAGTTCGCCTGCTGTCTCTTACCATGCATTCCCACGGATGCCTTTCCCTTGAAAGAGTTCCCATTAAGGTTAATACCTTGTAGCTAAACCCAGTATCTGTTTTATTGTCAACTCTCCTGGCATCTTGGTGGCCTTGGATGGTCCTGACTCTACCGTCATCTGCTGGATTCTGGAGACCCCGCCCTGGCCTCTGCGATGCCCCTTTCCGTATCCCCCCCATCTCCCCCCCAACCCCCTGCACCATGTGGCCCCTCCGCTGGGGTATACCACAGGGTCTGGGGCTGACACAGGACCTGCCCCTTCCTCCTCCAGGGTTTCTTTCTTCTGCTGACAGCACCACTGTCTTCCCAACTTGCCCAAGCCAGGAACCAGGACCTTGTGCGCATCCGCAGATGTGTCTCTCCTGGAGGAGCCCGCCATCCCTTTAATCCATTTTCCTCGCTGTAGTCAGGGAGATCTTTCGAAAATGCAAATCACATCAAATCCGTTTCCTGGCTCCCCAGTTAGTGTCCACAGTTTAAAATCCGAGGTTCTAAATTTAGCTTCTAAACTCTGGGTATTTGGTCCCTGCTGACCCTGCAGCTCCCTTCATCTCTCCTCCATTCCCTGACCCCAACTCTCACTCCCATTTGCCTGGGACCCTCGCTTCCTCTGGAAAACACACAACCTGAGCAGACACCACCTACTCCTCCCATTTGTCCTCCCTCCCCGCTGCTGTGTGTGCTTTTCCCGCTTCCCCACCAAACACGCACACACCCTGATGCACAGCTGTCTCTTTACCAGGCTGGAAGTTCCAGGAGGTCAGCGCTCTTGCCTCCTACTTCACGAGTCTACTCCTGGCACATAGTAGGTCCTGGTAATACTGTGTCTCTTATCAGTCCCCTGGCCTCAAAGCCCTCAAGGGGGAGGTGGGTCCGTAGTCTTGGTGTCCTAGCATGGGGCTGATCAGAGCATCCAGAGGATACCGGTCCAATGAAGAGGTCATCTATTTCAGAGTCATGTTTTCAGTGGGTTTGTCAGAATCAGCCTCTTCCATGAATTTGTGAAAGACGTGTTAATTGCAATGCTTCAGTGACAATTTGAAATACAGCTATCTGAATCAATATTGATATAAAAAACAGCATTCACGTTTGTATGTGACTACAAAGTCAGGTGTTGGGAGACAAAGAAATCCCGAACTTGAACTCTTTCTCATACCTAGGCACTACAGTCTGTTTCCATCGTTTACAAAGAATAGCACATTATTTCACTATTAATTAGACTTTATGATTTGACTTTGCAACAGGAATAGAACTTTTTTTAAAATAAGCGTTTTTCTTAGATATTCTTTTTTTCTGTGAAATGATCAATGTGTGTTTTATTATAGAGTTTTTTTTTAAAAAAAGAGAGGTACTGACTGCTCTGCTGGCCCTACCACACACAGACCACACATAACTCACACTCTCCGTGGTCCATGAGAACACCTCACCCACAGTGGAAAGATCAGCTCTGCAGAGGAGGCAGACACCCACTTCAGCCACCATATGCCCCTCATATCAAAAGTTTCCATCAGAGTGATACCTTCCACCAAAGAAGAAAAGCCAAATTTGCTTCAGAAGTAACCGAAGCTTGTTTTGCAGCATTTAGAAAACTGTTTGCAACTTGTACATCCCTAAATATGTTCATTTATTTGGATCAGAGAAATTTCCATGCATTTGTATTAAACTTAATTATTGGATTTCCTAAATTAATCCTCAAAGGGGACCATTTAATTCTGTCTTGATTTTCATTCTTTGCTAACTGTCATTTAGGGGGAAAGGTGACTCATACCCCCAAGTTCCTGTTTTTCATTTATAACATTTAGACATTATACCAAAATATACTATGATAAGAGTATGGTACAGTCTGTGTAATAAACACAGCCTCTGTCAGATAAGCTGAATAAATGGTGGATTTTCTGTGTTTATAATCTGGGACAAATGAATTAGCCTGGGTGACCCAAGCCTGTGGGGCATGACGGGTCCCTTTGTGTTTGTGGATAATGGACAACAGAGAATTAAACATCAAGAGTCCAAAGCTGAGAGTGAAAGCCACGTTGGAATTTAGTGCTGTAGTTTGGAAAAGGGAGAAAAAAGTTATACCTAGCTCTGTTCTGAAGCAGCACTGGTGAACACCCTCACCTTGGCTTTGCCTCTTATTTTAAAAGGATTGTAGCACCAATGACTGTTCTCTTATTCTTACCAGAATACCAGGTTAACAGAATTTTTGCCTGAAACCTCCCGGTCAGACTCCCAAAATATCAACTGGCTCCACCCAGAGACCACATATGAGCCATTCAGAGAAGATCAAAGTGCTCAAGTCAAATCTCAAATTGTTCTTGTTCTGGAAGAGTAATCATGCCCATTCATACTTTTTCATGTGTTTGGTGAGATTGGCTAGAAAGTTTCAAAAAATCCTCCATAAATATTACCTTCGTCTTTTACTATAAATAACAAACTCTTATCAAAACAGTAAAGAAACAGCCAAGTGGAGGTACTTCATCTATTTAAATTAAAACAAAAAATGTTTCTGAACACATTATTATATCATACACCAAAGCTTCCTTAATGGAGGAGGGAGGAATACCTATTACTACACTCGTTATTGCATTAAATTTCTTTCCGGCAGTGATTTTCTGGGAATCTGACTGAAGTGTATATCCAAGTCAATGTGATAGAACCATTGACTGAGTCATCTGCAATCAATTGCTTTTGTTTTCTTCCAGAAAAATCATTTGATATAACTCAACACCCTTTCATGATTACAAAATGAAAACTAGCCCTCTGCACTAACCAAGAATAGAAGGGAACTTCCAAACCTGATCAAGTATATTTACCAAAAAAATACACTGAAAGGATCCTCTATAAATAAGACTATCGGGCTTCCCTGGTAGTGCAGTGGTTGACAGTCCACCTGCCGATGCAGGGGACACGGGTTCGTGCCCTGGTCCGGGAAGATCCCACATGCCGCGGAGCGGCTGGGCCCGTGAGCCATGGCCGCTGAGCCTGCGCGTCCGGAGCCTGTGCTCCGCAACGGGAGAGGCCACAACAGTGAGAGGCCCACATACCGAGAAAAAAAAAAAAAAAAGAAAGAAAGAAAGCAAGCAAGAAAGAAAAGCAGGCTATCACATTGTACTGGAGTCCTGACAATAAGTCAAGCAGTACCCCAAGCAAAAGAAATAAACGACAAAAGACTAGAAATGGAAGAAACTATTATTATGACAAATACCATGATTGCCTATATAGAAAACCCCAAAGAATCCACATACGTACTATTAGAAAATAAAAGGAAAGCTTAGGAAAGAGGCAAGCTATAAAGCAATATACGCAAATCATCGACATCTCTCTACTCTGACAACAACAAAAAAAACTGCTTAAAAAGCAACAACAACGAACCTAGAGATAAATCTAACTAAAGATGTACAACTTCTGGAGAAACTTTATTGAAGGACATTAAAGACTTGTCCTGCCAGGTATCAAGAGCTATTATTAAGCTACTGTAACAAAGACAGTGCGTATTGGCACATGGACAGAAAAAGTGACAAATGGAACAGAATAGAGAGCCTAGAAACCACCCGTGGATAGATGGAAATTTGATAAATGACAGAGGTGTATTGCAGATCCATAGGGAAAAAAGGGACCATTGAATAAATGGTACTGGGACTAGTGGTTATCCACATACAAAAGTCAACATTGGATCATTACTCACGACATACACAAAAATTATTCCTGATAGGTTAGAATTAAATACAAAGACAAAACTTAAAATTTTTGGAATGAAATGTGAGGAAATATCTTTATGATATTGGGGCAGGGAAGCATTTCTTTAATCAGGACACCAAAAGAATGTTAACCGTGTAAGAAAAGAGTTGTAAACTGAGCCATATTAAATTAAGAATGTTTCCTCTTATTACCACAAAGACAAAGAGAGACACAATTAAAAAGAGAAAAAACAAATTGCAAACAAATATTTATAACACATATAAGTAACCAAAGTTTATTATCTAGACTACATAAAGAACTTTTATGAATCAATAAGAAAAAGAGAAATAACCAAGTTTTTTAAATGGTTTAAAAAACATGAGCAAGCATTTCTCAAAAAAGAAACACAAAATGTATAAAAACGTGATGGGAATGCAAGTTAAGACCATGGTGAGATGCCATCCTAAACCCACTAGGTTGGCAAATTGAGTCTGAAAATACCTGAGGGTGGCAAGGATGGGACTCAGTGGGATGCTTGTACACTGCTGACAGGAGCACAAATTAGAACAACCATGGTGAAAAGCAGTTCAGCCCTGCAGTAGACTGGTTATTGTTCAGAAATATTTGCTGCCCCTCCTTGTGTGAAGATTATACTGTCTGCCCTATTATTGCTGAGCTTGGCTGCAGGAATTTTTTCTTAAAGTTAGAATCTAGCCAACTATATACGAGTGTGTTCCTTTGCCACAAGATAGTCAATGTCCCAAGTAGAAGCTACTCTCTCCACCTAAATCCCGGCGTGAAATAACGTGGGATAGAGTCACAGCCAGCCTTCAACAGGCATGCAATGACATCCAGAAATGCACCTCTGTTGTGTGGTTGTAATCCGTTAAGATTGAGGGGAGGGTTCATTTGTCATTTCTGCATAATTTAGCATATCCTTACTGATATGGGACTAGCTCATAAAGTTGAACATTCATATGCTCTAAGATCCACAAATTCTACTTTAAGGAAGTTTCCCTAGAGACACTCCTAAATAGAAAACATATAAAAGAACATTCATAGCAATATTTTCCATAATTGAAAAAAAAAAAAAACCTGGAAACAACCCAAATGTCCTTTGGTTCAGAGTGGATTGATAAATAATGGTATATTTGCAAAGCTGTACAGCAGTCAAAATGAATGCATTCTAGCTAGCTATGCACAATAACATGAAGGAGTCTCACAAATATACTTCTCAGTGATTAAAACACAAGTCTCCATACAGCACAATGCCATTTTCATAAAGCTCAAAACCAAACAAAACTAAGTAAAATAGTTGTGGGGTACATAATGATATGATACATGATTTTCTTTTAAGCAAGGAAATGAGAGACAACATTCCTGTGAGAAGTTGCCTGGAGTTGGGGTGGGAAGGGAGACAGGAGATGAGGGAGGGAAGCAGCACACAGATGGATGCTCTGACCCTGACTTTGACCCTATAAAGGATCAGTTATTAAATAGTCTAGGCTTTGTGGGCCATACAGTCTCTGTCATGACTACTCAACTCTGCTGTTGTAATGCAGAGGCCACCTGAGGGTTCCTTGTGTGCTCCAGGAAAACTACTTATGGACTCTGAAATTTGAGTTTCAGATAATTTTATGCGTCATGATGTATTATTCTTATTTTGATTTGTTTTTAATTATTTAAACATGTAAAACCATTCTTAGCTCATAAACTATACAAAGGCACATGGCATCTCAGACTTGGCCCATGGGAGTTTGGCAACTCCTGCTCTAGTGCTCAGGTTGGGCTATGTGTTCATGGGTCTTTACTCCTGTTTCATTTACTAGATTATGTATATCAAATATTACTGTTAAAATTTTTAAGAATAAAATACAAAGTAAGCTGTGGCTCAGAGGGGAGTAGGACAAAGTCAGAAGATGGGAAGATGGAGAGGACAAAGGATATGCAGGGACATTTGACTCTTTCCAAAACTGTTCCTCAAGGTCTGCTTTTTCTTCTTTTGTTTGTTTGTTTGTTTGTTTTTGGCCACATTGTGCAGCATGCAGGCTCTTATTTCCCTGACCTGGGATCGAACCTGTGCCCCCTGCACTGGGAGTGAGGTGTCTTAACCACTGGGCCACCAGGGAAGTCCCAAGGTCTGTTTTTTTTTTAGTTTTTTGCTCTTGACCCCAAACTTGGGCAATGATGATGACTGTCCTCATTCTCCCCTGACAATAGACGATGTCTTGTGTTGAATGATTGAATTGATGGAAAATTTGATAGGGGATAGTGCCTGCATCTTATGGCTTATTGCCATATGTCATATTAGCACCAAAAAAAAAAAAAATAGAATTGATTTTTATTATAATTTAACTGCACCATTGGCCTACATGATTAAATTTAAAATATAATTCTCTTTGGATTTCAAGAAAACTAGCCCAAACCTCTTAAGCAGTATCTAGAAAATGTCACTTTTACCAACATTTCTGTCCCATTTTTCTGTTCTGTTAAAAGCGTGGTACATCTTGAAAGGCCAAGTCATTAGCATTTAGAAAAAAAAACTTTTAGGGTAACCCTTGGTATTATCCAGTATGGAGCTTTTAAATTTGAAAGGTACAGTAGTGGGATCCCTCATATTTCTCCTGTGATTCTTCTCAAGAGAGTTCCAACACGTCTTTGGATTTCCTCTTACAGTTCATACTCTCCTTCCTCTTCTTCTGGAAACCGGCAACTGCAGGCATCTTCCTCTTGGGCTGTTTGTACTGGTCTCATAAATGCTAAAAAGTAATTTAAAAGAGAGTTATCTTCTGTTGTCTGTTTGATTCATTTAACATTCATTATCCTTAAATCCCATTTGCAGAACATCTCTCAGCAGCAAACATTTTCAACTTTAGTTTGAACCAACTCATCAGCAAGAGAGGTAATAGCAAGTATAAACTATTTTTCAGGATTATTTAAGATTTTTTTTTCCTTTTACCAAATACATTTTTATTGCTTCTGAAAAAAAAACTAGTTTCTTTATTGTCTACAAAGGCTAAAAACAGTCTTGAGCATGAATCATTATAGTATAAAATTAGTCATGTGCTAAACGTAACTGTAGTTTCAATTCAGCAGCACATGTTTTAGTCTTGAGGGTTACTTAGATTACACATTAGATGGTTTCTTTTGAATGAAATGCTTACGGCATCAAGATGTTAAAGTTACTCCCACTGCTTCCATCAATTAGAAAGTAAAGAACCGATTTATGCACTAGCTTCCAGATTTTCATTTACATGGTAGTGTATAGTATTTGTGTTATTGCCGAGCAACTTTCAATCCTAAAATATATATTAATTATACATATATATATACACATACACACATATATAACTATGTCCCCACACCCAAGCCCACCAGTAAATATAAATTATTTTTATAGTCTGTCAAAGCAAAAGGTCCTACCCCAATTTTAAAATGCTTGTTACTATTAAAAATAAAAAATAACCAAAACCCAACAAGCACACTATCTCCAAGAACTTATGAAAAACTGGCAAGACATCCAGGAATATCAATGAGACGTTCTTTTCCTTTGAAATAGCAACAAAGATGAATTTTTTTAAATGGAAATCTGCTTCTGGAAAGATACAGTAGTCATACTTTTCCTTATTCTTCCTGCCAAGTATTGCTGAAAAGGCTGGACGTTTTATATATAACAAACATAAGAGGAATCTGAAAGGTGGCAAGAAAGCAGACCAGTTAAGGAGCTTGGAACCAAGGAACAATATGGCCTTGAGTTCCCTGAGTATTCTCTCTGTTTCATATGTCCCATATTGGGAACTGGAGAAGTAGGCTAATAAAAAAAAAAATGCCCCAAGAAAAGTCTGATCTCTCTAGCTATGAAACCAGGAAAAGAGCAGAGTATCAAGACTAAAAGCTTTTAGATAATCACAGCTCTACTCTAGCAAACAAACAGACAAACAAACAAACAAAACAAAAACCATGGCCCCACACCCAAGCACACCACTAAACACCCAGTAAAGAGAATAGACTTACACCCTTGCCAAGCTCTATCAAGGCTCACTGCCCCATCCTCATTGGGGCAGCATCAGAAGAGTCCGAGTGGAGAGCTAGGACTTCACCACCACTCAACAGTAACAAGGCCACCCCAGCCCCCACCCATTCAGTTTCAGTGGAAACTATGTGGGGAGCAGGAGCAAAGTATCTTTCCTCATTCCAGACAGGGTGGTATCAGTGGGGGCTTAGTGGGGAGCAATAACAAGGAGCTACCACCCCCAGGAGGTCTAGTATAGAACCTGGACTTCCACCTCCACCTGGCAGCATCCTCCTTCCTCTGCCAGGGTGGTATTAGAGGAACCCTGAATAAACACCAGTTTTCAATTATATCCAAAGTCTGATAACATCATAGCCAATGTCTAGGTTTCAATTTTTTAAAAAATCACTTGTCATTCTAAGAACCAGGAAGATCTCAACTTGAATAAGAAAAGGCAACAGATGCTAGCATCTAGGTGATATAGATGTTAGAGTTATCTGGCAAGTACGTTAAAGCAGCCATCATAAAGATGCCTCACGGAATTCCCTGATGGTCCAGTGGCTAGGACTCAGCGGTTTCACTGCTGAGGGCCCAAGTTCAATCCCTGGTTGGGGGAACTAGGATCCCACAAGCTGTGTGATATGGTTAAAAAAAAAAAAAAAAAAGCTTCAACAAGAAATTGGGAACACATTTGAAACAAATGGAAAAAAAGAAAAGAAAAGAAAATTTTAAAAAAGAACCAGGTGACAATTTTAGAACTGAAAAATTATAATAACCAAAATTTAAAATATTAGTGAATGGGCTCAGCACAACAATGGAGAAGACAAAGGAAAGAATCATTACCCAATCTGAGCAACAGAGAGAAAAGACTGGGAAAAAAATGAACAGAGCCTCAGAGACATGTGGTAAAAAAAACTTAATGTCATGTCATTGGAGTCCTTGAAGAAGAAGAGAAAGAGAGTAGGGCTGAAAAAATATTTGAAGGAATAATGGCCAAAAATTTCCCAAATCTGGAAAAAGCCATAAATTTACAGATCCAGGAAGCTAAGTGAATGCTAAACAGGATAATCAAAAGAAACCCACACCAAGATACATGGTAGTTTAAGTTTGGAAAACGAAAAACCAAAAAAAGAAAAAAAAAGAAAGAAAGGAAGAAAGAAAGAAATCTTGAAAGCAGCCAGAGAGAAGCAACACATCACTTATACGGGAAAAACAAATTGAATGACAGTGAATTTCTTACCAGAGACCAGGTAGGCCAGAAGAAGTAGCACAACATTTTTCAAGTGCTGAAAGAAAAGAACTCTCAAGCCCAAATTTTATATCCAGTGAAAATATCTTTCAGGAGTGAAGGGGAAATCAAGAAATTTTCAGACAAAAGAAAACCTACCCTAAAAGAATGGCTCAAGAAAGTTCTCTAAACAGAAGAGAGATGATTTTAAAAAGGTATATTGCGGGCTTCCCTGGTGGCGCAGTGGTTGAGAATCTGCCTGCTGATGTAAGAGACACGGGTTCATGCCCTGGTCCGGGAAGATCCCACATGCCGCGGAGCAACTAAGCCCGTGAGCCATGGCCGCTAGGCCTGCGCGTCCGGAGCCTGTGCTCCGCAACGGGAGAGGCCACAACAGTGAGAGGCCCGCATACCGAAAAAAAAAAAAAAAAAAAAAAAAGGTATATTGCAACATCAGGAAGGAAGAAAAAACAACAGAATGAGCAAATATATGGGTAAATAAAATAAACTTTCTTTCTCTTGAGTTTTCTAAATTATGTTTGATGGTTGAAGCGAAAATTATAACACTAAGATGGTTCTCAAAGCATGTAGCAGAAATATTTTAGGCAAGTATATTATAAGTTGGGAGAGGTTAAAAGGATGTAAAGGGAGGTAAGATTTCTATACTTTTTTCAAACTGTTAAAATGTTGATGTAGACTATATAAATATGTATAATACTTAGAGCAACCACACAAGAGCTATACAGAGATACACTCAAAAAATATAAAGATAAATCAAAATGGAATTCTAAAAAATGTTCAAGTAATACACAGGAATGCAGAAAAAGAAAACAGAGAAATGAAAGCTGGAGAAAGCAAACAGAAAACAAAAAATAAAATAACATTTTGAGCCCTAACATATAAATAATTACAATAAATGTACATTGTTTAAATGTACCAATCAAAAGATAGAAATTAGTAGTGTGACCATTGTATGTAGTCTATAAGAAATTCACTTCAAATATAAAAATGTGGGAAGGTTGAAAGTAAAAGGACATAAAAAGATATACCGTGTATATTATTAATTTTTAAAAAGCAGGAGTGGTGGGCTTCCCTGGTGGTGCAGTGGTTGAGAGTCCACCTGCCAATGCAGGGGACATGGGTTCGTGCCCCAGTCTGGGAAGATCCCACATGCCACGGAGTGGCTAGGCCTGTGAGCCATGGCCACTGAGCCTGTGCATCTGGAGCCTGTGTTCCACAATGGGAGAGGCCACAAAGGTGAGAGGCCCGTGTACCGCAAAAAAAAAAAAAAAAAAAAAAAAAAAAGCAGGAGTGGCTGTATTACTATCAGATAAAGTAGAATTCAGAGCAAAGAAAACAAGCAGACATAGAGAGGGATCTTACATAATTACAAGAGTTAATTCACCAAGAAGGCATAGCAGTACTAAATATGTATACAGCAAGCAACAGAGCTACAAAATAAGTGAAACAAAACTGACAAAACTGAAATGAGAAATATACAAATCCAGAATCATATTTGAAGAATTAAATGGCCCTCTCTCAAGAGTTGATAGAAAAACTTGACAGAAAATCAGCAAGAATATAGAAAAACTCAACAACATCATGAATCAACAGGATCAAATCAATATTTACAGAACACTCCACCCATCTTTTCATGTGTCTATAGAACATAGACCAAGATAGACCATAACCTGGACCATGAACCAAACCTCAGCAAATTTAAAAGAAATCATACAGAGTGTGTCCTCTTATTATAGTGGAATTAAAATAGACATCAACAGCAGAAAGAAAACAAGGAAATCACCAAAAACATGGACACTGAAAAACACACTTTTAAATAATCAAGAAAAAAACAAAAAATACACCAAAGTGAATGAAATTGAAAAAAGCAACATATCAAAATGTGTGGACACAGCTAATTCAGTACTGAGAAGGAAATTTATAATGTGAAGTTCTTATATGAGAAAGACAAAAAGTCTCAAGATTCGGAACCAAGATGGCAGAGTAGAAGGACGTGCTCTCTCTCCCTCTTGCCAGAACACAAGAATCACAACTAGTTGCTGGACAATCATCAACAGGAAGACACCGGAACTCATCAAAAAGGATGCCCCACATCCAAAGACAAAGGAGAAGCCACAATGAGATGGTAGGAGCGGTGCAATCACAGTTAAATCAAATCCCATAACTGCTGGGTGGGTGACTCACAGACTGCAGAACACTTATACCACCGAAATCCATGCACTGGAGTGAAGGCTCTGAGCCCCACGTCAGATTCCCAACCTGGGGGTCTGGCAATGGGAGGAGGAATTTCTAGAGAATCAGACTTTGAAGCCTAGTGGGATTTGATTGCAGGACTTTGACAGGACTGGGGGAAACAGAGACTCCACTCTTGGAGGGCACACACAAAGTAGTGTGTGCATCAGGACCCAGGGAAGGAGCAGTGATCCCATAGGAGACTGAACTAGACCTACCTGCTAGTGTTGGAGGGTCTCCTGCAGAGGCAGGGGGTGGCTGTGGCTCACCATGGGGACAAGGACACGGGCAGCAGAAGTTCTGGGAAGTACTCCTTGGCGTGAGCCCTCCCAGAGCCTGTCATTAGCCCCACCAAAGAGCCCAGGTAGGCTCCAGTGTTGGGTTGCCTCAGGCCAAACAACCAACAGGGAGGGAACCCAGCCCCACCCATCAGCAGTCAAGGAGATTAAAGTTTACTAAGTGCTGCCCACCAGAGCAACAGTCAGCTCTACCCACCACCAGTCCCTCCCATCAGGAAACTTACAAAAGCCTCTTAGATAGCCTCATCCACCAGAGGACAGACAGCAGAAGCAAGAAGAACTACAATTCTGCAGCCTGTGGAATGAAAACCACGTTCACAGAAAGATAGACAAGATGAAAAGGCAGAGGGCTATGTACCAGATGAAGGAACAAGATAAAACACCAGAAAAAAAACTACATGAAATGGAGATAGGCAACCTTCCAGAAAAAGAATTCAGAATAATGATAGTGAAGATGATCCAGGACCTTGGAAAAAGAATGGAGGCAAAGATAAAGAAGATGCAAGAAATGTTTAACAAAGACCTAGGAGAATTAAAGAAAAAAAGAGATGAACAATGCAATAACTGAAATGAAAACTACACTAGAAGGAATCAATAGCAGAATAACTGAGGCAGAAGAATGGATAAGGGACCTGGAAGACAGAATGGTGGAATTCATTGCCACAGAACAGAATAAAGAAAAAAGAATGAAAAGAAATGAAGGCAGCCTAAGAGACCTCTGGGACAACATTAAATGCAACAACATTTGCATTATAGGGGTCCCAGAAGGAGAAGAGAGAGAGAAAGGACCAGAGAAAATATTTCAAGAGATTATAGTCGAAAATTTCCCTAACAAGGGAAAGGAAATAACCACCCAAGTCCAGGAAGTGCAGAGAGTCCCATACAGGATAAACCCAATGAGAATCATGCTGAGACACACAGTAATCAAACTGGCAGAAATTAAGGACAAAGAAAAACTATTGAAAGTAACAAGGGAAAAATGACAAATAACATACAATGGAACTCTCATAAGGTTAACAGCTGATTTCTCAGCAGAAACTCCACAAGCAAGAAGGGAGTGGCATGATATACTTAAAGTGATGAAAGGGAAAAA
Organism: Kogia breviceps; assembly: GCF_026419965.1. Taxonomy (NCBI): domain Eukaryota; kingdom Metazoa; phylum Chordata; class Mammalia; order Artiodactyla; family Physeteridae; genus Kogia; species Kogia breviceps. Next base: position 196,610,556 of record NC_081310.1, on the reverse strand, counting down.
CCTACAACCAAGATTACTCTACCCAGCAAGGATCTCATTCAGATTTCATGGAGAAATCAAAAGCTTTACAGATAAACAAAAGCTAAGAGAATTCAGCACCACCAAACCAGCTCTACAATAAATGCTAAAGGAACTTCTCTAAGTGGGAAACACAAAAGAAGAATAGAACCTACAAAAACAAACCTAAAACAATTTTTAAAATGGTCATAGGAAGATACATATTGATAATTACCTTATAATGTGAATGGATTAAATGCTCCAACCAAAAGACACAGGCTTGCTGAATGGATACAAAAACAAGAACCATCTATATGCTGTCTACAAGAGACCCACTTCAGACCTAGGGACACATACAGACTGAAAGTGAGGGGATGGAAAAAGATATTCCATGGAAATGGAAATCCAAAGAAAGCTGGAGTAGCAATAGTCATATCAGGTAAAATAGACTTTAAAATAAAGAATCTTACAAGAGACAAGGAAGGACACTACATTATGATCAAGGGATCAATCCAAGAAGAAGATATAACAATTATACATACATATGCATCCAACATAGGAGCACCTCCATACATAAGGCAACTGCTAACAGCTATAAAAGAGGAAATCGACAGTAACACAATAATAGTGGGGGACTTTAACACCTCACTGACACCAATGAACAGATCATCCAAAATGAAAATAAATAAGGAAACAGAAGCTTTAAATGACACAATAGAACAGATAGATTTAATTGATATTTATAGGACATTCCATCCAACAACAGAAGATTACACTTTCTTCTCAAGTGTGCATGGAACATTCTCCAGGATAGATCACATCATGGGTCACAAATCAAGCCTCAGTAAATTTAAGAAAACTGAAATCTTATCAAGCATCTTCTCTGACCACAATACTATGAGATTAGAAATCAATTACAGGGAAAAAAATGTAAAAAACACAATCACATGGAGGCTAAACAATACGTTGCTAAATAACCAAGAGATCACTGAAGAAGTCAAAGAGGAAATCAAAAAATACCTACAGACAAATGACAATGAAAACACGATGATCCAAAACCTATGGGATGCAGCAAAAGCAGTTCTAAGAGGGAACTTTATAGCTATACAAGCCTACCTCAAGAAACAAGAAAACTCTCAAGTAAACAATCTAATCTTACAGCTAAAGGAGGTAGAGAAAGAAGAACAAACAAAACCCAATGTTAGCAGAAGGAAAGAAATCATAAAAATCAGAGCAGAAATAAATGAAATAGAAACAAAGAAAACAATAGCAAAGATCAATAAAACTAAAAGCTGGTTCTTTGATAAGATAAACAAAACTGGTAAACCAGTAGCCAGACTCATCAAGAAAAAGAGGGAGAGGACTCAAATCAATAAAATTAGAAATGAAAAAGGAGAAGTTACAAGAGACACTGCAGAAATACAAAGCATCCTAAGAGACTACTACAAGCAACTCTATGCCAATAAAATGGAGAACCTGGAAGAAATGGACAAATTCTTAGAAAGGTATAACCTTCCAAGATTGAACCAGAAGAAATAGAAAATATGAACATACCAATCACAAGGAATGAAATTGAACCTGTGATTAAAAATCTTCCAACAAATGAAAGTCCAGGACCCGATGGCTTCACAGGTGAATTCTATCAAACATTTAGAGAAGAGTTAACACCCATCCTTCTCAAACTCTTCCAAAAAATTGCAGAGGAAGGAACACTCCCAAACTCATTCTATGAGGCCACCATCACCCTGATACCAAAACCAGACAAAGATACCACAAAAAAAGAAAATTACAGACCAATATCAGTGATGAATATAGATGCAAAAATCCTCAACAAAATACTAGCAAACAGAATCCAACAACACATTAAAAGGATCATACCCCATGATCAAGTGGGATTTATCCCAGCAATGCAAGGATTCTTTAATATACGCAAATCAATAAATGTGATACACCATATTAACAAATGGAAGAATAAAAACCATATGATCATCTCAATAGATGCAGAAAAAGCTTCTGACAAAATTCAACACCTATTTATGATAAAAACTCTCCAGAAAGTGGGCATAGAGGCACCTACTTCAACATAATAAAGGCCATATATGACAAACCCACAGCAAACATCATTATCAATGGTGAAAAACTGAAAGCATTTCCTCTAAGATCAGAATAAGACAAGGACGTCCACTTTCACCACTATTATTCAACAGTTTTGGAAGTCCTAGCCACAGAAATCAGAGAAGAAAAAGAAATAAAAGGAATACAAACTGGAAATGAAGAAGCAACACTGTCACTTTGCAGATGACATGATACTATACATAGAGAATCCTAAAGATGCCATCAGAAAACTACTAGAGCTAATCATTGAATTTGGTAAAGTTGCAGAATACAAAATTAATGCACAGAAATCTCTTGCATTCCTATATACTAATGATGAAAAATCTGAAAGAGAAATTAAGAAAACACTCCCTTTTACCACTGCAACAAAAAGAATAAACTACCTAGGAATAAACCTATCTAGGGAGACAAAAGACTTTTATGCAGAAAACTATAAGATACTGATGAAAGAAATTAAAGATGATACCAACAGATGGAGAGATATACCATGTTCTTGGATTGGAAGAATCAACATTGTGAAAATGACTCTACTACCCAAAGCAATCTACATATTCAGTGCAATCCCTATCAAATTACCAATGGCATTTTTTATGGAACTAGAACAAAAAATCTTAAAATGTGTATGGAGACACAAAAGACCCCTAATAGCCAAAGTGATCTTGAGGGAAAAAAATGGGGCTGGAGGAATCAGACTCCCTGACTTCAGACTATACTACAAAGTTACAGTAATCAAGACAATATGGTACTGGCACAAAAACAGAAACATAGAACAATGAAACAGGATAGAAAGCCCAGAGGTAAATCCACGTACCTATGATCAACTAATCTAGGACAAAGGAGGCAAGGATATACAATGGAGAAAAGACAGTCTCTTCAATAAGTGGTGCTGGGAAAACTGGACACCTACATGTAAAAGAAGTAAAGTAGAACACTCCATAACACCATACAGAAAAATAAACACAAAATGGATTAGAGACCTAAATGTAAGACCAGACACTAAAAAACTCTTAGAGGAAAACATAGGAAGAACACTCTTTGACACAAATCACAGCAAGATCTTTTTTTACCCACCTCCTAGAGTAATGGAAATAAAAACAAAAATAAACAAATGGGACCTCATGAAACTTAAAAGCTTTTGCACAGCAAAGGAAACCATAAACAAGAGGAAAAGATAACCCTCAAAATGAGAGAAAATATTTGCAAACGAATCAATGGACAAAGGATTAATCTCCAAAATATATAAACAGCTCATGCAGCTCAATATTAAAAAAACAAACAACTCAATCCAAAAATGGGCAGAAGGCCTAAATAGACATTTCTTCAAAGAAGACATACAGATGGCCAAGAAGCACATGAAAAGCTGCTCAACATCACTAATTATTAGAGAAATGCAAATCAAAAGTACAATGAGGTATCACCTCACAGCAGTTAGAATGGGCATCATCAGAAAATCTACAAACAACAAATGCTGGAGAGGGTGTGGAGAAAAGGCAACCCTCTTGCACTGTTGGTGGGAATGTAAATTGATACAGGCACTATGGAGAGCAGTATGGAGGTTCCTTAAAAAAGTAAGAATAGAACTACCATATGACCCAGCAATCCCACTACTGGGCATATACCCAGAGAAAACCATTATTCAAAAAGACACATGCACCCCAATGTTCATTGCAGCACTATTTACAATAGCCAGGTCATGGAAGCAACCTAAATGCCCATTGACAGATGAATGGATAAAGAAGATATGGTACATATATACAATGGAATATTACTCAGCCATAAAAAGGAACGAAATTGGGTCATTTGTATAGACGTGGATGGATCTAGAGACTGTCATACAGAGTGAAGTAAGTCAAAAAGAGAAAAACAAATATCGTATATTAACGCATATATGTGGAACCTAGAAAAATGGTACAGATGAACCAGTTTGCAGGGCAGAAATTGAGACATAGATGTAGAGCACAAATGTATAGACATCAAGGGGGGAAACTGACTGGGGGGAGAGGTGGTGTGATGAACTGGGAAATTGGGATTGACATGTATACACTAATGTGTATAAAATTGATGACTAATAAGGACCTGCTGTATAAAATAATACATAAAATTAAGTTTAAAAAAATGATAATCCCCCCCAAAAATAAATAAAAATAAAGCACTAACCTTGGAAATGGTCATTATATCATTAAAAAAAAAGAAAGAAGAAAAGTCTCAAACCAATAACATAAGCTTCTACCTAAATAGAAAAAGAACAAAATAAATCCAAAGCAAGCAAAAGAAAGGAAATAATAAAGGTAAAAGCAGAAACTTGTGAAATTGAAAACAGAAAAATAATAGAGCAAATCAATGAAACAAAGAGCTGGTTCTTTGAAAAGTTCAATAAAATTGACAAATCTCTATCAAGACTGATTCAGAAAATAAAGAGAGAAGACACACATTCCAATATCAGTAGGTGATATCACTACAGACCTGCATACAACAAAAGTATAGTAAGGAAATAGTATAAAATAACTTAAACAGATAAATTTGACAACTTAGATGAAATGGACCAAGTCCTCAAAAAACATAAACTATTGCAATTCACTCAATATGAATCAAATAACTTGAGTGCCCTATAATTATTAAGGCAATTGAATTTGTAATTAAGGAGCTCCAAAAAGAAAGCTCCAGGTTCAGATAGTTTTACTAGACAATTCTATAAACTATTTAAAGAAGAATTAACACCAATTCTATACAATCTCTTCCAGAAAACAGAAGAGGGAACATGTCTCAACTTATCTGAGGAAGTCAATATTACCCTGATACCAAAACCAGACAAAGACAGTACTAGAAAAGAAAACCACAGATCAATATTCCTCACGAATATAGCTGCAAAAATTCTTAACAAAATATTAGTGAAGAGAATTCAGACATATATAAAAATAATTATATACCATGACTAAGTGGAGTTTAGTTCAGGGATGCAAGGCTAGTTTGAAATTCAAAAATCAATTTATATAATTCATCATCTCAACAGGCTAAAGAACAAAAATCACATAATCAAATCAACTGATACAGAAAAAAGCACCTGACAAAACTCAACCCTCATTCATGATTAAAAAAAAAATCTTCAGAACACTTTCTCAACTTGATAAAGAATATCTACTAAAAATCTGTAGCTCACATCATACCTACTGGTGAAAGACTGAATGCTTTTCCTCAAAGATTAGAAGCAAGGCAAAGATATTCCCTCTCGCCACTTTTATTCAACGTAGTACTGGACATTCTAGCCAGAATAATAAGGCAAGAAAAGAAATAAAAGGCATATAATTTGGAAATAAAAAAAATAAGGCTATTTTTTTGTGGATGACACTACAGTCTATGTAAAAAAATCCCAAGGAATCTACAAAATACCCTAGAACTAGTAAGCAAGTTCAGCAAAATCACAGGACACAAAATCAAACTACAAAAACCAACTGTATTTCTACATACTAGCAATGAATGTGTCGAAACCAAAATTTAAGATACGATATCATCCGCAATTGTTAAATTTAAATACTAAGGCCTAAATTTAACACGACATGTGCGGGACATGTATGCTGAAAAACCACAAAATGCTGATGAAAGAAATCAAAGAAAATATACATAAACGGAGAGATATACTGTGTTCATGGATTGGAATAGTTAACGTAGTAAAGATGTCAATTCTCCCTGAATTGATATACAGATTTAACACAATTGCTATCAGAATCCCAGCTGACTTTCTGCAAATAGGGATAAGATTATCTAAAATTTATATAGAAATGCAAACGAACTAGAATAGCCAAAACAATTTTGAAAAAGAAGAATAACATCGGAGGACTCATTCTACCCTCTACCCAATTTCAAGACTGTTTTACAGCTACAGCAACCAAGACTGTGTGGTATTGGCAGAAGGAAAAGCACACATATCAGTGGAACAGAAGAGAGAAACCAGAAAGAGTCCCCACACAAGTACAGCCAGCTGATTTTTGACAAAAGTGCAAAAGCAATTCAATGGAGGAAGGATAATCTTCTCAATAAATGATGCTGAAGCTGTTGGACACCCATCAGCAAAAAAATAAATAAAAATAATTTTAAAATATTGACCTGAAACTCTCATACCTTATACAAAACTTAACTGAAAATGAAACATAGATTTAAATATAAAACATTTGGAAGATAACATCGGAGAAAGTCTAAATCTTTGGGACCTAGGACTTGGTAAAGAGTTCTTAGGCATAATCCCATAAATGAAAAAAAAATGGCCAATTGGACTTCACCAAAATTAAAAACTTTTTATCTGCAGAAGATCATGTGAAGGGGATGAAAAGGCAAGCTACAGACTGGGAGAAAATACTTACAAACCTCACATCTGATAAAGGACTCATATCGAGGAGATATAAAAAACTCTCAAATGTCTAAAGTAAAACAAACAGTCCAATTAGAAAATGGGTAAAAGACATGAAGGAACATTTCACTGAAGAAGATATACAGATGGAAAATAAGTACATGAAAAGATGTTCAACCCTTAGGGAAAGGCAAATTAAAACCACAGTGAGAGGGCTTCCCTGGTGGCGCAGTGGTTGAGAATCCGCCTGCGGATGCAGGGGACACGGGTTCGTGCCCCGGTCCGGGAAGATCCCACGTGCCGCGGAGCGGCTAGGCCCGTGAGCCATGGCCACTGAGCCTGCGCGTCCGGAGCCTGTGCTCCGCAGCGGGAGAGGCCACAGCAGTGAGAGGCCCGTGTACCACCAAAAAAAAAAAAAAAAAAAACCACCACAGTGAGATATCAGTACATACCTATTAGAACAGCTGAAATTAAAAGTTGCTGCAATACAAACTGCTGGTGAGGATGAGGAGAAACTCTCCTACATTGCTGGTGGGATGTTAAATGGTACAACTCCTCTGGAAAAGTGTGTAGCAGTTTCTTAAAAAAACTAAATACACACTTAGCATATGACCCAGTAATTGCACTCCTGGGCGTTTACCTTAAAGATACGTAAACTTATGTCCACACAGATCTGTACTTGATTATTCATAGCAGCTCTAATGTAACAGTCATAAAGTGGAAACAAGCAAAATGTCTCTCGATAGGTGAATGGTAAAACACACTGTGGTACAAGCTCACCTTACAACACTAGTCAGCAATAAAAAAGAGTCAACTATTGAAACACAACTCAGCTGGATCTCAATGGCATTTGCTGAGGGGAAAAAGCCAGTCTTAAAAGGTCTCTTATTTATGATCCATTTATATATCGTATGATACCATTTATATAACATTCTTGAAATGACAAAATTACAGAGATGGAAAACAGATCTGTACTTATGAGGGGTTAGGGATGGTGGGGGAAAGGGAGTGTTTGGAGTATAAGGGATTAGCAGGAGGAGATCTTTGTGGTGACGGAATAGTTCTGTATTTTGATTGTGCTAGTGGCTACACCAATCTACACATGTGATAAGATGACATACACTAAACTAAACACACGCAATGTGCCAATGTCAGTTGCCTGGTTTTGATATTGTACTGTAGTTACATACGATGTAATCCCATGAGTGGCACATAAGACTTTTCTGTACTGTTTTTACAACTTCCTGTGAATCCCTATTTCAAAATAGAAAGTTTTTAAAAATAACCTAAAAAATTTTTAAGTGGATTACTGTTCCATTGAAACTCACTAATTACTCATAAATACTTTTGAAAATCATTTTATAAAGACCTTTATTGTAGGTTGGGGTAAAGCTGGGAGGGATAGTTGTTTAAAACAGAGGTTTCAGTGAGAACTTAGAGCTTAAATCAGAGGTTTAGACCTCAAAAAGAGAGTCAAAGAACAAACCACAGGGTCGGAAAATATATTTGCAGCACATGAACAGTAGACTAAAAAATTCCTATAGATTAACAAGAAAAGGACAAACAAGCCAGTGGGAAAAGGCTCAAAAGATCAGGCACTTTGCAAGAGAGGAAATCCAAATGACCTATATAACATGAAAAGATGCCCAATCTCACTAGTAATCAGGGAAATGCAAATTAAAACCACGAGATACTACTATATACCCACCAGACAGATAAAAATTAAGAAGTCTGATGATACTAGGTAGTAGCAAGGATTGGAGCGAAAAGAACTCTCATATGCTGCTGTGAAAGTGTAAATGAGGTCTGTTATTCTGGAAAACAGTTTGATAAATCTAGTACTAAGGACCAATATACACATTCCTCAGGTCCCAGCACTTTTATTCCCAGGTTAAAAACAAAACCAAAACAGAAACACAAAAACAGAAACATGTGCTTATGTGTACTGAGATACGTAGACAAAAAATGTTCAACTATCACTGTCTGTAAGAGCCCCCAATTGGAAACAACCCAAGTGTCCAGGAATATTAAGACGGATAAACAAACTGTGATACAGTCATTCGAGACAAGAGTATTCAACACTGGAAATCAACTAAAGATAAACAGCACACGTGGATGCATCATAAAGATACAAAGTTGAGTGAAAAGGGGAAGGAAAATGTAGACCAGATACAGCGGGATTCCGCTTGTCTGAACTTCACAAGCAGCCACACTAAACCCTGTTCTTAGGTAACTAAACTATAAACAAGAGCAAGGAAGTGAACACTAAGAATCTAGTTGTGGTTAGCACTAGTGGAAGGAAGGTCTTCATCTGGAAGGAACACAAGAAGCGCTTCCGGGGAGCAGAGTATGTTCTGTTTCTTGACCTGGGTAGAGTCACACAGGTATTCGTCTTACAGTTTGTTAAACTTGATGCCGATGCATTTTCCTGTATATTTCAAAATGTTCCAAAGGTTTTATATAGTTTTCAGAAGGAAACTTTATACAAATTAGTGTATTGCATCTTTAGATACAACTACTAATACTTCCCCTCCTATATTGTTAACAACCCACAGACTGACACTGTCCAGTCGTATTGGGGTGGCTTGGGCTACACCACAGAGCCCTCAGTGAGCTCCTCCTGTGCATGAATCCCTCTTAGTTAAGTCTAGCCTGTTGTCTATGGTTCTGTTCTCCACAAAGACAAAAATGCAGATTGCCCCCATCTTTAAGCCTTTTGGAATAAATGTTAATAGCGTTCGTTTAGTGAGTATTGACCCTGTGCCAGGCACTTGCCCAGTTCCTTATAGAAATAGTATCTGGTTTAATGAATGGACTCCGTTATTGAAATTTCTCATTTAATCCAAATCAGGGTCCTAATAATTCATCTCATTAAACCCACTTTAAGCTCCCTCCTTGTTCTCTAGGCCTTCTCTTCTAGTTGTGGGTCTAGTTCAGGTCAAGGCCATTCAGCAGCCAGAGGAGTAGTACTAGGTAGGGCGACGTTATTTTTGATCCCTCTTTGTCAGTGCGCCGTCTCCACAACTGAGTGCCTGCCCACCCCCACCCCCCACACACACACACATACACAGTTGTCCAAGGCTGCAGCATACTTAAAGTGGTCATTTTTCTGGAACCCTTGGATTATGTTCTGCCATCACCAGGCTATCTCCACGTCAGCACCGTTGACATCTGGGGACAGCTAACTCTTTGTTGTGGGGCTGTCCTGTGCATTGTAGGATACTTAACAGCATCCCTGAACTCCACTCACTAGACGCCAGGAGCAAAGCTCTCCCTACCCCACAGCTTAGACTGTGACCACCAGAACTGTCTCCAGGCATTGCCAAATGTCCCCTTGGGGGCCATATTGTCCCATTTGATAACCACTGTGTTATACTAACCTAGCTTCTGTAACTGAAAACAAATCATCTTTCTCTTGCTACTGTCAAAAGCCTAGCCTCAAAAAGCTCATAACGGATTTCCCTGGTGGCGCAGTGGTTGAGAGTCCGCCCGCCAATGCAGGGGACACGGGTGCGAGCCCTGGTCCCGGAAGATCCCACGTGCCGCGGAGCAACTAAGCCCGCGAGCCACAGCTACTGAGCCCATGCGCCACAACTACCGAAGCCCTCAAGCCTAGAGCCCCTGCTCCGCAGCAAGAGAAGCCACCGCAGTGAGAAGCCCGCGCACCGCAACGAAGAGCAGCCCCCGCTCGCCGCAACTAGAGATAAGCCCGCGCGCAGTAACGAAGACCCAATGCAGCCAAAAATAAATAAATAAATAGGTTTTTTTTTTTAAAGGCTCATTTCTAACGCCTTTATGTTCCTCTTACGTTGTTTGAATATATACAGGAGCTTCTTTCTGCCCTGTTTAACCACAGAGAAACGGAGCACCACGAAGGACGCCAAGAACAGCACTGCAGTCGACGTCAGTGCAAGAAAGAAGATAATGATCCGGGTGGTGTGACCTTTAAAACAGAACGAAAGGAGAAATTCAGACAAAAATAAAAGTTTGCAAATATGCTGATATTTATATTTGCATCTGTAAACCTTTAAGCATCAGAAGTCGTGCCTTGGGCATCTCCCGCCACGTCACCAGTCTCAAGACCATCCTTCATTCATTTTCATTCTCTTCCTTCATTTTTTTCTTCCCTAGTCTGTCTCTCTTAGTTCCCCCCCCCCCCCGGTGGTCAATTTCTCTGAGAGGTCTCTTCAATTTCTATGTGATCAGCTATCATCTACTTGCTAAAGGCTCTCACATTAAGATTTCTGACCCCAAATTTTCCTCTGAATTAAAAACTCTTGGATTTAGTAATTCCCAAGCAATATAAAGCTTGGCATGCTCCAAGCTAATTGTATTTCCTCTCAAGAATATACCTTCTCTTTTATAAATTGTATTCATGACATGACTAAATATCTCTCAGCTATCTTAGTAAACTTGCCTGCTTGTTAAGAAAACGTTTTTTACAACCTTAGTCATTTTCCTAGAAGCCCACAAAAATTAAGTGGTTTGGTCTTTCTAGCCTATAGGAAACATGGAACTCTATAATCGCCATTACTTGGCATTATCGAAGGTGTAGTGTCTGTTTGGATGCAGCCTCACCTTGCTCTGCTTACTAATGTGGAATTCAGAGTGAATAAGAAACACCCGAGGAAATGGATGGGTCCGTTGAAACCAGGGTAAGAGAAGGAAGGCATGTCGAGGTGCCTGCTAGAGGCAGAGATGCAAGGCATCGGGATCTTGGAGTGACTTAGACACCAATCCGAATGGCCACATACATTCATTTGATTTAAAAGCAACAATCCAGCTACCTGGCTCTCCCCCAGGGGCAGGCATGACGGTGGTGGATGCATCCGGAGAGAAGTCAGCTGACACTGGTCCACACACCACATCGCTTTCCTTCGTCCCATTCGCAAGGACAGACTTCCCATCCAAAGAACAGCTTAGACGGGTCAATGAAAAGAGTTCAAATAATGAATTCAGGTACGGCTCATTCTAATTTAAAAAGACTGACATTTTCTACCCAGTAAAGCAGTTCTGGTGAAAAAGATGTGTGGATCTGGGTTCATAGGCAAAGCAAAGATATTTTGGAAAACTTCTACTGGAGCCTCTGGGCTTCTTCCAATGTTCACTTGGCTTTCATGGCTCTCCACAATTCAGCCCACTCTATCTACCTAATTGGATGCTTCTTTCTTCCCAGGCTGGGGAGTCCTGTCCCATGACAGCTTACTTCAGGCTGTTGCCTGGGTAGTCTCTCACCCCCACCTTCGTAAGCATATTTGACCATCTCTGGCACACAGGAAGGACAGACAAGTTAGCCTAGGGTTAGGAGCTCCTAACCTATGATGTATTGGCATCAGACTGACCGGGGTTTGAGCCCTGGGTCGGTCCCTTTGTAGAATGACCTTGGGCAAGTTGGGAAATCTCTCTAAGCCTCAGTTTTCTCATCTGAAAAATAAGATATACGTGTCGCAGGGCTGACGTGAAGAGTAAACGACACTTACTCCCTCTAAGTGGTAGCCATCCATCATCACTGTCCTGTCTTTCCCCTGCCTCTTTTTACCTAAAACAAACCCACCTATTCTCCAAAGCCCAGTTCGATCCCACCGTCCATGCAGACTCACTTCCCTGCTCTGAGCTATTTGTGTCAAAAGACAAACAAACAAACAAAAACCAAAAAAACTTTCTAATCTGTTACGAACCAATACTTTCGTAACACACAATAAGAATGTAAGTGTAAAATAATGATAAAAATGATTTTCTAGTAAGAAGATCAAATGCAAAAAGAACAAAAGTGTACAAAATACACTGTTGGTTATTTTACTACCTGTGATAGTCTTGTTTGCCCAGGACTGTGTTAAAGCTTTTGAGGGAAGGAAGCACACTTTACCCTCTTCTATATCATTATCAAGGCTGGCACTGAACACTTGAAGGTGGGCTGGTCAATGGGGGAAGGTCAGAGGCAGCAAGAGACTGGAAGGACACAGAAGAACACCTAGGGCAGACAGTAACTAAGTTCCACTGGCAAATCTGACCTCGTTGTTCTGGGCATTACTTCTGGAGAAAATGCCCACTTTGGCAATCTAGTCACAATTACCCCATACGGTTCCCATACCACCTATGTGCATGTTATTCTATGTCTACGCCTGATAGGTTTAAAAAAGCATCCGTGATCACATTCCTTGTCTTTAGAAAAGTTAACCCAGATATTTTATTTTGTAAAACAGAAAGAAATGATACGTACTCTGTCCAAGGTTTGCAGTCTCCATGTTCCCGATCATTAAATGTCCCAAAGGAACAGTCTTTACAACCTTTCGTAAAGATTAGAGGAATAATAAAAAGGAAGCATTTTAATCATTTTTAACTTTGTGATGAACATGATCACCTGATCATAAAGTCACAACTTAATACAATCTGTAACGATTGTCTAGCAATTCTTCCTGAATTTCCTTAGTGATGAATAATTCTTCATGAACAGTTTGTGATGAACCTAATCCCATAATAAAGTCATTAACTGAATACAATCTACATAGATGGTTCGACAGTTTTTCTTGAGACGAAACCTTGATACGACTAAAGGTTTCATTCTAATTGTACATAGAGCATATTGTATATGCATGTATAGGATGCACGAAAAGGCATATGCATGGTTCTGGTGAAAAACAAATGTGATTTCAAATAATTTCCATTGACTGAGAAATAATTTTGTAAATATCAGATGCTTAGCAGTTCATTACTACTACTTAAAGGTTCTACAAATCTATGTTTTATTTTCTAATCAAAGGACCAAGAACTAAGTTAACAACATATGACTGGCAAACAAATTGGGACTAGATAGAAGAGGAAACCTACCCTCTTTTGTTAATTCTTGACCTTGTTTACAGTCCTCTGCACACATGGTACATCCTTCCCCCAGGCAGTAGAATCCCGACACACACTCACACTCTGCATTGCTGGTGGAGGAACACGCTTTCTTGGTCCTGAAAACACCTGCAAAGTCCCCCAGTGTTACAATACCCTGGATCTCCAAATCCAGGAAGCAAATTTATGTTCTGCAGTAAAAACCATGCTTGTTCTACTTAGAATGGTCCTAATGATCTCAGAGTATAAAGTTTACTTTTAAATATCTATAGAAGACTTTTTTACATTTTGCTAATTAAAAAATTCTCTCTTGTCTAGTGACTATTTCCTCTAATATTTAAAAAGCTCAAGCCACCAATAGTTGCTATTACAGTAAATTATTTTACTGGACCTGCCTATTAACAGAGGAACCAGCCTATTTGACACTTCAGATTTTCAAAAGAGATCAGTACAGTCGGGAATAAAAGCTTGTCTTCCCAACACACATCTGGATGAAGAATATATCTTTTAAATCATACCTTCACACCTCCTGCATACATCACAGGCCTTTTGTCCACTCCTGCTGGAGAAACTATTTGAAGGACAAGGAGTGCAAAGTTCATGCTTGTTTTTCCCACAGAAAGTACCTAAAAAGGGTAGATAAGAGCCGTACATGTTTGACAATGGACCTTCGTCACCCAAAGCGTTATGAGGTTCACAAGAAAACCAGACTATGAAACAAAGATTCATTTTCTAGGCACCACAGTGATGGACCTTATTTGTTGATTGACTGTTTTAAATTATCCATTTGCAAGATTGCCTTAAGCATAATCACAGAATTAAAAATAACAAAGTATAGATATCGCAACAGAAAACTCAATGACAAGAAAATAGTTTCCTTTACCTGTTGAATAAAACAGAATGACTTCTCTTGATTGACCCAGGCCATCAGTGACTGGATTCAGGAGATCAGTGTCCTTTATCGGCACACTACAATTTAAAGGGGTGTCTGCCTTTTCCCACTCTGTTAAGCCTCCTGCCACTGGCTTATTCCCTGCTGCACCCCCTGTCTGAGCACTGGCCTCACACACAAAACTATCCTTTGCTGAGGTCTTTCCCTGTGCCGTGCACTGATCTAAGCCCATCATAGGATCCTCCCAGCAACCAATCCTATGAGATAGGTTCTCATATCATCCCCAGGTGATGGAGCTGGGGCACAAGAGTTTGAGTGACAAGCCTGCATTCACACAGCTAAGATGTAGCATTCAAGAAATATTTGCAAATGAATGAATAAAAGATCATTATTGTGGGAGAGGGATAAATTAGGAGATTGGGATTAACAGATACACACCACTGTATATAAAATAGATAAACAACAAGGACCTACTGTACAGCACAGGGGACTATATTCAATATCCTGTAATATACATATAATATATATCACTTTGCTGTATGCCTGAAACGAACACAATATTGTAGACCAGCTATAGTTCAATGTTTAAATAAAGATCATTAAAACAGAGCTCATAAGCCCTGACTACCAGACTAGCCGAACCATGTTTTCAGCAGAACAGATCAAGCACACACGTTGATTTGGTCCTTACCCGCTGAACAGTTACTACAGAAATCCTGCCATGATCTTGTCCTCTCGAAATTCATGACCAACAGCACAGTAGCCACTATGTTGTAATAGCAATTTCCCATGATGAAATCTTGCATAGACGTATTAGCCAAGCAGATTCCAAAAGAATTTTAATCAAAGTAGCTGGTTTCACAAGTACCACTCTGCAAAAGGTGAAAGTTTCCTGGGATGAGGTGGTTTCTCCTTTCAGAATTATCTACAGTTCAGCTATCACCTGTACAATTCTACACGATCATAACTCAGGGTTTGCAGGAAAAATTAATGACGGAATACCACGAAAAAAGGTGGCAAATTCATAGAAACTTCTAGGATAAGAGAAGCGTGACTCAACACATAGCTTTCTGTAGATTTGCCAAAGTCTAAGAGTGTACTTTCCAACATGTTTTGCCAAAATGCAGAAATAACAATAGCAAGAACTTTTGGGGACTTTCATAGATATTTAGCATTAGCATCTAGATTTCAACAATGCCTGTGGCTTGCTGCCCCTGAAATATAGTCCTTAAAGAGAGAATCTGTCAGGGCCATCCAACAGTTCAGCTCAGTGAGAAGACATCTCATTATTACTGTTCCCTCTTTGTCCAAACAGCATTTGGAATTTCAACACCTAGTTGTTAAAATGTTGAAACACCCCCTTGTTCAACTCATTATCACATTCTCTTAATAGACATGTATCTGCTCATTTTGACACTTGAAGCTCATCTAGTCATAAAACTAAAGAGTCCAACAATCTCTATAGGCCAGGTTCTTGATCCTTAGTTAATGGGCTATGGAATAAAAGTTATTAGAAATTAGAAGGGAAAAAGTCTAGAAATGTACAAAGGGAACAAAGCTTCATCCTCATGCCTCCTCGGTTCCCCCCCCCACCATCTGCCCCAAATGGACAAACCTTGAGATCGCAGGGATGGTGGAGAACTTTCCTTCTCCTTGATCTTCAGAGCAGTGAGGTTCTGCATCTGACAAGGGCTGCAGGTCAAAGACTCAAAGAGGGGAGTTTGGTGACTCAACCGGGGGCGGGGCCTTGTGGGAAGTCCCCAGAGACAGCTCTGTGAGGTAGCTCACTTGATATTTGCTGACCTCAAAGTCCCCTAGAGCTTCTGTCCCCACTTAAAAACACACTTCAAACTAAAAGCAGCCCTCTGCTGTTAGGGCATTTTTCAGATGACTTTGGCAAACAGATTTTGTCACACATCTTCACGACTCCTACGATGCCATCAGCCTCCTTAGAAACTTTCAGTGGCTCCCTGTTTGTCCACAGAAGAAAACCTGGACCCTACAGTCCAGTGTTCAAGGACATCCCAGATCTGACCTGAAGTTGCCTTTAAAAACTATATACACACACATATATATATATATATATATTTCACATAAATGTCACCATTTTAAAGGGTACATTTCAGTGGATTTTAGTATTCGCTATGTTGTGCAACCATCACCAGTATATAATTTCAAAACATTTTCATTGGTCCAAAAAGAAAGCCCATATCCATTAGCAGTCACTCCTCAATCTCCCTCCTGGTAGCCACTAATCTGCTTTCTGTCTCAATAAATTTGCCAATTCTGGACATTTCATATACATAGATCATACGATAGCTGGTCTTTTGTATCGGGCTTCTTTTACTTAGCATAATATTTCCAAGGTTCTTCCATGATGTAGTACATATCAGTACTTCGTTCCTTTTTTAGGGATAAATACTATTCCATTTTGTAGATTTACCACATTTTGTTCATCCATTCATCAGCTGATGGACATACGAGTTGTTTCCGCTTTTTGACTGTTACAAATAACACTGCTATGAAGATTTGTGTACAAGTTTTTGTACGAACGTATGTTTTCGGTTCTCTTGGGCATGGAATTGCTCCATTGTGTGGCCATCCTGTTTCACTTTTTGAGGAATTACCAGACTGCTTCCCACAGCAGCTGCAGCATTTTACATTCCCACCAGCGATGTACAAGGGTTTCAATTTCTCCCCATCCTTCCTACCACTTGTTGGCTTTCTGTGGGTTTTTTTTTTAACAACAACAAAAAATTGTTTTATTAGAGTCATCCAAGTAGGTGTGAAGTATCTCACTGAGGCTTTGATTTGCTACCCATGCCCCAATTTTATCAACCCTCACCCACACCCCATGTAATGGGAATAGTAGAGTATAGCACATGGTGAAGAGTCCAAGCTTTACTATCAGGCTGATTTGGATCGAATCTAGGCTCTGCCATCTTGATGGTCACTCAACCTTGGGCAAGTGTCTTAACCTCCCTAAATCTCAGTTTTTCCAACCATACCTTACAGATACAGGAACACTGTACCCCAGCCTCATTTAGTGAGGATTAAATGAAACAAGGAATATGATATGCTTAGTTCAATGCCTGGCAAGTAGTTCTCAAGAAAATAGTAACTGTTATTATGAGACTTATTATTTCAAAACTTTCCCTCCCCAGCCTCCCACAGTGATTATCAGTAAAGCAACCAGGGTAAGTAGCAAGAGAGAAGGAGAAAAATACACGGGCTATCCACAGAATTTATTCCCCAATTCTGAGAATCATCTGAGAGTCATTCTCCCTGTGATAATTGTGGGATCCCCTCCACCAACTTCAGCAGAGTTGGCCGAATGTAGGAGCATCGAACCATAGAAACTGCACAGATGATAAGTCCCTAACACTTTCAGTGTCACCATCTAACCTCATTTAACTGTGGGACTCTGGCTTTAACAGGACAGCATGACATTTAACATTTAACGTATTTTTATTTAACTTACTGCTTACTGCAGGAGGCAGCAAGTAAGTAACTTACTGCTACTTGCTAATTTACATTTTGGATATTCTGTGGGCAGAGGTATTACCTCCCCTGAAAGTGATGTGTGTCGTTTCCTAGCACAGTAATTAGCTCACCTTTTGAAGCTGTTCCAATGACATAAGAGTCCTTACTGAGCTAAAAGATTCTCAAGATTAGTTTTACCAGCCTATGGTTAAACAAAATCAGCTTTATTTTCAGAATTAATTTCAGAATTATTCTACCAAAGGTTGTGCACAGCTTCCTTCAGCTGTGTAAACAGTTTTATAATGTTCACTTTTCTGCATTTTATTTGATAAAATCATGATAAGAAGCTAAGGCAAATTCTATTGCTAACTAAATGCACATAATATTTAAGCTAGCCAAAGGTATAATACTCTTTTAGTACAATTTTCATTTGCTTTAAAATATCAATACATATCACATTGCTTTATGAATTTTACTCTTCTTTTTTTCTTTCTTTTTTTTTTTTTTTTTTGCAGTACGCGGGCCTCTCGCTGTTGTGGCCTCTCCCGCTGCGGAGCACAGGCTCCGGACGCGCGGGCTCAGCGGCCACGGCTCACGGGCCCAGCCGCTCCGCGGCACGCGGGATCCTCCCGGACCGGGGCACGAGCCCGCATCCCCTGCATCGGCAGGCGGATTCTCAACCACTGCGCCACCAGGGAAGCCCATTTTAGTTTTCTAAACAGTCAAAGGCCACAAAAAACCTCACCTCTTCTAAAAAGCCTTCCCAAACTAAACAGAGATGAACCCAACAAAACATCAACACTTTAGCAATATCAGCAATAATCTTTGTTTCATCACGTTCTGAACATCTCACTCTAAGCCAAGGAAGAGCTTTTGTTTTAACTTGACTGGCTGTGGGTCTAAGATTGAAGGTCTCAAGTGAGTATAGTTTGAGGTTAAACAGCATGAAGGCTCAACTACTCTAAATAAGATAAAGATAATGCTTAGAAAGAGAAATAGCCCCTCAAAATAAGCTTCCTGTAAAGTATGCTCCTTTCCTGCCAGCACACATCTTAGAGGTAATCGCACCCATGGAATGTTCACTATCTACATTTGTTATTTCCCCAAAAATGGATTCATTCAAGATGCACTGTGCTTACCCCTCCCGCAAGCATCTATCCAGCCAGCCATCCAGGTGGCAGTTGCTGTTAGGGATGGTTGATGCTTGTGACGCCAATGGGAGTTCTGACACATGGGAAGGAGGAAACTAAAAAGGAATTGGAATAAAGAAAATGGGGTGGGAAATCAGAGAAGAGGAAGGAGGTAGAGTGGGGCAAAGAAGGAAGCATATATTGTAAGGAAAAGTGGAATGTTAGCAGCCATCAAATTTGCTCACTTTTCCTCCCTCCTCACTTTCTCTGTGTGATATCCATGTCTATGTTAGTGATTCATAGATCTGTACCTCCAACTTCAGACCACCTCTAATCCTGCAGCTCCCAGGGCAAGAGGGCAAATGGAGGCCCACATAGCATATGTCTGAATATTCAGAAGTTACACATCAAGCTAAATACACTGTTAAATAAACTCCATTATGTCCAGGGCAGGGCCCCACAAATCAAACGCCCACAATGAACACACGGTGCTTCTGATTGGAGGTCTGGTGCGGTGTTTCATGCTGGCATAGAGAATACATAATGCTACCAACGGCTCTATTGCCCTGGAGATAACACTCTCTGTCCCCAGGTCAACTCCTCCCCACAGCTCTTTTCTACATCCTGAAATGCAACGTGATGGGGTCTCTGTGCTTTGCTACTGCCAAACAGAGCAGCCCTGCGTTGGAGCACAGCGAGCATGAGCCACAGAAGTAGGGGGCTGGGAAAAGGCAAATCAATTAATCAAATCCTGGGGCTTCCCTGGTGGCACAGTGGTTAAGAATCCGCCTGCCAATGCAGGAGACACGGGTTCGATCCCTGGTCCAGGAAGATCCCACATGCTGTAGAGGCAACTAAGCCCATGTGCCACAACTACTGAGCCCACGTGACACAACTACTGAAGCTTGCATGCCTAGAGCAGCCCGTGCTCCGCAACAAGAGAAGTCACTGCAATGAGAAGCCTGCGCACCACAACAAAGAGCAGCCCCCTCTCGGATTGGTTCAAGATAGCTGAGTAGAAGGACGTGCGCTCACTCCCTCTTGTGAGAGCACCAGAATCACAACTAACTGCTGAACAATCATTGACAGGAAGACACTGGAACTCACCAAAATGATACCCCACATCCAAAGACAAAGGAGAAGCCAAAATGAGATGGTAGGAGCGGCACAAGCAAAGTAAAATCAAATCCTATAACTGCTGGGTGGGTGACTCACAGACTGGAGAACACTTATACCACAGAAGTACCCCAACTATAGTGAAGGCCCTGAGTCCCATGTCAGGCTTCCCAACCTGGGGGTACGGCAGCAGGACGAGGAATTCCTAGGGAATCAGACTTTGAAGGCTAGCGGGATTTGATTGCAGGACTTTGACAGGACTGGGGGAAACAGAGACTCCACTCTTGGAGGGCACACACAAAGTAGTGTGCACTGGGACCCAGGGGAAGGAGCAGTGATCCCATAGGAGACTGAACCAGACCCACCTGCTAGTGTTGGAGGGTCTCCTGCAGAGGCGGGTGGTGGCTGTGGCTCACCGTGGAGACAAGGACACTGGAGGCAGAAGTTCTGGGAAGTACTCCTTGGCGTGAGCCCTTCCAGAGTCCGCCATTAGCCGGATCAAAGAGCCGGGTAGGCTCCAGTGTTGGGTTGCCTCAGGCCAAACAACCAACTGGGAGGGAACTCAGCCCCACCCATCATCAGAGAAGTGGATTAAAGTTTTACAGAGCTCTGCCCACCAGAGCAACAGCCAGCACTACCCACCACCAGTCCCTCCCATCAGGGAACTTGACCAAACCTCTTAGATAGCCTCATCCACCAGAGGGAAGACAGCAGAAGCAAGAAGAACTACAATCCTGTAGCCTGCGGA
Source organism: Kogia breviceps (assembly GCF_026419965.1). NCBI lineage: Eukaryota > Metazoa > Chordata > Mammalia > Artiodactyla > Physeteridae > Kogia > Kogia breviceps. The sequence goes on along the minus strand of NC_081310.1, from coordinate 196,589,896 downwards.
ACAAAAACAACATTCACAGAAAGATAGACAAAATGAAAAGGCAGAGGGCTATGTACCAGATGAAGGAACAAGATAAAACCCCAGAAAAACAACTAAATGAAGTGGAGATAAGCAACCTTCCAGAAAAAGAATTCAAAATAATGATAGTGAAGATGATCCAAGACCTCAGAAAAAGAATGGAGGCAAAGGACTTCCCTGGTGATGCAGTGGTTAAGAATCCGTCTGCCAAGGCAGGGGGCACAGGTTCGAGCCCTGGTCTGGGAAGATCCCACGTACCGCAGAGCAACGAAGACTGTGCACCACAGCTACTGAGCCTGCACTCTTGAGCCCTCGAGCCACAACTCCTGAAGCCCACAAGCCTAGAGCCTTTGCACCATAAAAAGAGAAGTCACCACAGTAGGAAGCCCATGTACTGCAACCAAGAGTAGCCCCAGCTCACCACAACTAGAGAAAGCCTGTGCACAGCAACGAAGACCCAATGCAGCCAAAAATTTAAAAATTAAAAGAATGGAGGCAAACATCGAGAACATGCAAGGAATGTTTAACAAAGACCTAGAAGAATTAAAGAACAAACACCTAGAAGAATAAAAGAACAAACAAACAGAGATGAACAATACAATAACTGAAATGAAAACTACACTAGAAGGAATCAATAGCAGAATAACTGAGGCAGAAGAGTGGATAAGGGACCTGGAGGACAGAATGGTGGAATTCACTTCCACAGAACAGAATAAAGAAAAAAGAATGAAAAAAAAAATGAAGACAGACTAAGAGACCACTGAGACAACATTAAATGCAACAACATTTGCATTATAGGGGTCCCAGAAGGAGAAGAGAGAGAGAAAGGACCAGAGAAAGTATTTCAAGAGATTATAGTCAAAAACTTCCCTAACATGGGAAAGGAAATAGCCACCCAAGTCCAGGAAGTGCAGAGAGTCCCATACAGGATAAAGCCAAGGAGAAACATGCTGAGACACATAGTAATCAAACTGGCAAAAATTAAGGACAAAGAAAAACTATTGAAAGCAGCAAGGGAAAAATGGCAAATAACATACAAAGGAACTCCCATAAGGTTAACAGCTGATTTCTCAGCAGAAACTCTGCAAGCAAGAAGGGAGTGGCATGATATACTTAAAGTGATGAAAGGGAAGAACCTACAACCAAGATTACTCTATCCAGCAAGGATCTCATTCAGATTCATGGAGAAATCAAAAGCTTTACAGATAAGCAAAAGCTAAGAGATTTCAGCACCACCAAACCAGCTCTACAACAAATGCTAAAGGAACTCCTCTAAGTGGGAAACACAAGAGAAGAAAAGGACCTACAAAAACAAACCCAAAACAATTAAGAAAATGGTCATAGGAACATACATATCGATAATTACCTTAAATGTGAATGGATTAAATGCTCCAACCAAAAGACACAGGCTTGCTGAATGGATACAAAAACAAGAACCATCTATATGCTGTCTACAAGAGACCCACTTCAGACCTAGGGACACATACAGACTGAAAGTGAGGGGATGGAAAAAGATATTCCATGGAAATGGAAATCCAAAGAAAGCTGGAGTAGCAATAGTCATATCAGATAAAATAGACTTTAAAATAAAGAATCTTACAAGAGACAAGGAAGGACACTACATTATGATCAAGGGATCAATCCAAGAAGAAGATATAACAATTATACATATATATGCACCCAACATAGGAGCACCTCAATACATAAGGCAACTGCTAAGAGCTGTAAAAGAGGAAATCGACAGTAACACAATAATAGTGGGGGACTTTAACACCTCACTGATACTAATGGACAGATCATCCAAAGTGAAAATAAATAAGGAAACAGAAGCTTTAAATGACACAATAGAACAGATAGATTTAATTGATATTTATAGGGCATTCCATCCAAAAACAGCAGATTACACTTTCCTTTCAAGTGCACATAGAACATTCTCCAGGATAGATCACATCTTGGGTCACAAATCAAGCCTCCGTAAATTTAAGAAAACTGAAATCATATCAAGCATCTTCTCTGACCACAACGCTATGAGATTAGAAATCAGTTACAGGGGAAAAAAAAGTAAAAAACACAAACACATGGAGGCTAAACAATACATTACTAAATAAACAAGAGCTCACTGAAGAAATCAAAGAGGAAATCAAAAAATACCTAGAGACAAATGACAATGAAAACACGATGATCCAAACCCTATGGGATGCAGCAAAAGCAGTTCTAAGAGGGAACTTTATAGCTATACAAGCCTACCTCAAGAAACAAGAAAACTCTCAAATAAACAATCTAACCTTACACCTAAAGGAACTAGAGAAAGAAGAACAAACAAAACCCAAAGTTAGCAGAAGGAAAGAAATCCTAAAGATCAGAGCAGAAATAGATGAAATAGAAAAAAGAAAACAATAACAAAGATCAATAGGGGCTTCCCTGGTGGCGCAGTGGTTGAGAATCCGCCTGCCGATGCAGGAGACACGGGTTCGTGCCCTGGTCCGGGAGGATCCCACATGCCGCGGGGCAACTAAGCCCGTGAGCCATGGCCGCTAGGCCTGCGTGTCCGGAGCCTGTGCTCCGCAACGGGAGAGGCCACAACAGTGAGAGGCCCGCATACCGCAAAAAAAAAAAAAAAAAAAAAAAAAAAAAAAAAAAAAAAAAAAGATCAATAAAACTAAAAGCTGGTTTTTTTGAGAAGATAAACATAATTGATAAACCATTAGCCAGACTCATCAAGAAAAAGAGGGAGAGGACTCAAATCAATAAAATTAGAAATGAAAAAGGAGAAGTTACAAGAGACACTGCAGAAATACAAAGCATCCTAAGAGACTACTACAAGCAACTCTATGCCAATAAAATGGAGAACCTGGAAGAAATGGACAAATTCTTAGAAAGGTATAACCTTCCAAGACTGAACCAGGAAGAAATAGAAAATACGAACCGACCAATCACAAGGAATGAAATTGAAACTGTGATTAAAATCTTCCAACAAACAAAAGTCCAGGACCAGAGGGCTTCACAGCTGAATTCCATCAAACATTTAGAGAAGAGTTAACACCCATCCTTCTCAAACTCTTCCAAAAAAATTGCAGAGGAAGGAACACTCCCAAGCTCATTCTATGAGCCCACCATCACCCTGATACCAAAGCCAGACAAAGATGTCACAAAAAAAGGAAATTACTGACCAACATCACTGATAAATATAGGTGCAAAAATCCTCAACAAAATACTAGCAAACAGAATCCAACAACACATTAAAAGGATCATACACCACGATCCAGTGGGATTTATCCCAGGGATGCAAGGATTCTTTAATATACGCAAATCAATAAATGTGATATACCATATTAACAAATGGAAGAATAAAAACCATATGATCATCTCAATAGATGCAGAAAAAGCTTTTGACAAAATTCAACACCCATTTATGATAAAAACTCTCCAGAATGTGGTCATAGAGGCAACCTACTTCAACATAATAAAGGCCATATATGAAAAACCCACAGCAAACATCATTCTCAATGGTGAAAAACCAAAAGCATTCCTCTAAGATCAGGAACAAGACAAGGATGTCCACTCTCATCACTATTATTCAACATAGTTTTGGAAGTCCTAGACATGGCAATCAGAGAAGAAAAAGAAATAAAAGGAATACAAAATGGAAAAGAAGAAGTAAAACTGTCACTGTTTGCAGATGACATGATACTTTACATAGAGAATCCTAAAGATGCCACCAGAAAACTACAAGAGCTAATCAATGAATTTAGTAAAGTTGCAGCGTTCAAAATTAATGCACAGAAATCTCTTGCATTCCTATACACTAACGATGAAAAATCTGAAAGAGAAATTAAGGAAACACTCCCATGTACCATTGCAACAAAAAGAATAAAATACCTAGGAATAAACCTACCTAGGGAGACAAAAGACCTGTATGCAGAAAACTATAAGATACTGATGAAAGAAATTAAAGATGATACCAACAGATGGAGAGATATATCATGTTCCTGGATTGGAAGAATCTACATTGTGATTATGACTCTACTACCCAAAGCAATCTACAGATTCATTGTAATCCTTATCAAATTACCAATGACATTTTTTATGGAACTAGAACAAAAAAATCTTAAAATTTGTATGGAGACACATAAGACCCCTAATAGCCAAAGCGGTCTTGAGGGAAAAAAAAGGAGCTGGAGGAATCATACTCCCTGACTTCAGACTATATGACAAAGCTACAGTAATCAAGACAATATGGTACTGGCACAAAAACAGAAATATAGATCAATGTAACAAGATGGAAAGCCCAGAGATAAACCCACACACCTATGGTCAACTAATCTAGGACAAAGGAGGCAAGGATATACAAAGGAGAAAAGACAGTCTCTTCAATAAGTGGTGCTGGGAAAATTGGACAGCTACATGTAAAAGAATGAAATTAGAACACTCCCTAACACCATACACAAAAATAAACTCAAAATGGATTAGAGACCTATATGTAAGACCGGACACTAAAAAACTCTTAGAGGAAAACATAGGAAGAACACTCTTTGATGCAAATCACAGCAAGATCTTTTTTGACCCACCTCCTAGAGTAATGGAAATAAAAACAAAAATAAGCAAATGGGATCTCATGAAACTTAAAAGCTTTTGCACAGCAAAGGAAACCATAAACAAGACGAAAAGACAACCCTCAAAATGGGAGAAAATACTTGCAAATGAATCAATGGACAAAGGATTAATCTCCAAAATATATAAACAGCTCATGCAGCTCAATATTTAAAGAACAAACAACCCAATCCAAAAATGGGCAGAAGACCTAAGTAGACATTTCTCCAAAGAAGACATACAGATTGCCCAAAGCACATGAAAAGCTGCTCAACATCACTAATTATTAGAGAAATGCAAATCAAAACTACAAATCAAAACTACACCAGTTAGAATGGGCATCATCAGAAAATCTACAAACAACAAATGTTGGAGAGGGTGTGGAGAAAGGGAATCCTCTTGCACTGTGTGTGGGAATATAAATTGTTACAGCCACTGTGGAGAACAGTATGGAGGTTCCTTTAAAAATGAAAAATTGGGCTTCCCTGGTGGTGCAGTGGCTATGAATCTGCCTGCCAATGCAGGGTTTGAGCCCTGGTCCAGGAAGATTCCATGTGCCACGGGGCAAGTAAGCTCGTGTGCCACTACTACTGAGCCTGCACTGTAGAGCCTGAAAGCCACAACTACTGAGCCTGTGTGCCACAACTACTGAAGCCCACATGCCTAGAGCCCATGCTCCACAACAAGGAGAAGCCACCGCAATGAGAAGCCCACGCACCGCAATGAAGATTAGCCCCCTCTCGCCACAACTAGAGAAAGCTCACACACAGCAACGAAGAGCCAATGCAGCCAAAAATAAATAAATAAAATAAATAAAATTTTTTAAAAACCAAAAACTAAAAGTAGAATTACCATATGACCCAGCAATCCCACTACTGGGCATATACCCTGAGGAAACCATAATTTAAAAGGACACATGCACCCCAATGTTCACTGCAGCACTATTTATGATAGCCAGGTCATGGAAGCAACCTAAATGCCCATCGGCAGATGAATGGGTAAAGAAGATGTGGCACATATATACCCTGGAATATTACTCAGCCATAGAAAGGAACAAATTGGGTCATTTGTAGAGCCGTGGATGGATCTAGAGACTGTCATACAGAGTGAAGTAAGTCAGAAAGAGAAAAACAAATATCGTTTACTAACGCATATATGTGGAACCTAAAAAAAATGGTACAGATGAACTGGTTTGCAGGGCAGAAATTGAGACACAGATGTAGAGAACAAACATATGGACACCAAGGGGGGAAAGTGGAGGGGGTGCTAGTTGTGTGATGAATTGGGAGATTGGGGTTGACATGTATACACTAATATGTATAAAATGGATAACTAATAAGAACCTGCTGTATAAAAAAATAAATAAAATAAAATTCAAAAGGAAAAAAAGAGTATCCCCCTCTTGCCACAACTAGAGAAAGTCTGCACGCAGCAATGAAGACCCAATGCAGCCAAAAAAAAAAAAAAAACTGGAAAAAATAAAAATCAACATGAGATTAAAAAAAATTAATCAAATCCCTCTCAGAGGCCTAGGATGTGATAAATTCTTGCATAATCTGTTATTATGCAGGAACATTATGGAAATTATAGCTTCCCAGAAGTCCCAAGTGTCTATTATTTTGATGCTACTTACACTCCCTTTTGTGGTTTTGGAAGTCCTTGTGAATTACCATGGAATTCAAAATAGTTCCACAAGAAATCTGAGGAAGGCTTTGCAATATTAAATGATTCATGTGACTGTTAAATCTCCACATATGTAGGAAGTAGCATGAGAACTGTAACAGTGGTTCTTTACAGGAATTAACTAGAAGGACATTGAACCCCAGAATGGCAAACAGTTTTAATTTTTATAAAAGTATTTAATAAAATTTAATTAAATTTCACAAAATAAAAAGGCCAGATAGATTTAAACAAATTAGATATTTGATTTTTATCAAGTATACTATTTTAATTTTAATAGATAATTTTGAAACTTTCAGAAGAAAAATACTTTTTTTTTGGCTGTACCGTGCAGCTTGCGGGATCTTAGTTCCCCAACCCAGGACTGAACCTGCACCCTCAGCAGTGAAAATGTGGAGTCCTAACCACTGGACCGCCAGGGAAGTCCCGGAAAAATAAGTTTAAAACAAATATGAAAACATTTTATCTTAATTTAATTTAATATTATGGACCAAATATATACTAATTTATGAATTGTATGTCTCTACCACCCATGCAAACATTTCTAGGCCATCAAAGAACATTGACACTGGTAGTAATTAAATCCAGTCATCTTTGATATTTTCCTACCTTTCACATAAAAGCAATATTTTTTTTATTTTGTTATTTTGAAGATTTCTCTGTTGAGGTGGAAAAACAGAACACATTCAACCCTGGCTGGCTTTGCCACTTATTTAGATGTAGAGTGTATGAGCTCCATTTCAACACTTGCTCAAGGCCCACAAGTGGTAGTGAATGTGTTGAGAGGCACATAGTAGGCAGTGAAGAAACCTTTCTTGAATGAATGGAGTGATTGAATGAATGAGTGAATGAATGAATGAGTAACTCCAGTCTCAGAGTCTGCCTACTTCTTCACGACCTAAGGTTTTACTTCTCCCCCTCTTTCTTGGGAAATCATTCTGGTGTGTAAACCCCAGCCAAAGCTGTACAGTTTTCCTTTCTCACATTTGCTTTTCTGCAAATGGCTCACATTTACTGAGGTTTACTACCTGCAAGGCACTGTTTTATGTTTACATAGTCCCCTAAATTATACCTCACAGCATCCTTCATCCCTAGGGCACGAGAAGCTGGGTAGCCTGCCCAGTGTCCCCTGGCTGGAAAGGAGCCGAGAAAGGGTTCAAACCCAGCTGTCTGGCTCCACAGCCCATGGTCCTACCAAGGACTCTTAACCTTTCATCTGTAGACCCGATGCTTGTGGTGCCTCACAGAATAATGTTCTTAACTTTGTAAATATGATACAAAGGATTACAAAGGCGACTGATTGTATTGAAATATACTTATCAAATATTTAAAAACCGATTTGTGATGTAGTAATACATGGACTACTTCATGATCACAGCCCTTCAAATTCACCTTTGGGTAAATGGTATTTGGGGATATCTGCAAGAACCGTAATGTGATATGAAAATAACTGATTTCTATTGGTGTAACAGCACAGGTACTGTTTCTTTGTCTATGTTTGTGAATTTTTTAACTCAAAATTGAAGGCTAGGTTTCCATTTAGAGATTAGTGAAAATGAAAGATGTAGTTTTCCCCATCCAAATTCACACAGCCCTGAACTCTGTGCCCCTTGGGCATCTCCAGACCCCCCACATCACAACCCCTGTACCAAGTCTTTTTGCTGCCTTTCAGGCCAAGATAAATGTCTTATTTGGAGACAAGTATTCAAAGCTTAAATAGGTTTAGCTCTGGGAATCTGCTCTGACTCTAAGAAGAGCCATTTGCACTTTATTTTTTTTCAAATCCTTCCATGAAATCCTGTCACTGTATCTCAAGGCAAAGGCTCTAACTATACAATTTCTACCCCTCATCTTCTTCACCAAGATGGTACATATTTATGGCATATTATTTCCTCTCCTATGAGCCCATCACCACTGAATTTAAACAGATTGCAACTATTGATAAATAAATGTTTTCTAATCTTAATAACAGCAAATACTTACGGGTTGCTTCCTGCATTGCAGTAGTGTTTCAGCACATTACTTCATGTAGCCTCTTACCAATTCTAGGAGGGAAGAACTAATGTAACTCTTCTAATGCTACAGAAACAGAAGCTGAGAGAGTTCAAGTAACAGCCAAGTATTAATGGCAGCATTTGAGTGTTTATTCTAGGCCAATGTTCTAGCTTTGTCTTTATAAACTCTTTTAATCCTTATGAGAACACTTTGAAGTTATCCCTGTTTTATAGGTGGGGAACGCAAGGCATGAAAGATAAGTAGTTTGCTCAGGATCACTTAGCTAGCATGGGGCAGAGCTGGGCTGGACCCCAGACAGGCCACACTCAGAGCAAATATCAATACTTTCCCACCACGCATGCTGCCACATTTATGGAACGAGGAAGCCAGGGATGGAACGAAGTCTCATACCAAGGTTGCCTTAACATTTGGCCACCGGTTGTGACTAACTCAGGAACTGCCCATAACGAAGCTACTCATTCCTGTGAATGAATAAAAAGATGTGTTGACTCAACAACCAAGACTGAAGACTGTCAACTCAGTGGTTTGAGAGCTGAGTCGAAAACCACAATCTCATATACGTGAATGATTGCCAAGAAACTGACAGTTTAAACTTTGAGAAATGTTACAAAGGGTGGAATCAATAGCCCATAGTAGCCACTTTTTAGAGGGAGCCAAACTAACCAAAATAATAATAATAACAAAATTCAAAATTTTTTTAAAGTTAAGAGCTCGTCATCAAAAACTATTAAGTAAACAAGTGTTCTGTATTTTTAAATTCTGCTGGAGACAGTTGCCATGAGCCACTAAGGGTTGGGCTGCAAATGACAACTGTTGCCACAGCAATATCACTCCAACAAGCAACGTGACCTTGAAGTTTATGACTTAGAGCTAAAGGTCAAGTTCTGCCTGTAGGGTATTGGCTCCCTGCCCCTAGCACTCCTTTTAGCCCTTGGGAAGGTAGGGGTTTTTAAATGTATCTGATTATCTCATAAACTCAACTTTTGACAACTAACATTCAAGTATTTTTCCTGCAAATAAAAAGGACATCAGGCGATGGATTTTGTTTCCTTCCTAAATTTTTTAAAAATAATTTTTATTGGAGTATAATTGATTTAAAATGTTGTGTTAGGGACTTCCCTGGTGGCATAGGGGTCAAGAATCCATCTGCCAATGCAGGGGACACGGGTTCGATCCCTAGTCTGGAAAGATCCCACATGACGCGGAGCAACTATGCGTGTGCGCCACAACTACTGAGCCTGCGCTCTAGAGCCCGTGAGCCACAAATACTGAGCCCACGTACCACGACTACTGAAGCCCACACGCCTACGGCCCGTGCTCCACAACAAAGAGAAGACTCCACAGTGAGAAGCCTGCACACCCCAGCGAAGAGTAGCCCCCACTCGCCCCAAAGAGAAAGCCCGTGCAAGCAACAAAGACCCAACACAGCCAAAAAAAAAATGTTGTGTTAGTTTCTGCTATACAACAAAATGAATGAATTAAACATACACAGATATCCACTCTTTAATAGATTCTTTTTCCATATAGATCATTACAGAGTATTGAGGAGATCCCTGTGCCATACAGTAGGTCCTTGTTAGTTATCTATTTTACGTATAGTAATGTGCATATGTCCATCCCAATCTCCCAGTTTATCCCTCCCCCCTTCCCCCTGGTAACCATAAATTTGTTTTCTACATCTGTAACTCTATTTCTGTTTTCTACGTAAGTTAATTTGTACCATTTTTTAAGACTCCACATGTAAGTGATATCATAGATCTTTCTCTGTCTGATTTATTTCACTCAGTATGACAATCTCTAGGTCCACCCATGTTTCTGCAAATGACATTATTTTGTTCCTTTTTGTGGCTGAGTAATATTCCCTGGTGGTCCAGTAGTTAGGACTCCATGCTTTCATTGCTGAGGGCATGGGTTCAGTCCCTGGTCGAGGAACTAAGATCCTGCAAGCCGCACAGCATGGCCAATAAATAAATAAATAAATAAAGCAAAAGCGCATTCCCTCCGAACTTTTTAAGAGCAATCGGTATTATCTACCAAATAATTCCACTCACTGGAGTGGTGTCAATCCATTTCTTCCTCCAAGAAATCTCCTCCTCGTCTTCTGGGTTTCCATTCTAATGGAAGATCCCTGCATTAACCATTGGTTTTCACCAAGATTTTTTTCAGTGAAATGTCGCCACACTAAATAACAGTTCCAACGTATGTGTGTGCAAATTGTGAATACTTTATATATGCCTACTGGGTCTATCCCATCCAAGCCATCTCCAAGTTTCCTTGTTACTGTCATTATTCTCCATCCCTTATCAATTTAATAAATTCAATCCAACAAGCATTTCTTGCATATCTAATGTAAGTGTGTCATGATCTAACCCCCTACCTTCTCCTGCTTTGAGTCCCACCACTCCCCTCTGGTCTGACTCCCTTGCTGTTTTTTAACATACTAAACACACCTCTGCTTCAGGGCCTTTACGCTGCTCCCTCATCTAAAATCTCTTCCGCCTGCTGTCTATATGACTTCATCTTACTCAGGTTTCCTCCTCAGGGGGGGGAAAAAAAAATAGGCTTCCTTGACCACTCTTTATTCCCTGTCATTCTCCATCTCCTTTGGAGGACATTGTTTTTTCACTGCTGTGTTCATGGCACCCAGAGTAGGACTGGGCACGTGACAGGCACTCAGTAAGTGCTTCTTGAATGAGTTTTGCTGTTTTGTGAGGCATAGATAGATAAGGCACAATCCCAACAGCTTTTACAACCTAGAGAGGGAGGAAGACGTTTATACACATTAGGAAAGGCCACACAGCCTTATAGATTCTATATTAGGAGGACAAAGTACTATGGGAATATAGAGAAAGTTTCCTGGAGGGATTTGCACTGCAACTGGGCTTTGCAGGATGGATAATGCATTGAAAGTATGGTACAGGAGCATAGGGGCATCCCAGTTAAGAGGGAACTGCTATGTGGAAGCATGAAGGCAAGTACAGGGTACGGTCAAGGAACAGATAAAGTGAGTGAGGGAGAGTAAGAGGCCAGAATGTGCAAGATCAGGCAGAAAAGAGGTTTGCACCACAGCGTGGTGGGATTTGAGTGTCCTTGGCAAACCTCCTATTGATTTTAATCCCCTACATAGCAGCGCAATGCCAGAGTCCGCAGATCCACAGAATGTTGCAGACATGCAAAAGGTCTCCAGGTTCTCACCCTGGTGCAGCCACAGTTTAACAATCTGTGGCGTAAGTGGGCCTCAAGAAAAGAAAGGGATACAAGATGCAGTCAACAGGTAGGGAGTCAGTAAATTTCTGCTAGGTTCAAACGCGTGTTGCTGGGTGGAATGTTGATTACTTTGCACATTGAGAGAAACGTTGGCATAGCTCCTGGATTATATGAAGACATTACTGAAGCAGAATTAAAGAACTACAACAGGAAACAACAAAAAGGGACTCAACATTTCAATTCCTTTGAGCTTAGCGTTTTTAGGTAAGAGAGATCTAGGGCCTCACCAAGCTATGGACAGGCATTACTATTCACATTTTACAACTGAAAAGGGTTTTTAAAGCTTTGATAACCCATATTGAAACCCTAATAAGATCTTACTCTACTTCCAGAAATAAGGTGCCAGTAAGAGCAGAGCCCAGCAGCAGCTGTTTTCCGGGAGAAATGAGAAACAAAAAACGGAGCCCAGGGCACAGCCTTGTTTTCCCACAGGGCTCTGCAGGTTTTCCAATAAGTTATCAATGAGGTGATGAATACACAGGATGTTGCAGAGCCTGGGTTTTGATCCTTCAAAACACTCATGGCTCCAGAGACCGGGGACAGGGTCAATGTCATCGTTCCCTCGCGCACCCACCGGCCTCTGCCACCAGTCGGCCACCGGAGCCAATCTGGGACGAGGAGGTGGGGAACGCCGATTTCCTGCCTCCCCCTCCCAGGGCGCAACCTTCCCTGGAAGCCCTCAAGGTCGTTAAGGGGCAGCGACCCCAGCGTGACTCGCCGCGTGGTTCAGGGCCCCTTCTCGCCGCCCACAAGGAGGGGACCTGAGGGGTCACGTCGCGAAGCGGCTAGAAGTTGCCACGAACACAGCCAGCGGCCCAACACCACGGGATCCGGAGCCGCGCGCCACCTCCGGCCCCTCGCGCCCGCCCCGCCCCGCCCCGCCCCGCCCCGCCCCGCCCCGCCCCGCCCCGCCCCGCCCCGCCCCGCCCCGCCCCGCCCCGCCCCACTGCGGCGCGGCTCGACCAATCCGGGCGCCGCACGACCCGGCCGACGGAAGTGGGTCTGACGCCCCTTCGGGTCAGCCGGCCCGTTTCCGGCGCTCGGCTGGCCGTGGGAGTTGTGCGTCGTGGCTCACGGGTGGGGGCCTTTTCACACGGGGTGGGAGCAGAGGCGAAGGCATCCTCCGGGCCCCTCGCAGACCTCGGTGTCAGAATTTCCCCCCTTGAGCCAGCGCTGCTTCAAATGTCAGGGCTCGCCCACTCTTCTCCGGTCTCGCCAGCCTAACCTTTTGGGGGCTCGCAGGGGAAATTCGCAGTTCCTTTCGGACCTCTCTAGGGAGTGCCCTGAACCCAGCCTTTACTGGATATTGAAGAAATACATTTATTTGATGCCACAAATGGCTTCTTTATGCCCAGTAACTGCAATTAGAGCTTCCACCCCCTCCCAACCCTCCCCTGCCTTTCAGTGAAGAGAAAGCCAGGTGAAAATAAAATGACGTGGGAAATAAGATTAAAATAGGAACAAGAAATTGGTTGAAATCACATCGTAAACTTCAGTATTTTACAAATGTAAAGTATTAATCTATAGCCATAGTCAAAGAAAGAAAAACGTCTTATAGGGTGAAATCAGGAGAACACCTGCAAGAATTTATCGAACACCTGCTATGTGCCAGAGGCTGCAATAGATGCTAGGGATTCAGCAGTGACCAAGAAGGTCGCTTCTTGGTACCTTAGTACCAAGGAAGGTACTATCATGGCGTTCACAGGATTAAGGGGAGACATAAATAAGTAAGCAAAAGATAAGAAAATGCTGAATAAGTGCTATCAATGAAATAAAAGGATACATTCATAGAAAATGAGTGTTATTAAGCAAGATGTAAGTGACCCATCAAAAAATAATAAATAACCTGGCAGCAGTTTCTTTGCTATTTATTGTGATATGGCTACTTCCAGGAAGTTGCTTTGTAGAACCAGTATCAGAAGGGCCATGGTTGGCTGTTGGCTAATGTAGGGGCTGCAAAAACTTTATCTTCTTAAGGCCTCTGGCTGGACCTGAGAATTAAATTGACATAAGATTTAGAAAAAGCATGCAAATTAATATAAACTTTACCATGACCTGGGAGATTTTGTAAGGAATTGAAGACCCAAAGAAGAGATAAAACCTAGGTGCATATACACTGGGTTGAGCAAAAAGTGGGAATTATGGAAAAGTAGAAGAAAATGGGGGAAATTAGAGGAAGTTGAGAGTTATTTTAACAAAGTCTCTTTGTACAATTTCTAACAGACCCATCTCCCTCTCTGGTGATAAGAATGTTTCTTTCTTCTTGGTATGGGGGGGCAGTTCCTACATAAGAGCGTCATTTGCTTTGGGGAAGAAAAAATGGGAATCAGAGTGCTGATTGTTTTTCATATGCCTTTAACTCAAAATAATCGATATACTAAAGTGGCATACTTGGAGGTGGCACTCCTTTACTAACATTAGCAACACCGTTTCTCCACTGTTGGATTGTGAGCTCCACAAGGCAGCTCAAGATCTCTTAAATAAATGTTGCAACAGCTGCAAGAAACTGACAATTTTAAGCTCCTTGAAAACAGGGAGAGTCTTTTAGTATGTACTTGCTCCAATGCCTAAAGACTTGTCAAATGTTGAATTAAAAATGCAGTGGATAGGATGGCATTGTTCTACCTGGAAAAAAAGGTACTGAACTAGGGGATGTCTTCATTTCCAGTACTAGGGCAAGGTATTTTGGTAAATGGTTTAATTTTTTGGCTTAGTTTTGTAAATGTGATGAGAAATAGGTATGAACTCTAAGGTTGAAAGAGTGTTGAGTTGCTGACTTATTAATAAGTAATATTAATAAAGTCTGTGGTGGGTAGAGTGTGAAATCTGGCATCAGAATATCTGAATTGGACCAAGACTCTGCAGGACCTTATATAGTCATTTCACCCCTCTGGACCTCAACCTCTGCATCTGTGAAATGAAAATTATGTTACTACCTGCCAGGAAGTCTATATTATAATATCTAAAACCAACACATGAGAAATAACAGTATTAGTGCATTGTTTTAAAATAGAGATAATTACCAGAAGAAATCATTTAAAGAGCTGAAAATATTTGCCTCTGGAGAGCAGGGCTGAGGGGTATGAAGGACAGAGTCAGAAGGCTGCTGTTTTTTCCTGATGAGCCTTTGAAGGCAGTCATCAGCGGGCTATCACTGTGCAACAAAATCTGGGTGCCGCCTGCTGTTCCCTGGGGGGCAGTCTCTTCCTATGGCAAGGCAGAAGTACAAGCGAGCAAACCTAATCCTCAGGTCAGTGCTTTTCAAGGCTTTGATCAGGTCATGTCTGTTAGACAAAGCAAGGACAAACCCAAAGTCAAGGGGCTGCAGGTGGAGAGGAAAGAGGAAATATTTCTGAAAAATAATCCAATCTACCCTAAGTAATATTTGGGTTTTTAAAACTGTACGTAATGTATTCATTTGGCAAAAATTCACACTGACTCAGGTCCATTTCAGATCCTGATGGTGATGCAGATGTCCCAGGAGTGTTAACTCAGATATTTTCTTTCTCACTTTTACTGGACCTTTGTCTTGCCTTTTTTTTTTTTTTTTTTTTTTTGCAGTACGCGGGCCTCTCACTGCCGTGGCCTCTCCCATTGCGGAGCACAGGCTCCGGACGCGCAGGCTCAGCGGCCATGGCTTACGGGCCCAGCCGCTCCGCGGCACGTGGGATCTTCCCGGACCGGGGCACGAACCCGTGTCCCCTGCATCGGCAGGCGGACTCTCAACCACTGCGCCACCAGGGAAGCCCTGTCTTGCCATTTTTATTCTGTCCTGATTGTCTCATGCTGTGGCGGGCCACCAGTATGGTTGTCTCCTTACAAGAGTTTACCATGGGCACTAGAGCAAAACAGCCTGTTCTCTTAGTTTTCCTTCCATCCACCTAAATCCCTCCTTGGTTCTTTTTTTAAATAAAACAATTTTTTGGGGGGGGCTGCATTGGGTCTTCATTGCTGTGTGCAGGCTTTCGCTAGCTGCAGTGAGCAGGGGCTACTCTTTATTGTGATGCTCAGGCTCTAGATGCACGAGTTTCAGTAGTTGTGGCTCTCAGGCTCGGTTGTTCCGCGGCACGTGGGGTGTTCCCAGACCAGGGCTTGAACCCATGTCCCCTGCATCGGCAGGCGGATTCTTAACCACTGCGCCGCCAGGGAAGTCTCCTCCTTGGTTCTTGAAGTGTGTCTGACCATTTGTCTCCTCTCCTTTGTCTCTCCTATTTCCCACACCCCTTCAAAATTAAAAGGGGGCAACTTTTGCCTGCTTCCTTCACAAACAGCCAAAGGTGAAGTCATTCCAGAACTCCCCAAACATTTTCTTCTTAAAATGCAAAATGACTGGAGGCACTTAAATTTTTTGCGTGAGTGCAGTGTTGCATAAATTAATATAGTTACAATTTTAAAAAATTAAATAAAAACCACTCTCACCACCATTGTAAGGATAACATGAAATAAATGAAAGTGTTCTGAAAATAAAAATGGCATGTTATTTCTTGAAAAGAAATAGGTTTTTAATATCTAAATCAAAAACACTGACATTTAAAAATACTGTTTGATCTCATACATTAATGGTGAGAATGCTAAGTGATTCAACTTGTATGGAGTTGCTCAAATTTATTTCCCACTTCTGGGAATTTACCCTCCAGTTATCCTTGCACAAGTAGGACATATGAATATGGTGAGTCAATGCGGTGCTTTTGGCAGAAAATGACTGGAAATAACCTAAGTGTTAACGATAGAGCACCAGTAAATAATCTGTGAAACGTGTCCACAATGGCATACTATTTATCCGTGGGGAAAAAAATGAGGAACTTCTTGATATGGAAAATCTTCAAGATATTCTTAATATGGTAGTGGCAGCAGGTAGGGAAGTGCAGAACAATATAGAGTCTGCTACATTTCTATGAGAAAGAAGGAAAATAATAGTATATATCTGTATTTGCTTGTGCATGCATAAATACTGGAAGGATGCCCAAGAAACGAAGAACATTGTTACCTAGGAGGTGGGAATGGAACTGGATGGGGACCGGGATAGGAGTTGTCTGTTCAGTGTAACCATTATCATTTTGGATTTTGAAACCAGTAAAAGTATCACTAACCAGACTTTTAAAAACATAACTTGAGATTGTTGACCTTAAAAAAAATAAAATAACAAGACCTTTAGCTAGCCAAGATGAGTTTACTTGGGAATAGCAGAGGAATCGCAATTCAGGACAAGCCAACTATGGTGAAAACCACAGGCAAGTTCAAGGAGGCCAAGGGAAGGTCAGCTTTTACTAGATTTTAGAAGGACATTGGGGAGGGCTGTGGCGGGTTTTTTATTGGCTGCAATTATGGGCAGCTTGTTGCTGTGTCAGAAGGAAATTTTCTTTCTTTCCCTGGGGCCTGTAAGATGCAGTGAGTGATAGGTGTGTTAGAACCCTCCCTTCATGGTTTCCCCAGCCCATTTTGATTTAGGTTTCCTTTGTGCATTTTCACAAGATTATAATTTCAATAAATTAATTAATCAAATACAAACATATCTCATTGTATTGCACTTCACTTTATTGTGCTTCGCAGACATTTCGTTTTTCACAAATAGAAATTTTGTGGCAACCCTGCATCGACAAGTCTACCAGCACCATTTTTCCAACAGCGCTTGCTCCCTTCGTGTCTGTGGCACATTTTGGTAATTCTCCCAGAATTAAAAGTGGAATGTGAAGATGTAACTCAGTTGCTGCGATCTCATGATCAAACTTTATCTTAAGGACATGAGACATTACTTCTTATGGATGCACTAAGTAAGTGGTTTCTTGAGCTGGAATCTACTCTTGGTGAAGATGCTCTGAAATTATTGAAATGACAACAAAGGATTTAGAATATGACATCAACTTACCCGACAAAGCAGTGGCAGGACTTGAGAGGGCTGACTCTAACCTTAAAAAGTTCTAAAGCATTTGGTAAAATGCTACCAAACAGCACTGCATGCTACAGAGAAATCCTTCATGAAAAGAAGAGTCAATTGATATATTTTCATTGTTTTAGTTTAAGAAATTGCTACAGCCGCCCCCAACCTTCAGCAAGCATCACCCTATTCAGTCAGCAGCCATCCACATCCCAGGCTCCACCAGCAAAACCCTTTCATCAGCAAAAAGGTTAGGACTCCATGAAGACTCAGGTGATGATTTGCATTTTGTAGGAATATTAAAAAAAAAAAAAAAAGCATATACTCTTTTTGGACGTAATGCTATTGGGCACTTAACAGACTACAGTATAGTGTTAATATAACTTTTATTTGCACTGTTACACCAAAAAACTCGAGCGTCTCGCTTCACTGTGGTGGTCTGGGACCCGACCTGCAGTAGCTCTTAAGTACACCTAGACGTGCCTGATTTACGTGCTCAGCCCCCTCCCTAATTCTGTGGATGCAGAAGCAGCTTTGGAATCTTTACTATTTGAGAAACGAATACACCTGAAATTAGCCCCCGTAACCAAATTCGTCACAGGGGCTCGGGTGACAGAGCGCAGGGAGACCCTGAAGAGTCCTAATAGAGCGGGGCCGACGAGGGAAGGCGCTCCAGGAAACAGGAACAATGCAGAGGGAGCCCTAAGTGCACAGATGAAACGTGAAGGAACAAGTGTACTGATATTTTGTGAAAATGCGTATTTAAAGGAAGCCGACGCACTCTCCAGACGGGCACAGCAAAAAACGTATGGGCTGCGGCACAAAAAACGGGTTAAATTCAGCGTGAGCCGGGGGCACGCCGGGCCGTGCCTCGGATGGGGAAGATTTCGGCAGGATACGTGAGTCCACAGATTCCCGCGGTGCTGGTTGGTCCAGATGGAATCAATCCTACGCACACAATCTCCACGCAGAAGGGCAGGCGGCCCCGCCCCCCGTTCTCCAGGGTGGGCTCGGCCGGATGTGACGTAACGTGATGTGAGCGACGTGCGTCTGCGCAGTGCGATGCTGAGGAGCCGGGCCGGACGGCGCGCGTCTGCGCAGTGAGGGGCGATGAGAAGCCGGACGGCGCGCGCCTGCGCAATAAGGGGCTGAGCCCGGAGCGTGGCGGCGCGCGTGCGTGCTGGGTTGTGTGCCTGCGTGCGTTCTAGGTTAGTTCGGTTCTGGCTCTGTCGTCCTCAGGGTAGAGGTGCTGCTGGAACGGGCCGAGTCTTCGTGTCCCTGGGAAGAGAGGCGAGGTTCAGGTCGGGGCCTTGGGGAACCCGGCGTGTGCGCAGGCCGTGGCGCCGCGGGCGGCTGGGGAGCGCGGGCCGCCCGCTGGACCCTCGGGGGGTCCCGGAGACGGCGCGGACCCGGCCGGCGTCTCGCAGCGTTTGAGGAGTGGGCGGCCTTCTGAGATAAGCACAGGGCGTCGTTAGGCCGCCAGCGTAGTAGCAACGCTAAAGCTGCCAGAATTTGCATGCATAGCATCCCGCCAGCCGGGAGCTAGTTAATCCTGTGTGTGTTAGCATCGTTTTACCAAGATCAGTTCACGGAAGACGAACTCTGCGGAAAGAGAATAGGCTAAAAACTATTCAGACTCTGGCTTAGCAGCCGTCGTTTACAACGGCGTTTGCTAAGTGCAAAGAGAGGATCTAGCTGCATTGAGCGTCGTGAGGGGGAATTACCATTTTTCTCCGTTATTAAAAAAAAAAGTGTGTTCAAATATTTAACACTGTTAACCTCTCCCGAATTTTTAGTGCAGTTATTGGAACTAAAAAAAAAAATCCCCTCCAAAAATCTCAGGAGCTAATTACTAAAGAGTGTATTTCGTTTCTCACCCAGGTAATTAAGTTTAGTCATTTTTCTGTGAAATAGTACTTGAAAAAAGACGACTTTGTACCTCCCCCGCATCGTGTGAAATGAAAGACCCATGTACTTGTGTCTTGGAAAATTTCATTTGCAGTATATTATTAGAAATTGAAGTTTTAGAAACATGATGAAAGAAAATCTAAACAATACCAGCGTGTTGGCAACCTTACTGTGTTTTCATCTCAAAAAAATCAGTTGAAATGCTGTGAAAACCAGTGTTAATCTAAAATGCATTTTTCATGTTCAGTTGTATTTGTGTATCAAAACCTTTTCCCTAGGAGGCACTTACTCTCCTTAAAAATGTTCCTAAAATTGAAGTTGTTGGCCCTTACAGAGTCGCAGTGAAAATTTCTCGAAAATCTTTTTTTTTTTTTTTTTTTTTTTTCAGTTAACATCTATAAAAAATCCAACATCAAAATGGCTTCAAAAAGAGCTCTGGTCATCCTGGCTACAGGAGCAGAGGAGATGGAGACGGTCATCCCTGTCGATGTCATGAGACGAGCTGGAGTATGTTCCCCGAAGTTTTCTAGCCCTCCTCTCTTTCAAAACATTTTTGGTGTTTTATAAGTCATTTTGAATAAAGTAATGTTCCGTGTACTTTATGAAGTATTTCAAACACACGACAGTACAGGGACTAATTCCACCTGTTTATCTACTGTGCGCATTTTCTGCTTAACATTTTGCTATATTTCTTTCTGACCTGTGCCTTGAAGAGCATGTGCTTTAAAGGAAGAAGGCACTGGAAAGCCCTCTTTGTAAATTTCCCTAATCCTTTTCCCTTTCTTGCCGCAGAGGTAATTGCTGTTGTCATGAATCCATTCCATGCATGTCTTTAAAGTAGCATTAGAGGGCTTCCCTGGTGGCACAGTGGTTGAGAATCCGCCTGTCGATGCAGGGGACACGGGTTTGTGCCCCGGTCCGGGAAGATCCCACATGCCGCGTAGCAGTTGGGCCCGTGGGCCATGGCCGCTGGGCCTGCGCGTCCAGAGCCTGTGCTCCACGACGGGAGAGGCCACAACAGTGAGAGGCCCGCGCACCGCAAAAAAAAAAAAAAAAAAATGTAGCATTAGAGTGTGGTTTTCATTTTGCATGTCTGTGGTATAAACTTATATATACGCATATAACCATAGTGAATGCTTAAATAGCGTTTACTGAGTGGTAGGTATCATTCTAAGCACTTATATAAGCTTTTAAAAATTTTATAACCTTATGAATAATTGCCATTCTCATTTTACAGTTGAAGGAACTGAGGCACAGAAACAATCAATAAAATAATTAAATAGAGTGCCCACGTTGTAGTAAAGGTATAGATCCAGTTTGTTTATTTAAAAGTGCTGCGTAAGAGAATTCCCTGGCGGTCCAGTGGTTAGGACTCCGTGCTTCCCCTGCAGGGGGCACGGGTTCAGTCGCTGGTTGGGGAACTAAGATCCCGCGTGCCATGTATGGCATGGTCAAATAAAATAAAATTGCTGCTTAGTATTGCACTGTAGGAATATGCCAGTCTATCTAATACTGTAATATTCTTGTACTAGTTTCATTGTTCACAGGTGTAGCAGTTTTTCTAGGCTCTATGCCTCAAAGGAATTGCTAGTTGCATGGTTGATGGTACTAGATTTTGTCAAATGACTATCCAAAGTACTAATATGTGGGCCCACCAGCAGTGAGGAAAAGTCCCATTTTTTCCAGTATGGTCAACGTCGTAAATTTTTGCAAGGCAGAGTAGTATTTTGTTGTTTTAACTTGTATTTCTACCTTAAGAAAACACCAGGAGGGTTAAATGGCAACAGCAACTTTGCCAGGTGGATTGTTGATAGGATGATCATATAATTTATCACCTAAACCAGAACACTTGTGGGAGAAAGGACGCTAAGCAGACAGGGTGCTGGGACAGCGTCTTTAATTCATACTGTTCCAGGCAAACTGGGACAGACCTAGTGATTAAATATATTTAGCCATCTTAATAGCCTAAGGTCAGCATGGTTTGGTTGCAGTATTTCCTGCCCAGTTATTTTAAAACACAGGGCAGCTGTGGAAATGTTACTCTAAATTTATGTTTCAGTGTTCTTAAATATCGTGATGATGTCTTTCTCTTAGATTAAGGTCACCATTGCAGGTCTGGCTGGAAAAGACCCTGTACAGTGTAGCCGAGATGTTGTCATTTGTCCTGATGCCAGTCTAGAAGATGCAAAAAAAGAGGTTTGTTCCATATACTTGGAATTATTCCTTCCTCTGGCTTCTTTATCAGTTTCTTGAACTGTCCCTTGACTACATCTAAGACTGTTGTTAGCACAGACTTATTTTAAGAAAGTTACTTTGCTTGGACGTGTTCGGCACTAAACTAAGCCCTGGGAAGTGGAGGACTTTGCCTTTTTCCACTGTGCGTCCACGGAACCTGGCAGGTCCCCGGCACCACGTGTGCTCAGTGTGGGTGGATGGGTGGGGCCCTTTCATCAGTGTTCTGGCCCATACAGGCAGCCTGTCCTCTGCTTATAATTATGTTACTTAATATAAGAGTCAAGTGGACATTTCCCATTCATTTTTTACTCTTTACCTGAAAGCTACTTCTTATCTTTATCAATGACAGACATGGTTGTGTGATTCATGTTACATGGAACAACTCATACTTGATTTGTGGTTGGATTAAGGGAGGGGTAAGAGGTCCCCTAAAATTGTGTCACTTTTTCAGTATTGCGGTTCTTCCTTTTGAGGGGGACCAACACTTCTGGGAATCTGTCAAGAGCTGTGGTCCCTTTCCTCAGAAGCATGCCCCCCCCACTATGTATACCAGACACCTTTGCACACGGTTTCACCGGGCTCAGGCTTCAGGGGCCGGTGTGACAGGAGTGTGGGCTCTACCCTGTTGGAGCAGAGCTGTGGCAGAAAAGCAAGCAGAGCCCTCTCATGGATGGCCATCTCTGCCCTCCTGGGGAACCTGGAGCCTGATTTCCCTATGCCTCACTCTCAAATGCATAGAAAAAAGTGTATTCCTTTCTAATAAATCCAGATATTTCAGATTTATTTGCTAGATTGTGGAGTGTAAGAATATTGGTATTTCACATAAATTGTTGAAACTTTCTAAATAGCAGGTTAAAAATGAGAGAGTAGAAGTAAATATTCCTTCTGTGTTCGTTTTTGTCCTATGGTGTCTGGGTATTTTAGAGCAGGTGACATCTTGTGTCTATTTATTGTTTAGTTCAGTTTCTAAAAGGAGTGAAAAAAATTCTGTACTTCACAAATATTGTTCTAAGTTTTGCTTGGTTTTAAAACTACATAGACATTTTACAGTCTTTAAAAGTAACTCTAAATAGTATATGTTGGACTAAAAATGTAAATTTTCATTTCATAATTTGCTTAATGACTAAATTTTTAAAGCTTTTAACAATTTAAGATACCGTATTAAACCAGTTTCTATTTGTAATTTCAGCAAGTTTGAAATCATTAGACTTCTAGGGTGTTTTGGTATCTGGGATACTAAAGTATTATATCATTTTTATCCTCCAAGTTCCATTTTTCATAAGGTTAAAAAAATTTTTGTTCCTTTTAGAGTTTGTTTTGTTTTTAGTTATTTATTACTATGTACATTCTTGTTGAAAACGATTCACGTGGTGTAGACAGACACAGTCAAACGTTAAATGTCCCTTTCTTGTTCTCCCCTCCCCCCACCCTGCCTCAGTTGGCAGTCTCCTTTGTCCATGAGTGTCTGTATACTGTACACATGTATGTGGGGGCATTGAGAGGTGTGTATATTTATTCTTTGTACAGGAATGAGATCATGATACGCCTGCAGTTCTGCAACATGGACATTGTTTTATGTTACTGTATACAGATTTTCTGCATTTTTTTACTAGTTACAATATTCCATTATAGAGAAACACCTTAATTCCATTTTTGCTCTGATATGAAAGTGTTCCTGCTTAACGCACACTTCAAGTGAAACATCTTCACGTCCTTTTTCATTTTTTGAACTGTTACAGGGACCTTACGATGTGGTGGTTATGCCAGGAGGTGGTCTGGGCGCACAGAATTTATCCCAGGTAAGGCTGGGGGGCTTCAGCGTCTCGGATTCTGCTGGGTTTGCTGCTAAAATATTTCAGGAAGGAGGCTGTGAATAGACTGGGGAAAGGTGAAATTAACAAAGTGGTGTTCTAGCTTAATTTTTAAAAACCGTTGCTAATAACATTTACTACAGAAGTAAGCAGAATTGGTGAAACAGTTATGAACAGATTCTGTGAGTGCAATCCAAATGTAAGACTGCTTGTTTTTTTTCCCTCAGCAGCAGCAGAATGATTGATTTTGTGCTTGTGAAGGGTTAAGCCTGGAAAGATAAGAGATTGGCTGTCTCCTCAACCATCGGGGTTAGGGAGGTTGCAGGGGGCTGGAGCTGCCAGCTTGAATGAAAAATGGCATAAAAGAAGCCACTGCGGGCTTCCCTGGTGGCGCAGTGGTTGGGAGTCCGCCTGCCGATGCGGGAGACGCGGGTTCGTGCCCTGGTCCGGGAGGATCCCACATGCCGCGGAGCGGCTGGGCCCGTGAGCCACGGCCGCTGGGCCTGTGCGTCCGGAGCCTGTGCTCCGCGACGGGAGGGGCCGCGGCGGTGGGAGGCCCACGTACCGCAAAAAAAAAAAAAAAAAAAAAAAAAACAAAAGAAGCCACTGCTTCTTCATTTTGTCTTATGTGAAGAGTCAGCCTGCAGGAAGAAGAGAGAGGTGGCAGGGGCAGGGCACACAGAAGCTCATGAGGCAGGTTGAATCGGACGTTTGGGACTGCTGAACTCCACTCCCTACTTCGTTGTCTGAAAACACCCAAAACAGCACATTTCCTCCCTTCTGTGTCTTTCTCTCTAGAGTGCAAAATGGCAAGGGTTAATATGCCCAAGGGAAATTGCTTTTCTTATCTTTAAACATCTTTAAGAAAAGGGTACCTTTTTCTTACAGTAAATGCCTTGATTGGGGTTAAGGATGTAGAAACACTACGAATTTGGTAGTTTTTATATCGATAATTTAGCAATATTGTTGAAAAATAGATCGAAGATCTTGTGGTTTAAGCCAAAATCAGATTCTGCCGAAGTTTCCAGCCAGAGATTGGCTGCAGCTTGATGGCAGCTTGCTGTGTTTTTGGTTTTCTTTGACTAGTCCTCTGCTGTGAAGGAGATACTGAAGGAACAAGAAAAGAGGAAGGGCCTCATCGCCGCAATCTGTGCGGGTAAGTACAGAGCCATCCTGTGTTCAAGTGTGTTGTTGGCTTTCTTCAAAAACTGTGTGATGGGGTCGTCTTTAATGATCAGGTCGTGTTCTCAGTACTTCTTCCCCTTCCTAAGGCATGAGGGCATCTGCATCAGTGTATTTCGTTGGGGGCGTGAGGGTGATGTCATCTCAGAAATTACTGCAGTTGTGTTTTCTGCCTCCCCCTGCCTTTGGTCCACGTTCTGTGAAACTCAGTGTTTTCCCTGTTTGGTGGACTTGGAGGAAAACATGGCCCCTCTGGCACTCAGTAAACAGCTTGTTACAGCAAATCCCCCGGCCAGGAAGTACTTCTGCCTGCACAGGCTCAGCAAGAATTGGGCCAGCATAGCATCAGAGCTCTGCCCTGTGCTTGCCCTGGGGGGCTTCCTGCCTGGTCCCCAGTGTTGAGTGCTGGGTCTTAGGTACTGTATTCACTGCCACTTAATTTAGGGTAAGGCTGTTGGTGCTTTGTCGATGTCTCCACATCTTTGAAACCTCGTAATACTTTGGTTTTTGATACCATTTTCAAGTCCATCCTTTTTGCTCTAATATCAGATGATATTCTGCCATCTTGCCTTTTTTTCAGAGTGTAATTTTGGCAGGTGCCTTCCTTATTCATAGGTCTTCATTAAATGTTTGTCAGAAAGAGCAAGTAAAGAGATGAATGTATGGATGGTTGAATAGAATGATGGGTTGATATTTTCTTCAATACAACAGACTTTCTAAAAGAAGTCATAGGCCAGGGATCTGGGGACTGCATTACAGCAGTGGTTCTCAGAGTTTTTCCAAAGGGTTTGTAAGGGCAAAGCAGATACTATTAACATATTACTTGCCTTTTTCCTTCTTATTCTCACGGGAGTGACATCAGAGTATGACGATGTCATCACTCAGGCATGGCTTGTGTGCTTGAGTATTCTAATGTTGTAAACCTGTTCTAGTTTTAATTTCTAGCATGGCAGATATTGATAAGTGTAACTTGTACAATAGCTAAAGGGGTCCTAAGCCCCCGTTAAATGTTTGAGAACCTCTGCTTTAAAGGCCAGGAAGGACTGAGGGGCAACCACCAGGCAAGCCCCGTCCTTAGGTTCCGCTCAGCACTGACCTCTGACCTGCCCTTGGGGCTCGGGGATTTCTTCCTGCTGAAGGACCCTGTGGCCTGAGCAGCTGCCGCCCTCCTTGTGGAGGAAGACAGAGGTGCTGTCATTCATGCAGGGGCTTAGTCCACCACCACCACCACCACCACGCACCCACCCCTGCGTGCTGACCCTTACCTCTGCCTCATTCTTAGTGCTTTACCTAAAGGAAGAAAGGAAGGGTTTGGGCTGGGTTTGTCCTCTTAGGACTGTGTTGCAGGTAAAAACTGCCTATCAGTTTGTCATTTTGTGTCACCAAATTAGCAGAATTATCAGCCACATCTGGTTCGTGGTTTTGTGTTCAGGGAGACTTGAATCCCACGCTGCTAAGACACACAGGCCTTGTCGTCATTTACATCCACAATGTAAAGTGAGCGGAGCTAGTGACCTGTTGTCTTGTTGAATGTCCTGCACTGCCCCGCTGGGTGCTGCACAAAGTAGGAGAAGCGTGATGGCTCGTGGAGGAGATTGCAGCGAGGTTGGAACGAGTGATGGGAGAGATTCGGGTGCTTAAATCGGCAGATGAGAACAAGGTGACTCTTAAATGTCGCAGTTAGGAATTGGGAACGGTTTATTGAACTGAAGGAATATTAGCTTAACACCTAATGTGGTGTGAATGGCAGAGACAGAAATTGGAAGGGAGGCTGTCTAGAGAAGAAAATCAAACGAGATTCACTCTGGGTGGGGCAGGGGAAGGAAGCCTGGAGGTGACAGCAGGCTGCGGGCAAGCGCTGGGCTGCAGGTGCAAGCTGGGGGCGGTTGCGGGGCATGGTGTTCCCTCTGTACGTCACCACACGGGGGCACTGTTGCCTGTCGCCTCGGGGCCTCCCAAGGCGGTTCTGTCCACTGTACCCTCTGTTCGCTGAACCTTCTGCTCCCTGCTCAGAGCTGGACCCCTCCCTGTTGCAGACTCGGCCACATTTCATCCACCGGAATCTCAAGTAATAGGAGCAGTGAGGTATCCCCTTGAGTTTTCCAGCTAGGATTCTGAAGCCCCAGCAAGCAGTGATTATGAGCTCACCGTACAGTCATTAATGTAATAGGCAGCCATTTTATCACCTGGAGGGAGCAGCCGAAAAATTCCCGGCTCGCTGTATGACCTGCTGTCCTCATGGACGATCAGTCATCGCTTGACATTCGTTTTAAAACATATGATATGGGAAATTATCTTTTCTTAAAATCTTACAAAGTAAGAATTAAAGGTAATTCATGAATACATCAAATAAAAATTGAGCTAATTACTCAATTTTTACACACTCTTGGGATTTGCTACCAGACACAGCTCTCATATGCAGCATACAAGTAAGGAGGAAGGGGGCATCAAGTATATTTAAGAGGCTTTCGAGTTAAGATATAAATGAGGACTTGGTATGAAACTGACACCTGATGTTAAGACAGAAAGCTTATGTGATTACGTATCATTTGTTTGATCTTCCTGATAGTAGCAGGTAAGATCTGAGTAGCCTGTGGCAGGTCCGTTATATAACCACTTTATCCTTGGACCGGTGCTGTAAAGCGAACGGTCATGAGAGCAGGTGCTTGGGTTTGCTGGAGGTAAAGCGCGCAGAGTCCGTCCTGGGATGTTGCCCGCGGTGCCCCGGCCATTGAGAAGGCCGCGGTGCTCTTCTGAAGTTTTTCTAGGTGTCACATTAGGCCTTAGAAAGTTTTTCTTTTGTTATTTTTGGTGGCTTAGAGGAAAAAGGTAGAAAAACTACTTTTCTAAAAGTTTTAAGATAACAAAGGTATAAAACCTTTTTTGTCTTAGTCCCTATTTGAGGACTGTTACCTACAAAATATGCTTGTGACTATCAGTGAAGTTGACCATTCATAAAAATCTCAAGTTAGCACCAGCATATTTTCTTTTAACCTTCATTTTAAGAGGGAGCACGCAGAGGACCACAGCGGGCATTTGTGCAGGGTTCTTTTTTTTTGTTTTTGTTTTTTTTGTGGTACGCGGGCCTCTCACTGTTGCGGCCTCTCCCGTTGCGGAGCACAGGCTCCGGACACACAGGCTCAGCGGCCATGGCTCACGGGCCCAGCCGCTCTGTGGCATGTGGGATCCTCCCGGACCGGGGCACGAACCTGTGTCCCCTGCATCGGCAGGCGGACCCTCAACCACTGCGCCACCAGGGAAGCTCTGGGCAGGGTTCTTAAGTGCGTAGTTGTAAGACCGAAACGCCAGTGCTTTTGTATCTCAGACGTGGGCATTTCACAGGTGTCTCCTTCAGGGCTGGGACAATGTCCCGTTCATTTTAATAATCCTACCACCTGATACATTTGGATAGACAGATGGATGAGTGCTAATTTTTCATCCTCAAGTAGAAAAATAAAGCTAGTCTGTAAAATAGCAGCCAAGCCCAGGGGTTCAGAGAGGACTAGTTGCCTTTAGTGTGTAACTAAATCTTCCGTCCGCAGAGGGTAAGGCAGGACGTTTTGCCCTCCGTGGTCTCCCCCTCCTTTGTACCCCTGTTACACTTGCAGCCTGTCCCTCGAGGGGGCATGTTCTATTTATCTGTTTGCTCCTCGGCTATAAAAGTAGATCTTTTTGATTAACTGTTTATCGATGAGTTTTAAGTGTGTACGTTTTTGCCGCATGTGCTCAGATGGTTTATTATAAACATACTTTACCTGTCAGAAGTGTTTCGTTTCAGAATCATAAGTGTATTTTAGGTAAGAGCCCCCGATCTTGAAGAATATTTTTGCTGCTGCGATTTTTAAAACATGGGTTTTTCTGTGTCTACATTTGTCTTTTTATTCATATTCTTTTTAGGACCTACGGCTCTGTTGGCTCATGAAATAGGTTTTGGAAGCAAAGTGACAACACACCCACTTGCTAAAGACAAAATGATGGACGGGAGTAAGTACATGCTTATGCTCTAACGCGCCAAGAGACCTACTCAGAAGCTGTGCTCTAGCACTGCCTCCCACTCGGTAGACAGTAGTACATAGGGATTCTCTGTGGGCTGGGATGTGATGTGTTCTCACTTTCTTTGCAAGTGTTTTAATGAGGGAGACCGACTAATGGTGTGGGTCTCTACGTGTGCGCCCCCTAACGGTGCGGGTCTGCAGATACGCACCCTAACGGGGCTGCAGGGGCCGAGCCAAACGCCAGCCGGCCTCCTCATGCTCACAGATTGGGGTGGTTGCAAAATGCCAGTTTAACTAGTATTTTTACTGAATACTTTGCCAGCGGCCTGAGGGTAAATTTTAAACCTTGATAGCCATTTCAGAACGTGCCCTTTTGGCCACAATCCAAAGTAAAATGGACATTGCTCCCTTCTTCCAGAGGAGGCCTGGGTGGCAGGCAGGCCTGTTCCTTCGCTCACGGGCTTCTTTTATAAATATCAGCTAGATGTTTAACTTTTATTCATTTATTTTTATGAAAACAATTTATGCTCATGGTAAAAAAAAATAATGCAAACAGCACAGAAAGGGGTGAAATAAAAGGAAATGTTTCTCTTCTAACTTCCCCAGCACCTTTCTACTTATCAGATTTAACTTCTGTTAAGTTTTCCTGTGAAACTAGAATTTTCTCTGCACATACTCATTGTCCTTTGCAGTTTAATATTGTTACTCACATGAGATCTAGTAAGTATATTCTACAGCGTGCTTTTTTTTTTTTTTGGTGGTATGCGGGCCTCTCACTGTCGCGGCCTCTCCCATTGCGGAGCACAGGCTCCGGACGCGCAGGCCCAGCGGCCATGGCCCACGGGCCCAGCTGCTCCGCGGCACGTGGGATCCTCCCGGACCGGGGCATGAACCCACGTCTCCTGCATCGGCAGGCGGACCCTCAATCACTGCGCCACCAGGGAGGCCCTACAGCTTGCTTTTTTAACCTAACATTATAACCTTTTTTGGTAATGTATCAACTTAAAAAAAATTCTCTTATTGTTGCTTGTCACTTGGAGATTATTTTTAAAAAGCACATCATTGTCTCTGCCCTCCAAGAGTTAACAGCTTGCAGAGACATGTGCATCACATTTAAAAATATGAGGCAGTGTGTAATTAACAGCAAAACAATGTAACCAAGCTCCTGGATGTACAACTGTGTGGCCACTGCTTCTCAGTGTGACATTCAGAGCACCAGCCAGGTAGTGTCTTTTGTCAGGTGGTACCTCCCTCTGCCGCCTGTCCCTGGAGTGCATATCACAGGGAGGCAGAGACCCTGGAACATGCAGAGAGAAAGGAAAATCACGCTGGTGTGGATAAGTGCAGGGAATCACAAATTCCCACCTAGAAGCCAAAAGTGAATCGACTGGCGTTCAGCCAGCAGGGAGACCGAGTGACCGGCTCCTTTTAAAACACCCACCAACCAAAAACCAGTGGCTAAATAAAAAGACTAATAGTTAGGGAGGGTGGGAGGGAGACTCTCGCAAGAGGGAGGAGATATGGGGATGTATGTACACGTACAGCTGATTCACTTTGTTATACAGCAGACACTAACACACCATTGTAAAGCAATTATACTCCAATAAAGATGTTGGAAAAAAAAATGAAAGACTAATAGTATCAAAAGCAGATTTGAAAACAGCTGTTCGACTGATACATTTTCTTGTCTATCTCTGTTCTGCTCTGGACTTATTCTGAACTAAAAGTAGGGCAAGTAGATTTTTTCTTATGTTAATGCTTTCACCGCAAAGTAAAGTGATACACTTTTCATTCACTGCCTTTTTAAAAAGATTAATAGACTTTATTTTGTAGAGGAGTGTTATGTTCACAGCAAAATTAAGCAAAGAAGTACAGCATTTCCCTAAACCCCCAGTACCCCACCCCGTTCCCCTCACCGTCAGCGTCCTTTCCCCCACCAGACGGTGCCTTTGCTACAGTCGATGAACCTGCGCTGATGTGTCATCATCACCCAAAGTCCGTAATTTATGTCAGGGTTCACTCTCGGTGTTGCAGATTCTGCATATTCTTAAATCTGATCCAAAGTAGTATTTTCTTGAAAAATCTATGATTTTAGTTGGCAGAAAGATACTAAGTTGTCAGTTAAACCATCTGTGTGAAAATTGATTTTTTTTTTTAAAGGCTCTGGTGTCTGGGCATTTTTTAGTGTAGGGATTTAACTTACTTTGAGCTAATGGAGGGGTTTTGGAGGGTTAGAAAGAACAGAATCGGGCTTCCTTTAGTAGTTACGACACATGAGAAGGAAGAAGGAGTGGAGCATGTCCTCTGTTATCTGCACATGTATCTTTGTGGCTTTTTCCTTGTAACGCCTCAGGAAGTTGAGGCTGATCAGAAGTAGAAAAAGATGAGATCATTAACCCTCGGGCACCTACAGGGTATATTCCTGCGGTTATCTCGAGCCTTGCAGCCTCAGTGCCCAGCAAGGCAGGGGTTGGCTTCACCTCGCCTGGGGAGGCGAGGCCACTTGTTGGAGCCAGGCCGGAACTGGGGCCCCGCCTCTGTCCTGGTGAGGCCCCCACACGCCTAAGTTACCAGCGTTGCATTCTGTCCTCTTACACGTGAGTCCTCTTGCCAGAGAACAGCGTTTGCAGTTTCTGCCCCTGCAGAACATTCTGAGGGCTGGAGCGGTAACCACTTCCTGGATGTCTCCTCCGGGAGGCGCTCTGCCTCGTCCTCGCGGTGAACGTCGCGTCCGGACCAGCAGGCCTGGCTCCGGGCTGGGTGCTGGGGACGCCGCGGCGAACAGGCTGCTCTTCCCCGGCCATGTCTGCGGTAATGACGCCACCACTTCGTGCTGGCGTTTGCTTTGGTTGGGTTCCCATAATCATCCTGTTAGGTTGGTATCATCCCCGTTTTACAGAAGAGAAAAAGGAGGCTCAGAGAGGTCAGACAGCAACTGAATGGCAGACCTGGATTTGAACCCAGAACTGCTGTGCTCTGGGGTCGGCGGCTCTTCCTTGAAGGGCCAGATAGTAAATACCTCGGGCTCTCGGGGACACCCCGTCTCTGTGGCGACTCCTCCTGTGGCGCCCGGACCATGTAGGTGAGGGGTGCGCAGGGAAAAGCTGCTGTTAGTTGCTGCCCCCTGGCCTCCCCAGGTGCTTCATCTCTGGGCTTTGAGAGAGGCTTTGGGGTGTTTGCTTAAAGTTAACAGGGAATGAATGCCTCCTGCTGGTTGGCCAGGAATTGACTGGTGCGTGGGGTGGGGGTGGGGGGTTCTTCATTGTCGCCACTAGGTGGGGGGGGTCCATAAGTAGACGTTTTGCTTTCCTGGTTGAGATTCTGAGAATCATGGAACGTTTAAACATCTTTAACCAGTTTAGGCTGTATTTGTAATATTTTACCCACAAAGAGGTTGTTAAGTGAACCGTTTAGAGCCGTACCTCCCGCTGACCTGTCCGTCTCAGCTCCAGGAGACCCAGCCTAGCCAGTTTTCTAGTTCAGCATTTAAAATGATCTTTAACCATCAGGAAATGAGGTCAGATTAGGAAAACCTCTCGCCCTCAAACCAGGGATCCTCTTTTCTTCTAAAAAAATGTAACTAGGAAATGTTTCACATACTGTAGTCAGTCATTTCAGTGGGTGACGTGATTTTTAATGAGGTTTAGGAAGACATAAACCACTGCGGGGTGTTATTCATCCACTTTGAAAGGACTTGAGCATCAGGGCGTGGTTTCTAAAGCTCGTTAATGCAGCAGAAGCATCTTGCTCAGGAGACTTTTCTTTTTGGGGGGCTGCGTTGGGTCTTAGTTGCAGTGCGTGGGCTCTGTAGTTGCGGCGCACGGGCTCAGTAGTTGCGGCGCGCGGGCTGAGTTGCCCTGCGGCATGTGGCATCTTAGTTCCCGGACCAGGGATCGAACACATGTCTCCTGCATTGGAAGGCGGATTCTTAACCACTGGACTGCCAGGGAAGTCCCAGGAGACGTTTTTCTGTATGTGTTCACTGAACAGGCATTTCCTGAGCTCTTCCTTAGGCTCTGGGAACAGAAAAGGGAACAAGACAGAGCCACGTCCTCAGGTGTTCTGGGCTGGGCGGGGACTGGCCGGAGGTCTGCACTGAGCATAGGGGGAGGGGAGGGGAGGGATTGAGAGGGGTGTGCGCGCTGCGGGCCTGGCTCTCCCTGTGGGGACTGGGTGTGGCGGGATCTCACAGAGGACCTTCTGTCTTTCGTGTCCCACGTCACTGAGTGGTGCCACCACCCGCCCACCCAGTTGCTCAGGACAGGCGGCTGGGAGTCATCCTTGAGGTCTCTCCACATCGAGTCTTTCCCCGAGGCCTGGGCATTTTATCTCCAAGGTACGTCTCAGACCTTCCTTTCCTCTCCGTTGATGCCGCTGTCCCAGCCAGTTCACCGTTTGCCCCCACCTGGATGCGGGTTCTTTTCCGTCTCCCCTCTGGTTCCTTCCTGTCCAGTCTCTGCGCGCAGGCCAGGCCCCGGGGTTTGTGCACCGTGACGTGGAGTTCAGGGTCACCTCAAGGTGCTGGAGAAAGTTGGTGAAGGCTTCTGGGGGAACTGGGTGTGCTCTGATTTGCGCTTTGGAAAGGTTCCTGTTTTGGTGGTGTTGAGTGTGGAGGGAAGGACAGCCAGAAGGGAGGCTGGACGCGGAGGTCCTGCAATAAGGCAGCAGGCGGAGGAGCGTTCATTCATTCTTTCATTTACCTGGTACTCGGGGGCACCCCCTTGGTGCCATTAATACCCTGGGCCAGACGGGCAGGTGAAGGCTCAGCGATTTACAGAGTAGACAGTAAACAGGAGACATATTGTTTCCTTGGTGCTGGGAGGCACTGTGATAAGAGTGACCTGAGGGACCTGGTTTAGAGAGAGAGGGGTCACAGGTGCCCTCCTTGGCCTGTGACCGAGAGCTCGGTGCTGATGCTGGGATTGAAAGAGCAGGTCGCTGAGAAGAGCTTCCTGTGCAGAGGGAGCAGCCAGGCGCCTTGTGGGGCCGGAAGGAGCGAGCGCAGTGTGCAGTGCGCCCAGCAGCAGCTCCGGGCGGGACAGGTCGCGGGGGGGTGGGGGGGCGCTGGTGCTGCGTGCGCGGGGTGGGGGGGGTCTGCTGACCGCCTGCCTGGCGAGGAGGGTGAGAGCTGTGGGGGCTGGTGCAGGGAATCCCAGCTCTGTGCGCCGAGACTTGCCCGGAGGCGGAGGCGGTATCGTTTACTTCCTGGGAATATAGGGGAAGCACACTTCTTATTCCCTTTGCAAAAATAAGGCCACCTGGGGCCCAGAGTGAAAGGAGTCCCTGACTGGTGAGCGCGGTTTCTGGGTTTCTGCCTCGGGGCCTCCCTCTCCCCGCTCCCCACTCTCCATCGCTAGGTGCACTTTGTGCTTGTTTGGTTCTGAGGCAGCAGGGAGCGTGTGTGTGCATTACCGAGGTAGTCTGCATCACAGGTAGTTTCTGCCTTCACACCAGTTCACCCTCATCCCCCTGTCCTCCAGCATTTTGCAGGGAAGGAAAAATAATTTTCCCTCCACCCTCCTGAGTTCTTAGTTGAGACCCCTGAAAAAGAAAACAAAACAGACAGATTGACCAGAGAAAAACAAGTTTATTAACATGTGTACATGGGAGATACCCAGGGAAAAATGAGTAGCTCCCTGAGATGGTTTAGAATTCTGGCTTAAATACCATCCTAATAGGGAAAGGGGACGGGGAGGTAGGCCTCTCAGGGGAGCGTAATTGGCTTTTAGGAAAGATGAAGGGACCCTTCAAGAGTAGATGGGAGGAATGATAGTTTGTGACAAAGTTTGTCTAGGTGTGGTGTCAACTTCTCGTTTTCTCTCCTGGTTGATGAGACTCCCGGGAGGGGATTTATGAGTTCCTTCTGGATGATCTGTCTTTAGGCAGGAAAGGAGATTCAGAGGAAGCCCCTCCCTCTCCCTGCCTGTGCTGTTTTTCAAGTGCTTTTAGCTCAAAATAATCGGTATACCAAAGCAGCCTATTTTGGGGTGGCATTTCCTGAACTCCTGCCGTCATACTTCAGGGTGCGTATTCTCTACCCTTCATTTCACAGAATTGACACTCGCGTGTGTTGTGGAATGGAAACGTGAATGCTTAGCGTTCACTCCGGCATCCCCCTCACACATGCGAGGTCTTTTGCAGCTGCATTAAAGTCACACGTGTTCACACGCTTCATTTCAGCAGTTGTTAGCCTCTCCTGCTCTGTGCTGTGCACGGCGGCCTCGGTATCTTCCCGCTGTGCTTCGAGAGCTGGGAGGGCCTAAGGGTTGCGAGTGACTGGCTACCTCGTTGTTGTCCTGGGGGTTTTTGCTTGTTCTTGTTTTAAGTTTCATGAGACCAGTAGTAGCGCTGTAAGGGACTGGGACTGCTGAGCGGTGTTCCTTGCTGTGCAGCATAGCCCATTGGGACATAACCCTTTTTTGTTTTTATTTCGAAGGTCATTACAGCTACTCAGAGAACCGTGTGGAAAGGGACGGCCAGATCCTCACCAGCCGGGGGCCGGGAACCAGCTTTGAGTTTGCTCTGGCGATTGTCGAGGCGCTGGCCGGCAAGGAGGTGGCCGAACAAGTGAAGGCCCCACTGGTTCTTAAAGATTAGAGCAGAGAAGTTTGATGATGGGTAATGCATCCTCACCGCGTTCGCTTTAAACAAAAGCAGGGGGATTACTGTGCAGAGACGCCGCCGTCACCATCCCCCCTCAAGTGTGGCTGTGACGTGACAGCTGCACAGAGGTCCCTCAGCCTGCACTTGGGTCCCCACATTTCTGAACCTCGATTGCAGAATAAATGGGGCATTTAGCAAAACTACTGATGGTTCCTTCTTTTACTCCTGGTCTCTGTTTTCTTGTGTGAAACCCAAGTGATTATCAGCTTCGTTTGCAGCTCTTAACTATTGATACAGCTGCTGAAATAAATGAATAGGAAACGCATTTTACACAGCAGGGAGGAAGAGCGGAAAACAGTTTGAAAAGGCTTGTGACTTCTCTCACGTTCATTAACTATCTCTAAAGTGCACTAAAAAATACCAACGAAGTTGGCTGCACTGGTGAATTTTTGTAAGCTAATCCCCCGTCTCCCATTGCAGAGAGAGTCCTGAGCTGGAATTGAAAACTTCCCAAGGCTGGCCCAGCCTGCCCTCCCTTCCTTGGGTACCGGTACCTGGCAGTTTCACCCCGCGGGCCGCCTGGCTCGCATGTGCAGTGGCTGGAATGCACGCCAGGGCTGGGCGCACAGCCCAGGCCCAGCCAGCCGAAGCCTGATGCACCCTGACCCAGGTGGGACCGTCAGCCAGTGGGATTCAGCGCCAGGGCCTGTGCCCTGCCCGCTGGGGTTCTCTGCTGGGTGGTCGGGAGGGCCGGCAGTGAACCTGGAGGAAAAGGCCGGGCCACACGTGGCTCCAGCACGACAGGCGGAAAGCTCAGAACGTGCTTGACCCAAGATCCATCTGCACCTGAAGCAGGCAACACCTGCTTGCAAACAGGAGCCAACAAAGTCCCTTGGCTTGTTTCACCGTTTATAAGTGACTGATGGTACAGAAAGGGGCAAGGTGGTGGGCAGGCTTCTGAAGGTGGAGAACTGAGCCACTGAGTAAAACTGCCGTACCACCAGTGCGCTTTGCTGCCTGCCCGCCCCCCCCACCCCCGTCTCTCCTTCCCCCCTCCCTCCCGTTCCTCCGTCCCTCCCTCCTGGCCTTTCAGACGTGTGGGCTGTGAGGTTTCTGTCACAACTACTCCGCTCCATCCTAGTAGCACAAAAGCAGCCACAACCACCCCACCAGGCAGGCAGGATGGCCGGGCAGCAGTGGGGATTGGAGCCTCGGGCTGCAGTTTGCCTACCTCTGAACCAGAAGGCAAGGCAGATGTTACTGATGAAAAATGCAAACGTAATTGCAGGTTTTGATAAGCACTGATGTTGTAAAGAGGATGCAGGGGAGAGGAGAGGAGAGTGCATGAGGGGTGGGGGCCTCTGAGGTGAGGTTTCAGCTGAGACCTGAGGTAAGGTCAGGTTTGCCCCTTCAGCAGCCGTTGGCTGTGCTGGACCTGCTCTGTGCCCAGTCCGTTCCTGATGCTGCAAGAGCCATTGGGAGACACGGTCTTGTCCTCTTAGACCTAATATGGAGGATTGGGAGAGAGGAAAACATCTACGTTCTATGAAGAGAAGCAGGGTAAGGGGGCAGTGACAGGGATGTTCCCTCTGTGAAAAGGGACCTGAGGGGAAACCTGGAGAGAGCCTGCGTTGAGTAAGGCAGGTCTGCCAAGAGCATTCCAGGAAGAAGAAACAGGAAGAGCAAAGGCCCTGGGGCAGGAGCACTGGGGTGTGGGGGTGGGGTTGGAGAGCTAGCTGGCACCTAGATGGGGAGCCCTGGAGTTGGACCCTGATCTTTCTCGGTTCAGAGGTTCTCTGTTGAGGGGACCCCATGGGGAGCAAGGGGTGGGACCCCAGAGGTGGGCACCCACGTGGGTGAGAAGGCCGTTCCCACGGTTCCGACTTGAACACAAAGTCAAATGGAGATTTTGTGTCCTGAGCTGGAGAAAGAGCCCTTGGGGTAGGAGGGGTGAATTTGGAGTGCAGATCGATGAATTCAAGAGGTCTATAAAATATACTTTCAATAAAGAAAGAAAAACACAAAACCCGTTACTTTGAAAGTCCCAGATTACCGACGTTTAAGTAATTCATTGTTGAGAGTGAACAGTAAGCACTGCGTGACTTCCCTGGTGGTTAGGACGCTGCGCTTCCACTGCAGGGGGTGAAGGTTCGCTCCCTGGTGGGGGAACTGAGATCCCACATGCTGCGCGGCCAAAAAATAAAAATTAAGAAAAAGAAAGAGACAGACTAATTTTCTGGTTTTAAAAAAAAAGACTCTCGCAAGTCATGGCGTACCAGCAGCCCCTACCTCTGATTAAGCTCCCCGGAATTTGAGTGTTCTGCAGGAAGGGAACTATTGAAGAGATTAGCTCTTTGAATTTTTGTGCCCTTGGGGCGGCAGGAAAAGGTGATTCCAGATGGACAAAAAGGAAAGAGCATTTTTAAGAGACTCAGTTTATCAGACTCCAGGCGATACAGTGAAGATTTTTTTGCCCCGACAGTGTTTGGGGCAGGGGCTCCAGGACCTGCTTTATCTAAA
Source organism: Kogia breviceps (assembly GCF_026419965.1). NCBI lineage: Eukaryota > Metazoa > Chordata > Mammalia > Artiodactyla > Physeteridae > Kogia > Kogia breviceps. Next base: position 196,552,196 of record NC_081310.1, on the reverse strand, counting down.
CCTTAGGCCCTTTCTGGCCGGGTCAAGAATTACTGGCTTTAGGCGTATGGATAGCATTTCAAGGCCTCCACCCTCTCAATCTGCCGGCTTCTTTCCTATGCTAAACACACCTGCTCTCTTCCTTCTAGGAAGTAGGGGGCAGGGGGTGCGGGTCAGTGGTGCCGACAAAGGGAACTTGGGAACTGAAGGCTGGGTGGGTGGGGGGGGTGCGGCTGGCTACATTTCTACGTGACCTGGACTTGGGAGTTTAAGTGTGCGGCCCATCCAGCTGGACGGGGCCTCCTCAGCCAGGGGTCTCCCCACTTTGGCCATCGTTTCCTTCGCTCTCACCTTTGCTACAGTAGCTGCGGCTTCCGGAGCTCCGGTGTCTGCCCGAGGCCGCTTGCAGAGTTAGGGAGGAGATGGGGTCTGGAAATCAAATCTCTTACCTGGAGCCCAGCCCGGGTGAGCAGCTCTGGGCCTTGGACTTCCCAGCACTGGGCAGAGGTGGCCCGGCTCGGATCCCCGAGGCTCTGGGCACTGTTGCCCCAGGGAAGGGACGGCCAAACTGCTCTTGCAAAGAGTTAGTGATTGTGACTGGTATCTGGTGAAAGCCCCATGAATAAATGAAGGAGGGGCTCAGGGCGGTTCTTTCCCAGGGGTAAGTAGTACAACAGGGAGGGTCCAGGGCGGACCAAGCATCCGGCTGGGCGGCTCACCTTTCACACTGGACGCAAACAGAGTCCTGACATATGTCGCTGTTCTGCCCCTTGCTTTTGCACTGGTTGTGCAAAAACACTGTGTGTTTCAACTGTGAAACATTATTAGATGTATGATTTTAGTGTAGCCGACTCTGTCATCTTAGAGTCTGGTTGTGTGTTCTATATTCTAGGCTGTTGCTTCCCTAAGGAATGAGGAGGACATTCAGTTTTCCTGAGCAATCATCTCATAGTTTTGCTTTAAAAAACAAAACAAAACAAAAAAAACTCCCTGCCTTTGCCCTTGGTCAGGGGACCTGGGTGCCCAAGGAGCAGCAGTGGGTCAGGGCCACTGACACCCCTGCCACAGCATCTCCCCTCGGTGTGAGGTCAGAGTCAGTGAGGTGCACAGGAAGGGGCTGAGGAGGTCTGGGCTGGACACACCCTGCTGGCTCCTAGCGTGGGATCCTGGAGCCAGCCCCTCCCTCCAGAGCCCAGCTCCAGCCTCAAGGCACCCAGGGCCAGAGGGCCAGGGCTCTCCCGCTGCGGCAGAATTGCCATCACCACCATTATCACCATCGCCATCAGCATCACCATCTTTGCTTCCTGCAGCCCGCAGGGGCTGTTTCAGGTTCCCCAAGTCCTGGGCCAGCTGCTATCCATCGTCAGATCAGCTGCGATCCCTGCTCAGGGCCTCACAACTCTGGAGGCTGCTTTATTTTGCTTTTTCAATTCTGCGTGTGATCACATTCTCCGGTTTTCTCTTTAAAAAAGTTTTTTTGTTGTTGTTTTGTTTTTGAATTCAGCCTGCTCTTGGAGATTTTTCCTGGGCTTAAAAATAACATTTTAGAGGGCTTCACTGGTGGCGCAGTGGTTGAGAATCCGCCTGCCGATGCAGGGGACACGGGTTCGTGCACCGGTGTGGGAAGATCCCACGTGCCGCGGAGCGGCTGGGCCCGTGAGCCGTGGCCGCTGGGCCTGCGCGTCCGGAGCCTGTGCTCCGCAACGGGAGAGGCCACAGCAGTAGTGAGAGGCCCGCGTACCGCAAAAAAAAAAAAAATTTAAATTAAAAAAAATAACATTAGAGTGGAAAGTTCATTGTCTTAAAAAAGAAAAAAAAAGTTGTGGGTAAGAGGAGCCATGTGCATACACAGACCTTGAGTTGGCGGTGACGGAATCCCAGGCACCGCCTTGCAAGAGAGCCACCAGGATCGGGGACGCTGGGCCTCGGTCAATGTCACAGCTTTGCTTGAGAGGTTTTCTTAAAAGCCAAGCAAAAGTGAGTATGCCATAAAGGTGCGTTTGGCTCAGATTTCTTTGTTCAAGGGGAGAATAATATTTCACAGAGTTTACTGAAGAGCGAGTTGTGCTTTGTTTTAAAAGACACATGGAATGTAGCCGGTGTCAGTCCTGAATTCCTGCGTCCCGAGGGCTTGTCCCTCCAGCCCCTACCCCACTCCGGCCTGTTGGGGGGAGTTCTTGGGACCCACCTGCCTTGAGCCTCAGGCCCCCAACGTGATGTGTGGTCAGTTACACAAAAAGCAGTCTTCTCTCCACTAGCCTTGCTGAATGACTAGCCCGGGGGATGTAGGGAGATAAGGTGGCAGTCTTGTTAGGGATAACTTGCCAGGTGAGAGGCAGGTACAGGATGATGTTGCAGAAACTGATAGTCATGCCTTAGAGCCTTAGACCATCCCCTTGGTTTGCCTTAAGCAGCAAATCAGTGCAAGAATAATGGACAAGTTTGCAAGCAGGAATGAACCCACCCTCTTTTTTTGTTTGTTTGGTTTTTGTTTTTTTTTGCGGTACCCGGGCCTCTCACTGTCGCGGCCTCTCCCGTCGCGGAGCACAGGCTCCAGACCCGCAGGCTCAGCGGCCATGGCTCATGGGCCCAGCCGCTCCGCGGCACGTGGGATCTTCCCGGACCGGGGCACGAACCCGTGTCCCCTGCATCGGCAGGCGGACTCTCAACCGCTGCGCCACCAGAGAAGCCCCACCCTCTTTTTTAATACTTGGTTATGCTTTTCCTTCCAGCATCCAAGAATGACGGGACGCTCAGCCTACTTACGACAGAGTAAATTGCCTCTGGATTGTGGATAATACTATGTCATTAGTCCATGAAACATCTAGCTCAGTGCCACCCGAGTCTTCAAGCACTTTAAAAAAATGTAATTATAGTGCATTCCACAATTTATCCGTTGTATTACTGATGAGCATTTGGGCCCTTTCCAGTCTCCCAGCATTTTGCTCGTATCTCCTGAGGCATATGGGCAAGAGTTTCTCCAGGGTAGACGCTTTGTTAAGGACCACTTATTTTAGTATTTGCTTTTTTGTTTCATGGACACTTTTTTTTTTTTTTTGCAGTACGCGGGCCTCTCACTGCTGTGGCCTCTCCCGTTGCGGAGCACAGGCTCCGGACGCGCAGGCTCAGCGGCCATGGCTCACGGGCCCAGCCGCTCCGCGGCATATGGGATCTTCCTGGACCGGGGCACGAACCCGTGTCCCCCGCATCGGCAGGTGGATTCTCAACCACTGCGCCACCAGGGAAGCCCTCATGGACCCTTTTGGTACAGTAGTGAAGTCTTGGATGACTTCTTAGAGTAACATTTTAAAATACATAAAATACATTGGATTACAAGGGAAACCAATCGTATTGGAATATAATTTTCAAAATGTTAAAAATACAAATTTGTGATAAAGCAATACATGTCCTCCTACCATTAAATGATCATATTTAGCCATCGGTCTAACAACGACCATAATTTTGAAGTTGTGGTGAGCATAAATGATATTTTGAGATATCTGCAACGAATTCAATGTGATACACAAAACCTGTATTTTCTTGGTTGGTACAAGTCACAGGTACAGTACTAGTAACACAAAGGTTTGGTTCCTAATAGAAGGAAATAGCAAGTTTCAGTTAGAGATTTGTGACAACACAGACATACTTTTTTTCCCATTCGAGTACACAGATGCCCCCTGAACTCTAACCGCGTGCCCCAGGTTAAGAAGTCTTGCACTAGGACACGCTAAGCCACTTCCCAAACAGTTCTGGCAATTTATTCTCCACGAGCGGTGAATAAGAACGACTGTTGCTTCATATCCTGTCACCATTAGCTTTGTCCAACTCTTAAGTTATTGCCAATTTGATGGGTGTGAAATGGTATCTCCTTGAGGCTTTAATTTGCATTTTCTTGGTAACTCAGGAAGCATTTTTCTTATGGTTTCTTCTGTGTAGTGACTCTCTCTCGCTCATTTTCCTGTTGGGTTTTTGTCTTTTTCTTTTTGATTTGTAGGAATTTTTTATACATTCTGAATATTAATCACTATCAATTTATATGATAAGAAATGGGGAGAAATGAGTGAACTGCTTTTGATTTTAGTTTAAATAAAGAAGAAAAAAAACCCTGTTATTTATTTGTTTTGCAAATATCTTCTGGATTGTGGCTTGCCTTTTCACTTGTTTTTTTTAAGATTTTTTTTTTAAATGAAGTATAGTTGGTTTACAATGTTCTGTTAGCTTCAGGCATACAGCAAAGTGATTCAGTTATATATATCAGATTCTTTTTCCTTTATAGGTTATTACAAGATATTGAATATAGTTCCCTGTGCTATACAGTAGGTCCTTATTGTTTATCTATTTTATATATAGTAGTTTGTATCTGTTAATCTCAAACTCCCCCTTTGGTAACCATAACCATAGATTGTTTTCGAAGTCTGTGAGTCTGTTTCTGTTTCGTAAATAAGTTCATTTGTATCATTTTTTTAGTTTCCACATATAAGTGAAATCATGATATTTGTCCTTCTCTGACTTACTTCACTTGGTGTGATGATCTCTACGTCCATCCATGTTGCTGCAAATGGCATCATTTCATTCTGTTTTTAAATGGCTGAGTAACCTTTTCATTCTTTATGGCATCTCTGGTAAACAGACATTCTTAATTTTAATATAGTAGGATCTCAATGTTTGTCTTTATAGTTTGTGCTAAATTCTTTTCTATCTCAAGATTGTAAAGATGTCCACTTGTATTGTCTACTAAATTTTTTACAGTTTTGCATTCCACCTGTAAGCCTTTCAGCCATCTGGAATTAACTTTGTGTATGTGTGAGGTACGGATCTGATTCCTCTTTGTTCCAAATGGTTAATTAGCTGTCCCAGCACCAGTTGGTGAATGGTCCATCTTTTCCCCACTAATCTGCAGTTCTAGTTCTGTCCTAACTCAGATTTCCATAGCGTATACCTTTGTTTAGGGGCTCTATTCTGTTTCAATCTGTTGGTCTGTGTCTGCATCAGTATCACGCAGGCTAATTTCTTTACCTGGTGGAGGTAATTCTCCCAACTTCTTCAGAAGGTACCTTTGGCAATTCGTAGCCTTGGCTCTTCCAGATAAATGTTAGAATCAGCTTATCACGTCTCACAAAACATAACTGTTGGGATGTTTTGATTGGGATTGCACTGAATTTGTAGAGCAATTTAGGGAAAGTTGACGTCTTTCTGATGTTGTTCCTTCGTAACTAAGAACAGAGTATACTCTCTACCCTTTTGTGTCTTCTTTAATATCTGTCTTTAATAAACTTTTCTGATTTCTCTATCAAGAGCTTGCACATCTTTTGTTAGACTCTTTCAGTCTTTCTCCCTTCCCTTCCTCCTCCCCTCCTTCTTCTTCCTTCTCCCCCTCCCCCTTCTTCTTTTTCCTCCTTCTCTCTTTTTTCCTTTCTTTCTTTCTCTCTTTCTTTCTTCTGATATGTAAATACCTTTGAAAAAATGTTTTCAGATTGTTGCTTGTATATAGAAATGCAGATACTTTTATATATTGATCATGTACTCAGGCTTTTAAACTCTCTTATTCTAATATAACTAGCTATAAATAATTAGCTATAAATGATACAGAATTTTTTATGTAGACATTCACATCATCAGCAAAGAATGACAATTTATTTCTCTCTTTCCGGTCCTTAGATGTTTGGCTTTATCTTGCTATTCCATCCTGGTTAGGATCTGAATTTAGTAAAATTCTAAATTCAGGTGATCACAATAGCCAACTTAGGTGGTACTGGATTTTGTGTGTGTGTGTGTGTGTGTGTGTGTGTGTTACGCGGGCCTCTCACTGCTGCGGCCTCTCCCGTTGCGGAGCACAGGCTCCGGACGCGCAGGCTCAGCGGCCATGGCTCACAGGCCCAGCCGCTCCAAGGCATGTGGGATCCTCCTGGACCGGGGCCCGAACCCGTGTCCCCCGCATCGGCAGGCGGATTCTCAACCACTGCGCCACCAGGGAAGCCCCGCGAGAATTTAGTCATCTAATTGTTATTCCTTTGTAGGTGATTTTTTTTTTTTTCTCCTGCTTTGGCTGCTTCTGAAACTTTTCCTTTCCTCTGGTGTTTTGCACTGCAAATCCATGATTTGTGGATTTATTTCCTTCCTTCCTTCCTTCTTTCTTTCCTTTTAATCTGCTGGGATTTATTAGAATTTCTGGATTTGAGCCTTGGTATGTTTCAACAATTCTGGCAAATTCTCATCCATTATCTTTTCAAATATTGCTTCTTCCTCATTCCCTCTTGTCTCTCCTTCCAGATAATGTAATTTACCTCCTTTTATTATATGTTTCATATCTCTTGACCTCTCTTTTTCCATCTTTTTGTCTTTTGGTACTGCATTCTGTATACGTTGCTTCAGATCTGTCATTTAGTTCATTAATTCTCAGCTGTGTCCAACCTGTGGGCTGACATGTCCTTTGAATTATTAATTCTAATTGTTACATATTAATTTTACTTTAAAATGTTTTATTCTTTTTCAAATCTCTTTGTTCTATGCACATGTTTATTTATTTAAATATATCAAACATATGTGTTTTTTATGTTTTTTTAAAATTTTTATTTTATATTGGAGTATAGTTGGTTAACAGTGTTGTGTTAGTTTCAGGTATACAGCAAAGTGATTCAGTTACACATATACATGTATCTGTTCTTTTTCAAATTCTTTTCCCACTTAGGTTGTTACAGAGTATTGAGCAGAGTTCCCTGTGCTCTACAGTAGGTCCTCATTGGTTATCTATTTTAAATATAGCAGTGTGTGTCTGACAATTCTCAAATCCAAAGTCTTTGCAGTTCTGTCTCTGCTGTCTGTGGTTCCTGCTGTTTTTGTTTATGGTGCTTTGTTTCCCTGTGTGTTTTGTGGTTTTTGCTTGGGAAGTGTTCATTTTCCTTTATTTTATTGTTAATTCTATAGGATTCTTTGAGGTTCAGACTGAGTTTGAGTTCTTCGCAGAGAGGGTTTACACTACTTCTGAAAGTCACCTGAGGGGCCCTGTCATTCTAAGACCTGAGTGGTTGTGTGTGTTATCAGTTTCAGAGTTCAGTGCAGGAAACAGAAACCACTCAGTGTATTTTAAGCAGAAAGGGGTTTAAAACAGGGAATTAGGTGCTTATAAAATCACTGGAACAACTGGAGGTGTGGTAAATCAGGAAACCTCCCCTGGAACTATTGAGCTGAAGACCACATCACTGTAGTTTTGATTCAGGCATCAGGAAGCCAGGGTTAGGAGGCCACTGCTGCTGCAGCTGTTACCATAATGACCATATCTACCCACAAAGCTGCTGATAAAACCCTGCAATGCTGAGTCTGGCCACTGCTAATCTTTTACACTCCTCTCCATGACCTTGGTTGCCAGCAGAACGACAGTCTTGGCCTCAATTCCAGCTACCAAATCTCATGCAGGTCCATGCAGTTGGGAGAACCTAATTCACGTCTAGAGTCTAGCTGCAAAAGACCATCAGAAGTTAGGCTTTTACGTTCCAGCCTCTACAACACAGGAGTTGAAAAGTGTGCTGAGTCCGTTGATCATGACCTGCTCAGAGCTACTGGGTAGCTCCTCACCTCTCTGCAGCCTCTCAGTTCTTGTTACCCTTTTGTCAGCCTTTGCCTAGTGTATCTTTTCCATCCCTGTATTTTGAACCTGTGTGAGACACTATTCACTGGCTACGTAACATTCATTTCGAAATCCCTTATCTCTTGTCTGCCTTTACTAAATAAGCTGGGGTGACCTCCCCTCTTGCCAGCTGACAACAGTTTTGATTACTGAAACACCAGCAGAAGTCTGTTGAGAACTCTGGGAAGGATTTTGCTTTTCCTGAAGGAGGAAGCCATGTGACCAGTGTTGTTTTTCTCCCCTTCCTGCTTTCAATGTGGATGTAACACCTAAAGCCTTGGCAGCCATTCTGTGACCATGAAGAAAAGGCCAAGAGAATTGCTGAGGTACCACCCCTACACTGACGAACCAACACCAGCAGCCACATGCTTCCAGACTTCTACAAGAAAAATAAACCCACTTTGTTAGCCACTGTAGTTGGTGTTCTGTTATCTGTATTCAAAAGCAGTTCCAACTAACATATAACTTTCTTTTTATGTGTGTCTTCTGTGAATAACATATCAATCTGGTTGTTGTTAATCTGAAAGTCTCTATTTTTAATGTCACCTTCATCTTTTTTGTTGTTGTTTACATAAATTTTGTTTTATTGAAGTATAGTTGATTTACAATGTCCTGTTAGTTTCAGGTGTACAGCACAGTGATTCAGTTATACATACATATGTATATACATACATATATATTTTTTCAGATTCTTTTCTCTTATAGGTTATTACAAAATATTGGGTATAGTTCCCTGTCCTTGTTGGCTATCTATTTTATATATAGTAGTGTGTATATGTTAATCCCAACCTCCTACTTTATCCCTCCCCCCCTTTCCCCTTTGGTAACCATACATTTGTTTTCTATGTCTGTGGGTCTATTTCTGTTTTGTAAATAAGTTCATTTGTATCTTTTTTTTTTTTAGATTCCATATATAAGCAATATCATATGATATTTATCTTTGTCTGGCTTACTTCATTTAGTGTGATGATCTCTACGTCTATCCATGTTGCTGCAAATGGCACTATTTCATTCTTTTTTATGGCTGAGTAATATTCCATTGTGTGTATGTATATGTGTGTGTGTGTGTGTGTGTGTGTGTGTGTGTATCTCACATCTTCTTAATCCATTCATCTGTCATCTGTCAATGGACATTTAAGTTGCTTCTGTGTCTTGGCTATTGTAAATAGTGCTGCAATGAACTTTGGGGCATGTATTTTTTCTAATTATAGTTTTCTTCAGATATATGCCCAGGAGTGGGATTGCAGAATCATATGGTAGCTCTATTTTTAGTTTTTTAGGGAACCTCCATACTGTTCTCCATAGTGGCTGTACCAATTTACATTCCCACCAGCAGTGCAAGAGGGCTCCTTTTTCTCTACACCTTCTCCAGCGTTTATTATTTGTAGACTTTTTGATCATGACCATTCTGACCAGAGTGAGGTGATACCTCATTGTAGTTTTGATTTGCATTTCTCTAATAATTAGTGATGCTGAGCATTTTTTCATGTACCTGTTGGCCATCTGTGTGATTTCTTTGGAGAAATGTCTGTTTAGGTCTTCTGCCCATTTTTTATTGGGTTGTTTGTTTTTTTGTTATTGAGCTGTATGAGCTCCTTGTATATTTTGGAAATTAATCCCTTGTTGGTTGCATCATTTGCAAATATTTTCTCCCATTCTATAGGTTATCTTTTTGTTTTATTTATGGTTTCCTTTGCTGTGCAAAAGCTCAAGTTTAATTAGGTCCCATTTGTTTATTTTTGTTTTTATTTCCATTACTCTAGGAGATGGATCTAAAAATATATTGCTGCAATTTCTGCCAAAGAGTGTAAATGGGAATTTAATTCATACCCCTTTTGTGATTACTGAAATGTTTTGACTTATTCTTGCTATCTTATTTTATGTTTGCTTTTTACCATGATTTTTCATATTAAATTTTTCCTCTTACCATTTTTTGGATTGATCATTTTCTTAAAGTTTCATTTTCTTTTTCTTCAAGTGTTTTAGAAGGTGTACATCCAATTTCTACCATCCCACTTGGGACAATTTTCCAATCGATTTTCTTTTTGTGCTGTAGTTTGAATACCTTCTACTTACCTGTCTTTATGTTCACATTACGATCCTTTCTTTTGCAGTATCCAATCTGCTTTCAATCTCCTAAAAATTTTTTTTTCAGATATAGCATTTTTCAGGTCTAAGATTTCCATTTGGCTCTTTCTTAGTGTTTCTATATTGCTCCTAAAAAGACATCCCTATACCTTCACCCATTATATCCATCTTTTCCTGTCAAATCTTTAACATATTTATAATAATAATTTTTGAGTCTTCGCTAATTCTAGTATCTGGCTTTTCTGTGGGTCTGCTTCTATTGACTGCTTTTTTTCTCTTGATTATGGGATGCAGTCTCCTGCTTCTTTGCATGTCTCATAAATTCTGATCATACACTGAACATTATGGGTGATACATTATGACAGATACACAGTTTCTGTCAACTTCCTCTGAAAAGTGATGAACTTTGTTCTAGAAGGCAGTTAAATTACTGGCAGATAAATTTGGTCCTGTGGCAGCTTAGTTCTAGGCTTTGTTAGGGTATGTTTATTTCAGTTTTGCCCTCAGTCCGGGATGTGGGCCTCACTTCTAAAACATGGCCTTTCTGGGGTTTTAGTAGAAAGCCCAAGGGGTTTACCAAGCACCTCGAACTAGGGTGGACTTGAATTCCAAACTCTGAGTCTGCAGTCGGGCAGCTGCTGAAATCTCTGCTCAGTTCTGTGCCTCTCCACTTGTCATTTTCAGCTGGGCTCCTTGGAGGCATGACCCATACATGCCTGGTTCAGCAGTCAGCCAAGGATTGAAGGGGTGTTTGTACACAGATCTGGGGGCTTCCTTCTTTCAGGATCTGCCCTCCCTCAATTCCCAGCTACTCTGGCAGCCCTTAAATCCAGCTTCTGTCTTTTCAGCCCTGTAAGATGAGGTGGACCTTCACATAGTTGTTGTTTACGTTTTTCCTGAGTTTCTGTCAATAGCTTCTGTGCTATTACCTGAGGTGGAACCTACCCTCTAGATTTTTTTTCTTTTGAAACTGGAACAGCACAAGCTTTATTGAGTGGACAAAGAATGGAGAAGTGGGAACCTACTTCAGAAATCGTCTCCTATCCTCTAGATTTTTTTTTAAATTCCCATGCCACTCTCTATATTTTACAGCTTCATTTTTAATGGCTTCCTAGGGACCCTGACACTTCTTATTTATTTATTTATTTATTTATTTAGGCTGTGCCAGGTCTTAGTTGCGGCACGTGGGATCTTTTAGTTGCGGAATGCAGACTTCTTAGTTGCGGCATGCGTGCGGGATCTAGTTCCCCAACCAGGGATCAAACCTGGGCCCCCTGCATTGGGAGCGTGGAGTCTTACCCACTGGACCACCAGGGAAGTCCCTCTAGATTTTTAATGTACACTAATAGTATTCCATAATATCCAGAATTAATCAATTCTATCCTCTCCTCCCAAAAGACAAAAACCTGAGTCTGTTTTCACTTCCTTTCTCATTCTCCTTTTCCTTGAATTAATCCAGGATCTTAGTTCTCTATTATTATTCTTTTTTAGCTATGCATAAAAACTATTTAAACTTCACTATAAGCTGTAATGGCTGCTCTGTTCGCCACTGCCCACTGGATACCACAGCTACCTCCTTCTTGGATTCTTTGTGTCTTGCTATGTTGCAATCCTTGAGAAATTCCTTCAGGGAGCAAATCTGAGAGTGACAGACTTCCTGAGGTTTATATGCCCCAAATATTTCACTGTGACCTTTCACGTGAATGCTAATTTGGCTGAGTAAAGGACTCTGGGTTCAAAGTCATTTTTTCTTAGAACCTTGATGATATTCCTCCATTTTCCTCCAGCATCCTATGTTGCTGGGGCTCATATAATTCTTACTTCTTTGAGGGTAATTTTCTGCTTGTTTTCCTTTAGAAAGGGTGTTGTTTGTTGTTTTTCTCTTGCTATTCTGAAGTTTTGGGAAATGTGTAAGGGTGTGTCTTATTTCCAAGTAAATCATTTTGTCACCCGAGGGCCTTTTCCATGTGAAGACCTGTATCTTTCTTCAGATCTGGGAAATTTTTTTCCATTATGTTTTAATTATTTCTTTCATGCCACTCTCTATTCCTGTCTCCTCAGATTCTTTACTTCTCATTTTCTGTTCCTCGGACTTTTCCCATAATACCTTGTTTTTGTGTCTTGTAATATTGTGTCTGATCTCTGAGGATTATTTTCACATCTGTTTACTTTGTGAAATCTTTGCATAGGTGCTGGTCTCTGTTTATAGAGTTTTGTGCTCTTCTTGACATTCATTGGTTTTCAAATGCTTGGTGATTTTTTTTTTTTTTTTTTTTTTTTTTCAGTACGCGGGCCTCTCACTGCTGTGGCCTCTCCCGTTGCGGAGCACAGGCTCCGGACGCGCAGGCTCAGCGGCCATGTCTCACGGGCCCAGCCGCTCCGCGGCACGTGGCATCTTCCCGGACCGGGGCTCGAACCCGCGTCCCCCGCATCGGCAGGCGGACTCTCAGCCACCGCGCCCCCAGGGAAGCCCCGCTTGGTGATTTTTAATCTTACGCCCCTATTTGTGTTTGAAAACCCCCAATTCTGCTGTCTGTGGGTCCAGGCTCTGATCACACGTGCGTGGAAGAGGAGGGTCCATGCTTCTGGACGGGGTGCGCAGGGGGGGTGGGTCCTCTTCATGCCCCCTGGAGACTTCCTGCTGCCTGGGGCCTGGCCGGGCTCTTGGACACACTAACGCTCTAGCCTGGAGGCAGACACTCACTGGCACAGTTTAGTACAGGGAAGGGAGTGAGAGCAGCTGGCCAGCAGATACTCCGAAAGTGGTTCCCCAGATAATCACCCTGACTACTGCCCCAGGGCTGCTTCCTGTTCCATTTCCATAAACACAGAACTTTCTCAGAACTCTTGGAACTGCTTTCACAGAAGTCACTGCCTGTGAATATTTTAGCCTTCCTTTTCCTTTGATCCTATTTCTCCATCAAACCACACCTATCTGCTCTGTATCTTTCATGAATTCTGGAAACAGTCCGGTATGCCAATAGACATTTTGGGTTTTTACTTACAGGTTTTTTGGGGGGTGGGGGGTGGGGGGGCCTCGCCACGTGGCTTCTGGGATCTTAGTTTCCCGACCAGGGACTGAACCCAGGCCCACAGCAGTGGGAGTGCGGAGCCCTCACCACTGGACCGCCAGGGAGGTCCCAGGTTTATTCTTGACTTCAGGGGACTCCAGGATATGTTTACCAGGGAGGCAGGAGGCCCACCCCCGTTGGGCCATGGATGGGTCCCCACAGCTCGCCTGCATCACATTCCTGGTTATGGACCACAGGGTAGGGGCTCTGCACCCCTCCGAATAATACAGTGTCACTTGTCCTGGTTGAGGTTCAAACTTAAAAGGAGAAAGACCTGCTGACATCAGGATGTGCAACCAGGAGAGGGGTTAAAAACATATCCTCAACATTAGGCTACAGAATTTCAGAAGAAAACCTTTCCATGAAATTCCCACCTAGAAGCAGTTACAGGGAAGTGAGGTGATAAATGAGTCCAGAAAAATATACACGGGCTTGCTTCTAAGTCAGCCACAGCTTGCGTCAGGACACAGTGATGTAGAAATAACACGGCAAAGTTTTACGTGCAACTCAGGGTGTGGCGTGTATGTATGATTCATAAAGAATAATATGAGTTTGTATAGCTGGAAATGGGCATTTGGGTGGGGATTAAGCAAGGACAGAATTATAATGCACGCTGGGTGGGACGATAACACATCTTTTTGCCTGTAAGGCTGTTCAGAGAAAACTTTGTATCCAGGAAGCTGTCTTTAAGATTACTGAATACATAGAACCATTAAGAATAGGATTTAAGAGAAAAAAAAGACATGAATAGAAGATGTCTATAGACTGATGATACTCCAGGTTTTAGAGGAAAACATTGAAAATGAGGATTTGGGGCTTCCCTGGGGGCGCAGTGGTTAAGAATCCACCTGTCAATGCAGGGCACACGGGTTCGAGCCCTGGTCCAGGAAGATCCCACATGCCGCGGAGCAACGAAGCCCGCATGCCACAACTACTGAGCCTGCGCTCTAAAGCCTGCAAGCCACAACTACTGAAGCCCGAGTGCCACAACTACTGAAGCCCGCGCACCTAGAGCCCGTGCTCTGCAACAAGAGAAGCCACTGTGATGAGAAGCCCGCAACAAAGAGTAGCCCCCGCTCGCCGCAACTAGAGAAAGCCCGCGCGCAGCAACAAAGACCCAGTGCAGCCAAAAATAAATAAATTAAAAAAAAAAAAAAAAAAAGAAAATGAGGATTTCAAGTGTACAGCAAAGTGAATCAGTTATACGTATACATATATCCACTCTTTCTTCAGATTCTTTTCCCATATAGGTCATTACAGAGTATTGAGTAGAGTTCCCTGTGCTGTACTGGAGGTTCTATTAGTTACCTATTTTATATATAGTAGTGTATATGTGTCCATCCCAATCTTCCAATTTATCCCTCCCCCCCTTACCCACCGGTAACCATAAATTTATTTTCTACGTCTGTAACTCTATTTGTTTTGTAGATAAATTCATTTGTTGCCTTGTTTTTAGATTCCACATATAAGTGATATCATATGATACCTGTCTTTGTCTGACTTACTTCACTCAGTATGATAATCTCTAAGTCCATCCACGTTGCTGCAAATGGCATTATTTTGTTCTTTTCAATGGCTAATATTCCATTGTATATATGTACCACATCTAAATCAACTATAAAAAATGACAATTTCAGTTTGGTAAATCAATTTCTTTATAAGAGCCTTATCAGTAACCAAATAAGTGCCAGTCTATTACCGTTAAAGTGTGTGGATTCTTGCAAAAGGAAAAAATTGAACTGATTCAGCATCCTGTAAGCTTGGAAGAAAGAAAAAAAAAAAAAAACTAGCCTCGAAAACAAAAATAAAAACAGATTTCTGGCTGCTGTCCACAAAATGCTCGCACACAGCTGACTGGTGCCAGGATGAACACCTGTTGTGTTACCCGCTGCCATGGCGCACACCTTTCTTTCCTCAGTAGCCGCTGACGTGTGCCAAAGCAGGATTCTGGTCCCGGTGACAGTGACTTTCTCGCGCGGCTCCGTACACGCGTCTTGTTTCCTTTCTTCTTTTTTTTGGCCACACCACGCGGCACGCGGGATCCTAGTTTCCCAACCAGGGATCGAACCCGCGCCCCCCGCAGCGGAAGAACGGAGTCCCAACCACTGGACGCTCAGGGAAGTCGCAAGCGTCTTTTCTTTTCTTTTTTTTTTTTTTGTGGTACGGCCTCTCCTGTTGCAGAGCACAGGCTCCGGACGCACAGGCTCAGCGGCCACGGCTCACGGGCCCAGCCGCTCCGCGGCATGTGGGATCTCCCCGGACCGGGGCACGAACCCGTGTCCCCTGCATCAGCAGGCGGATTCTCAACCACTGCACCACCAGGGAAGCCCCAAGCGTCTTTTCTTTTGAATCAGGTCGCTTGGTTGTCAGGCAGACGCTGATAGCTTCACACAAGATCTCCGTGAGCCCATCACCGCCCCTGGCAAAGGGCACGTTTCTGATAACTGGTGAGTGTTGACGCGGTCAAGGAAATGCAGGAACAGGTTCAATCAGTCCAAGTGGCATCCGTGAGCCACCTCTCAGGCCAAAGCTACCTTGAGTGGGGGAAACACGGCTGCTTGGGGCCCCGATATTGTGCTTTTTTGCACTGACTCTGCCGCGATGCCCAGCAGTTTTCTGCTGGGCCAGTTAGGGGGCAGGTGGAAAGTTGAGCTGGAAAGAGCAGAAAGGTAGAGCCTGAAACCTTGATGGGAGGATAAAATTGTGGCGGTGCTTGGAGAAGAGCCGCCTGGGTAAACGGACTGTCGTCTTTGGAAGGCGGTTGTCATAATTCGTATTGAAATGACGCATGGGGCTCGGAGGAGCCTCCCTGACCCGGCTGCCCAGGCAGTGAGAACCGTGCCCGCGCTATCTTCACAGTTCTGGGATCGTGTGAGCCGGGCCACCTGGTCTCCTGCGAGCCCCAGACGTGTAATTAGAGCCTCCCGGGCCAGGACGATACGCAAATGAGCCTTATCACGCGTGTGGGCTGCTGTGGGTGCGCTGAGCCGGGCTCCCAGGTCTCCCTGAACCTCGGGATCCGGCCCCGGCTTCTGCTTAGCCAAGAGCTGTGATCGGTTACTAGGTAGAAAACTGTGTACAGGACACTAGTGCCTGCAAGAACCCCAGCACGGCCGAGGAGCTGGCACAGGCAGGATACAGCTTCCTGCGAGCCCAGGGCCACTCAGGGCTCAGGCCAGACAGACTCATCCTGCCTTACACAAGAGGGGAGTGTACAAAAGTCATGCAGTCCCAGGGGAGGCGCTGGGCTAATCCCTCATAACTGCGAAATGAAGAAACACGCAAGAAGCATGTGATTAAGAGGTTTATTTGACATGGATCCAAAGTTATTTCTAAGGAATGAAGGTGCTGCCTTTTTCCATCAGGGCACAGAGTTCAAGATGACGAATGCTCGTACGTTCCCAAGGACCAGTCCCTTGGTTATAACCCCTCGGTTCCCCCTTTTACTTTGGTTGGGGGCGGGAGGAAGAGAAGATTTACATGCCATCATGGATGCTGTTTTAGAGAACTTGCTACAGGTGGGCTTGCTTTGGGTTCCAGGCCATTTGATGGGATCGCAGGGTGAAGGATGACGGCATAGAGGAGGCACGTGTAAGCCCAATGGCCTGCCAGCAGCTCTCTTTCTAGGCAGGGAAAACCTCCCCAACCAGCCCCAGCCCCCTCTCCATCCCAAACCCCACCTGGGGCCCTGCCAGGTGGCCGTGGGCCTGAGAAGCAAAGGGCCGTCAAGGGCTGCTCTGATGTGAAAGCATTTCTGCAGGTGCTGGAAAACATAAACACTATACCTACCTTTGCCACTGAATTCTGGGCAGATCACGTGAAAGCCGAGGTGAGCCTGTCTAAACACGCTCTAGTAACAGATCTGGGCTGCTTAGGTAGAAGTATCTTGAAGTTTGATACATTCAAGTGAAAAGCAAGCATGAAAATTCACACCCTCGGATTGCATTAGACATGCTTCAGTTACATTGTTTCGCTTGGTACAAGGAGAGGCTAGCTGACTTCGAACGCACTTGAACCTTCTGCCCTATTCTCTCCTCTACTTTCCAAATAAAACCCCAAAACTTCTCTTAAAAGGTGTATGATTCAACTGTGGAGAGGAAGAGAGTCAGAACGTTTGTCAAATGGTCTAGTCTGCAAAGCAAACCAGCCTCTGAGTGTATCTTAGTTTGACCTAAGCTTATTTTCTTAAAATCAAGAATCTATACCACCACCATGCCCCCCATTCCCAAGCTTTAGTACTGGACTGGAAATTCACAGTTTGCCTCCTGGTTTGTTACACGATTCAGATGCAAAGGTGTGGAACCTCAATCTGTCTATCTGAAGGCTTTTAAAGGAAAAATCATTCAAGAATCCTCAAAGTTTGAAGTAATATCTTAACTAGAGCTAATGCAAATTAATCTCGTGGAAAATCTTGGCAGGTCAAAACCAACAGGAGTCACTTTTATCTTCTCAGTTGCCATTACCATAATGTAGAAATTTTTACATGGCAACGTATTTTTAAAGTTTTATTAGCTTTTCACAAAATGCCTAACAGAATGCTGAAATGAATTTCTAAGTTAATTTTATTTATTTTTTAATTTTTTTTTTAATTTTTTTTATTTTTTTGCGGTATGCGGGCCTCTCACTGTTGTGGCCTCTCCCATTGCGGAGCACAGGCTCCGGACGCGCAGGCCTAGTGGCCATGGCTCACAGGCTTAGTTGCTCCGCGGCATGTGGGATCTTCCCGGACCAGGGCACGAACCCGTGTCTCCTGCATCGGCAGGCGGATTCTCAACCGCTGCGCCACCAGGGAAGCCCCTAAGTTAATTTTAAATAGTAGGCCCTAAGTCCATTTTGATAGTAACTATTGCTAAATAAAATACTGTATATATATATGTGTGTTGTGGCAATGTCAATTTCCTGGTTTTGATTATGGACTATGATTATGTTATCATTGGGGAAATCTGGGTAATGGGTACAGGGGACCTCTCTGTACTGTTTTTGAAACTTTTTGAATGTATAATTAATCTCAAAACGAAAAGTAAAAAAAAAAAAGCTATGTATGAAATAACCATGCTAGGAACGTTTTTTTTTTTTTTTAATTTATTTATGGCTGTGTTGTGTCTTCATTTCTGTGCGAGGGCTTTCTCTAGTTGTGGCAAGCGGGCGGGGGGCAGTCTTCATCGCGGCGCACGGGCCTCTCACTATCGCGGCCTCTCTTGTTGCGGAGCACAGGCTGCAGACGCACAGGCTCAGTAGTTGTGGCTCATGGGCCTAGTTGCTCCGCAGTATGTGGGATCTTCCCAGACCAGGGCTCGAACCCGCGTCCCCTGCATTGGCAGGCAGACTCTCAACCACTGCGCCACCAGGGAAGCCCTAGGAGCTTATTTTTAAGAAAATGTCTCCATATACCCTAATATAATAAATTATGTGATGAAATTAAGAACTAAAATAGAGGGACTTCCCTGGCAGTCCAGTGGTTAAGACTCCGTGTTTCCACTGCAGGGGACACGGGTTTTGATCCCTAGTTGGGGAACTAAGATCCCGCAAGCCGTGCAGTACAGCCAAAAAATAAAATAAATAAAAAAATTTTAAAAAGAACTAAAATAGAGAATAGCTTAATATATACTTTGATTCTTAAGCCAGTAGGCGGATGTAGTTCTCTTTTCTCCGACTATGAATTGCTCTAGAAAAATCTATGGCTCTGTTGTTTTGACTAGGGCCCCTAGCATTGAAGAAACATCCTTTTAAAAGATCTTTTCATAACACACTTAAGACATCCCTTGAGACCTAAAGAGAAATAAGCAACGCATAAACAAGATTAAACTTCCATTAGAATGTGGAATTTATTAAGATCGGCAATGCATACTTGATTATTGCAACCTAGAGAGACTTGGAATTTAATATTATCCAGATTTGGGGTTGACTTAACAAAGGAGTCCTCTTGAACTTAGCTTCTGCTTTCTGCCATGAAACAGTCCCTAATAATAAATTCCTTCTGTTTGCATAGGCCTGGGCCCTGCTCTGCTGTGGTCTCCCATTGATGGGGAAGGGAAGCTCAGGGAATTGTTCCCGGAGGACGTGGGAGGTTGAGATGAGCCTGCACTTCCTGACTTTAGGCCAGAGCTTTGTTAACTAGCTAAGACCTGTCTTTAGGTGAGGACTCAACAGTGCATTCAGTAGCAGCTAAGAGCCGGCTGTGTCCTCGCCCTTAACGGTCGGTCTTATCGACACCAAGAGAGCAGGCCCAGGGCTGCCCGAGGCCAGGGGAGCACTTAGAATTCCACCTGTTCTGTGTGCTGGCCAAGGACTGAGGTGGCAAGCAGCGCTGTGGATAGCATTCTGGCCACTAGTGGCACCGGCCAGGAAGAAACAGGAAAAGAGAAGAGTCTCGCAAAATCAAGGAACAACGTGGAGGTGAGAGGGAAGCAAATACGCAATGAAGTAAAGATGGTCTTGAGCGCAGTCCAAAGAAAAGGCGGGAAAAAGAGGCATCAAATACGAGCTCCAGATGGCGTGTGGCGTCAGTGCCGTGACCAGCAGCCCCCAGCAGCTGGGGGATAGGCGCGTGGCCCGGGCCACACACCTGGGTCTGCCCCCACCTGAGGTCACCACCTGCTACTTCTACCTCCAAGTATCTTCAAAGCCCGTGTTTCTCCGTCTCCACTGCCGGACGCTCGGATCTCAGTTCCGACAGCCTCTGTCCTGAAGTCTGCCCATTTCCAATCCGTTCTGCACGCAACGGCCACTGGTCTTCTTAGAACACATCCCATCCCATCCATCCCCTGCCTAGACCTCCGAGTGGCATTCGCGACCCTTTCCCATTGACCCTCTCGCTGGGTAACTTCTGGCCCCTGGCAAGTGGCCAGCTTCCTTCCAGCCCTGCGGTCCTCTCTGCTGCTCCCCCCCCCCACCCCGCCCAGTTAGTTCACTGCCTCCTTGGGCTCAGATTGCATCCCTTCAGATCTTATCACCTCAGAGAGGTGGGGGCCCCTTGGTCATTCTGTCACCACCAGTGTTCATTCCTTTCCAGCGTTTATCACAAATGGTCACTAGGTACTGCTTCAAATTCCGTTAAGGGCCTGGGTGTTTTCCGAGGATCGAGCACTTGGTAGTTATTCAACGAATGTCTGTTGAAGGAACTCCTCAAACCCATTCCTTCGTCTGTCGATTGCCAGAAATAACGCCCAATTTGTGGGGTGAAGATGAGCAACAGCGAATCATAAAATCAATTCACAGACTGGGGGCCCTCACTGTGTACCAGCCACTGGTTTATACGCGGTTGTCACAGATAATTCTCTATCGCGGTTGTCACCCTCTCCCCCAGTTTCACCAGTGAGAAAACTGAGGTACAGAGATTTCGAAGAATCTGCCCGACACGTCATTAGAAAGAGCCGGAGTTGGACTTGCAGCCCGGATAGTCCATTTCCGAGTCCTCACTCTTTACTCTGGAAGGAACCAAGCACAGCCAGGGGTGCAGTTAAAGTCACGGAGAGCTTTGCCGTCACCCGGGAAGCTGGGGAGTGTCGAGGGCCGGGGGCGGGGGGTGACAGGTAGCTGGATTTTGGCGACAGGGCAGAGAAAAGTGGGGAGAACAGGCAAAGGGCCAGGCGACACCGGACGGGCACCCTCCCCGACAGCATCCCAGCCGCCTCCCGCCGCCGCCCAAATCCATGACTCAATGAGAGGCCAGGGCAGGCTGGGCTTCCTTGGGTGGCCTTGCATCAAGCAAGAAGCAGAGCCTCCCCAAGGGCCCAGGGCAATCCAGACCTAGGACTCAAACTCCAAATGCGTCACGTCAGGTCCACGTCAGAGCCGCTCCTTCCTGTTACAGCCCCCTTGATGGGGACGCCCCCTCCCCAGAAGGACTCTGTTTCCACAGCAACGAACCAGCATCAATTCAGAAGCACCTTCTTAATTGTTATAGGTAAATACAAACAGCTCGTTTTCACGGTCTGTATACTACTTAAATGTACATTGCTTAAATCGTTTGTCATTCTAGGGGATGGTGGTAACTTTCTTTTTTTTTTTTTTTGCAGTATGCAGGCCTCTCACTGTTGTGGCCTCTCCCGTTGCGGAGCACAGGCTCCGGACGCGCAGGCTCAGCGGCCATGGCTCACGGGCTTAGTTGCTCCGTGGCATGTGGGATCTTCCCAGACCAGGGCACGAACCCGTGTCTCCTGCATCGGCAGGTGGATTTTCAACCACTGCGCCACCAGGGAAGCCCCGGTGGTACCTTTCAAGCCTATGTTAGACTGCTTAAAACTCTTCCCTTGTGCTTAAAAGTGGTCATGTTGTCATATTACTCGAGACACAAAATTTTATAAGAGTGTAGGCAAGAAACATTATTAACGGTGTCATAAATAAGTATTATAACTTTATTAAAATGAAAAGACAATATTCAAAATAATGCAACAAAAA
The DNA here is from genome assembly GCF_026419965.1 of Kogia breviceps. Classification (NCBI taxonomy): domain Eukaryota; kingdom Metazoa; phylum Chordata; class Mammalia; order Artiodactyla; family Physeteridae; genus Kogia; species Kogia breviceps. The sequence goes on along the minus strand of NC_081310.1, from coordinate 196,531,034 downwards.
TGAATAAAATCCTTTGTCCAATACTGTACACATAAATGCAGAAATCAGTGCATTTTTCTAAAGCATGTTTTAACCTTCATTTAAGTTCATACTAAAATATAAGCTTTAAATAGCTCAAATAACATCACTCAGCAGTTTAAACTGTAAACAGCGTGTTTAATATGAAGAGCGTCGCAGTAAAAGGTACTTCTGGTACTGAGCACCGTCCGTCTCCTCTGTGCGGCTCTACGCGGGACACAGACAGCGAAGCTTGCGGAAATGGGAACGTGGGCTCTGTGGCTCACCGAATCCGAGCAGAGCAGCCGACGGTGAGGGTTTCCAAAGCAGGTGCTGAGGTGACCTCTGTTCTTAAGACATACTGGGCTGTTGGTCAGAAGCGTTTTACTTAAAAAGCAAACAATCCCCAGGAAATACTGAAGAGGAACCAGCAACACAAGGCCAGCTTGTGTTGTATTCGTTTATTTATACAGTCTAAAAAAGGGGAGGGGAAAAAACCCGACAAAAAAAACAAGAAACAGACAAACAAAAAAACCCACGACACACGTCCCCCACACAGACCCTCTCAACCGCACGGCTGTTTCATTATTGCTTCAACTGACGCCCTCAACAGTGGCAAAGAGTTTAGTTTGCTTTCCCCCCGAGCGCCCTGTGTTTCGGGCGGTGGTGGGCGGGGGTAGAATACAGCAGGAATGGTAAGGAAAAATGATGGACTAATTCTGTTACCTTCCCATTTTTCAAGATGTGAGACGCGGACAGGTGAGAATACGGTACCAAATATGTGGCCATCCCTCCCCTCAACAGACCAGAAAGCAAGACCTGAAGGATTTAGGTCTTGGGATGACTTGAACGAGGCAGGTTAAGTCACAGAAAGAACGAATGGCCTGCCCTCCACGGAAAAACTGCTCGCAAAAATGAATGAGACGAAACGGAACGGGCCTCAGAGCCAGAAACCCTCAAACTTAGTAAGCAGAAATAGTTGGGGGTTTTTTGTGGTTTTTTTAAAAAAATGATTTTGCTCTGAACAATACTGTATTCTGTATTCTCGTCCATTTGCTCAATTTTCAGTCTATCAGGAGCCATCCTCCAGCTTTATTTAGCTTTTATCATTCTAAATATATATTTTACTCTAAGGAAGCAACTACTTGGTTAACTTGCAACTAGGCTCTACGATTTTACCACGAGTGTAGGTGCGGGTGCGTAACACGCGCACGTACAGAAACGTCCCCGTCCTTCCTTCCCGCGTCACATCTTTAAATCACAGACTTGAGCAGGCTTTTCTCCGCCGCTAACACGGCCAGGGACGCTCAGCACGGCAGCACCTCACGACCCCCTGAACCCTTCTCTTTAGGGCAGACAGTTCGACTCTCTGACCCCGCGACCTGCGCCGCCTTCCTGTGAACCGCTGTCAGGCTGGAGAACCGCCGGCTGCTGCGGCACCTCTGCTGAGCCAGGACCCAGGGTCTAAGGGGAAACCACGTAGGAGAAATGTCTGCGCTTCGCGTGGCCTGCCAGATCCACCCTTGGTTTCGAGTCCAGCTTTTCTGGGGCCGAAAAGACACCGCCGTCGGCAGGGAGGGGCTGGATGGGGGTGCTCGCGTGTGTCTCTTCTGCTTCCCTAAAAAACTTTTCGTATTTGTCCAGGTAGGGCGGCCTCTCAGGGAGCAGGTAATAATGCGTCGAGCTCACTTTCCTCCCATTCTCAATGATGGGCAGGATGCAGGGGACCTTGCCGGCGGCCCCCTCGCTGTGCTGTCTCTGCAGGGCTTTGCTGCTCACGTACTTGGGGTCGGGGGCAAAGCTCTGCGTGGGCGGCATGACCCCGTTGAGGTAAGACGGGAGACTTTTGGGGCTCGGGGTGCGGGAGTTACTCCGGGACAAGGGTTCTCTCGGCGGGACTTTGGGGGGCCTGTCCTCGTCGCTGTAGGTGCTGGAAGTGACTTCGGCCGACCACCTTCTGTAGTCCGGCTTGGCCGGCCGGGGAGGGATGGGGACCCGGGGGGGCACCTCGGGCTTGTCGTCGTCGGAGTTGGGAGAAGCCCTGTGCACGTAGCTGGAGATCCTGATGGCCGGCTTGTGAAAGGACCCTGCGGGGCCCGAGTGAGACCTCCGCAGTCTCCGGTGGGCCTGGGACGGAGGGGGGCTGGCACGCGTCCCCCCGGCAGCCTGGTCGTGCGCCTGGCTGAGATCCGCGGACGAGACGGCCGGGGTGTCGAAATACGCGTAGTTGATCTGTCCGCACCCACGGAAGCTGCGCCTGCCGGGGCCGTCGGGTCTGAAGTCGGAGAGCGCGCAGTCTTCTAGAAGGAAGTCCGTGTCCGAGCTGGTCAGGAACTCGACCTCGCAGTCCGCCTCGTCCAGGGGGAGGTCCTCGGAGATGGGCAGGGGCGGCAGCGGCCGGGAGCCCCGCTCGCAGGGAGCCCCGCCAGGGAGGAGGGCCGGGGGCGTCTTGACGGGGGTGAGCGGGGGCGTGGGGACACCGAGCCCGTTCACTGCCAGCCTCCTCAATCCACACGCCACCCGATCCTCCTCCGGCTGCCCCCAGCCTTCGCTCGGGGGGATGACGAGAGGGGGCAGGCGGGCCTTGGCGGAGGGGCCGTGCTCCGGAAAGTGGCTGCCGTTCGTCGGAGCAGACCTGGAAACGCGCCCTGGAAGGAACCCGAGAGGATACCCAAGATCGCCCGCGCTCCTGCCACCGCCTGCCAGGTCGCCCCTGGCCAAACACCCGGCCGCTGGACCGCCGAGCACACCCCGGCCAGCGCCGCGGGCGTACTGAGGGCCCGGAGGCGGGGAACGCACCCGGTTCCCAGAACAGATGGTCTCTTCTCTATCTGCGTCGGACGTGGGCGTGCGCGGCGCCTATGCCCACAACCCCCACACAGGCTCTGTGACGCGTGCGGAACCCACAGCCGGCGAGCAGCACGTGACTTACGCGAGTGCCAGCCCGCAGCAGCCTGGCCCTTTGAGAGCTGGACCACCCAGCACGCGCAGGGCGGCCCGGAGACAGCACGAAGCCTCACCCGGCCCCCTGCCATACCGCGAGCCAGAGACTCGCCTGCGATGGCACAAGCAGCCCTTGGCAAAAACCTAAGGAACGCCAGGTTCACGTTAGAAGGACCAACATACACACACTCCTCTAAGTTTTTGTCAACACTTATACGGCTCTGTCACTTGCAAACAGGCATTCGAGGCTCGTCAGCAAGAAGAGAGGTCCTGTCCAGGGTTCCTTCTAAAAGTTATTATGTCTCGTCGCTGGGATGCCTTTAGAAGCTCGCACCCCCACAGGGAGACCCAGTGACTCAGGCTGAGGTGCAAAGGCGGCTAAGAACACGCTTAGCTTCAGATCTGTCGCCACTAGGGGTCTGGCTCCTGTGGGAAACGGCTCAGGTCGTTCCCTGATTTAGAAAATAACGCTGGAGGCCAAGCTCACGCGAGGGGCTGCCGCCACCCTCCTCCCCAAGTGCCAGGGGCGCTTGGGCTCTCAGGACACGTACCTATGGACGTTAGGTGCTCCTGCGCCGTCGAGTTCAGACTGTAGGCCATGGTTATGGGGTCGATGTTCAAAAAGCCGCTGAAAGGAAAGGACGGACACCTTGGTGACAAACAGGCAGCACTGGCGTCCCCGCCCTCACTCGGACGTCACACACTCAGGCTCCCGCGGCCCCACGCCCTGCACTTACTTCTCGAACTCGCCGCGGCCCCCCCAGCAGGCCTTCAGGCTCCCCAGGGCTTGGCCATCATGCAGAAACCCAGTTTTTAACGGGACTCTGATCTCTTGAGCAGCGACGCCGGCCATGGACATTGTGCCTTATTCTGGGAAGTCTTCAAACTCGTGAAGCCCAGGGAGGGATGTGTAGTCAGCCAGTGGCTTTCATTCCCTAGAGGGGATGCAGAGGAGACAGTAAGGGAACAATCCCGAAACACGCCGAACTCGCCACGGTGAGAGCGTTTCGGGGGCTGTGGAATAGAAACATTCCACGACCGACTTCCACTCGGTTCTTCCATTTTTAAGTTACCTAGCTCTCACTTTTCACGAGGGTACGTAAATGTAGACATTATAAGTCTTTTGGGGGGGAGGCGGGGGCATGTACTAATCCAGGATGTGAGATGCTTTCAGCCAACGGGCAAGAGAGCGTCGCCAGCCGAGGCGGAGCTCCTGCGCGCCGAGAGCTGCACAGCACAGCGGCCTCACCCGCCAGAGCACACACACGGATCTTCAGTGTGTGGCTGTGTTGAGAGTGGAGCTCATCCCACCCCGACCCCCGAGCTACACAAGTACTTTCAGAAATTACTGCGTTCGAATCTGCAGCACTAATATTCTCTAAGACCCAACGCTTTGATGAAGCAGGAGAGTCTACACTCGGCCCCCGCTAACCAACGCCACAAGCCCAGCATTTACTTGGATTCTGTATTTCGGGCTGGGCCCCGGGAAGACAAATTCTCCAGCTATTGCTTTGGCGAGAATAAAGAAATCGTTACACGCGAAGATACTCGTTTCCATTCTCCTGTGGAAATCGAGTTCTGCAGGATGCCTGGCTTCGGCAGAGGCCTGGCTGGCGTCCTCCTCCCTTTTAAAGGCAAACTGCAGACTGCATTCTCCACATTCTCCCCTGTGACGCGCCTAGTAATTTATGTCTGTCCTGCCTAGCTGCGAGGCATGGACTACAGTTTTCTTAACCCAGCAGTTCCTCACCTTCAGACCCTTCCGCCCCCTTGTCAGATGGGTCTGGAGTCCCCAGCCCCCATTGTCCGTATCATTACCCAGGTGTAATCTCGTGATTAGCATCCACGGCTGCCCTGTCTTCAGATACGCACGTTTGCTTAGAATAAGGTGAGGACGTCACTTGTCAGGTCTCCGTGTCACATTGACCCCTCGTGCGATGTGTACATACACCTTCTAACGCTTTCTCATGCTCTTGGCAAGTACTTCCGTACAAACCGAGAGCTGGGTGCCGTGCCGAGGGCTGTGGGTGACACAAGACGAGTGCGATGGGTGCTGTGCTGGGGGAGGGGCAGGCAGGTCAGAGTTTTGTTCCGTCGCCCCCTACAAGACTGTGAGCTCAGGAAAGAGGCTGCGCCCCGATCATTAATTATCACCACCTGAACGTTAGCAGGTGCTAAGTGAACGTTTGTTCAATGGATGTTTGTACAATGCCATCTATTAGTATTGTCAGCAGCAACTGAATGTATACGATATGTAAGGCACAGGGTTTATTTTTTGTTTTTTTTAAAGCTAAGGGTCTAAAAAAATACTCTGCAAATGTTTATGATTCTTTTTTTTTTTTTTTCACATGAAAAGGAATGCAGACAGTAATCTTTCAGTGACAAAGGAGGACGGAGTCCGATCAGCCCTTCTCAGCTTTTTACTCTCCTGAAGTCAGCTGTTTTCATATACTAGGCAGAGATTTCAACAGGTTTAAAATATTATTTCTAATAGTCAAGCATTATCTTTCTTTCATCCGTCTCTAAAGATATGTGATTAAGAAGAGGGGGAAAAAAAAAAAACCCCATCATTTCAGAAATCTAAGTTATTGGGAGGTCTTTTTTTGTTGTTTCTGCGGGTTGGTTTTTAAGATCAGGAACAAAGCAAATGTGTTTTTACTTCCCCTGAATGCAGTTAAGCTCTAAGAAAAATTTAAGATACAATCTTTAGCAAAAAATTGCTAGACACGCCCTCTCTGTCCCTGCCCGGTGGTCTAGGGTGCTGTTTCTGAGCAATCTGCAAGCACTGGCAGGACGACAGGGACAGCATCTGTGGCGACAGGGACAGTATCTGTGGCCATAGAAAAATGAAAGGCCAGATAGGAAGAAGAATATGGTATCTGACTGGTTTGAAAGCACACATGTGAAGACCGCCCGGCCAGATTACAGGTAAGTGCTGCAGGGGACGGTGAAGGCCCAGCCCTCACCTGTCTGCAGGCCAGCAAGAACTACCGGTAATTACTGCGGGTCGGCCTCCGAATGCCATCTTCTAAATCTTCGCTTTCAACAGGGTGATTGTGTAACCATCGCCTCTGCTGAAATGGCCTCAGAATTCTGGACTTCCATTTCAGTGGTCCCTTAACATTATGTACACGTTCTAGAAAAAGTTATTTTTTGGTCATTGCTCCCATCACCTCCTTGTTAGCTTTAAGAAAAAAAAATTTTTTTTTTTTTTTAGTATAAAAAGAATTGTGTTCACTGAGGCAGCTCGCTTGTGACCACAATAGTGTCTTTGTGCATTCATCGAAGGTGACCTGCCTCTACATTTCAATGGGGAATTGTGAATGGGCCATGTTATGAAACTGTCCAAACTTCCCACTGGCTCGCACGGGGGAGCTCCTAGGGCAGTGTCACTGTGTGCTCTCTTCTTCTGGAAAATAACTCCCAACTGTAGACTCAAAATGGGGCACCTGCAGGCGGTCGGGAAGCAAACTTTTAAAGTGTGTTCCACAGGTTGTAAACTCAACCACCTGGAATTCTTTTATGCCTCTCTCAAAACACTGGAAGTGTTCAATAGGTATATACTCCTCTGTAAAAAAAAAAAAAAAAGTCAATCAATTTGGTCAACCTCGAGTCAAAAAGAAACACGGCGCTCAAGTGAAACTGAACTGACGCTGCAGTGTTTCGAAGTGTGTTCCCTTGTAACTGTAAAACTAGCTCTACCTTACGATTCATTAGGAAAACGGCTGCAAAAAGATACCTACGTGGGAAAACCAGGATCTATAAGTCCAAGATGGCACTGTGTGATGAAATGCAAAACTACGAAAGCTAATGTGAATCCACTCATCCTGCTATAGACCGGGGTCTCAATAACCTTGCGCATAGTAACTTTTCTAAAACACATGAACTACTTTTTAGCCCTTGTGTCAAAAATGCTGTTAAATACCCATCCCAGGTGTGAGCTACTTTTTCCTGTTAACATCACTTTTTTTTTTTTTTTAATTCAAGGAAAACCAAACCAAGCCAAACCCCTAAAGCCATTGGTTTCTTGAGGCTGATGTCCCTTTATTTTCTCTCCTTACAACCCGGCCCGGCCTGGAGTTCTGATTCCCCGCTAGGGCTTCAACTCTACATTGACAGCTTCCCGAAACCCTAGTCTAGTCCAGCCCGGGCGCAAGCCTCCACTTTGCATCTCCTATTGTCTGGTGATTACCCTTCCAGTCGGATGGTCCCCTGGCATCTCCAACTTTACTAACCGAACGCCTCCTGTCACCCACCGCACGTCCCCTCCCCCTTCCCGAACCAGTTCACAGTCTAAGCAGATCACGCGTCTCCGAAAGGCACCATTTTTAACCTGAGTTACAGCAGATGTACGTTCAATCACCAGGGTCCACAGCTTATCTCTACGCTGTTTCTCGAAGAATCTGAATCTATCTTCCTTCCCTCGCAATCTGCCTCGGGTCTGAAAGGCCCCCACACCCACCCTGCGCGCCAGATCGCGGTCCCTCATCTCTCACCGCTCCAACCTCGTCAAAGTCTTCAAAGGCTTCTCGGTGAAAGCCCCTCCGTGCGGCATCGAAGGCCTTCACGACGAGGCCCCCGTCTACCTTTTCTCAAGCTCTTGCTTCTCCTTCCCCCAGATCGCTGCTAGGAATCAGTTTAGGCTTCGGGGCCACCCCCTCCACGATCCCGCTCCCTTGGGGGAAGCCAGAGGAGGCTGCCTGGGGCTCGGGTTATTCTGTGCCCTGGTCCCCTCCTCTGGGCCTAACTTTCTAGGACAGCACTCACTCCGCCGCCCCAACAGATCCGGACCTCGCTCATTTCTGACACATACTTAGTAAGTGGATTTTGAGAAAATATTCACCTCATTTTTAAAAAAGTAATTACATGAAAGATTCATGTAATTTATAATACAAAGCAGTGAAGAAGGGGAAGAACACAGGTTTGTAAGGGATAAACTTAACATTTGCTGACGTTGGCCAATTATAACGGAACAAGTCTAGGACAGGTAGCCAGCAAGGAATTTTCACTAAATTCATTTCCAAAATCCAAAGTGGACAGTTGGAGACTGGGTAAAAAATCAGAAGCTTAAATGGTTAACAATGTGACTTCCCCGGCCGGCATCTGTTACTAAACGTCTACTTAAAGCAATCAGGGGATGCTTTCTAGAAACACTGAGTTTCACCTTCTCCTCTCTTCTGGATTGTAAATGCAACTCCTGTGTTTTTGCTGCTAAATTTAAGGTCATTTTCCTTAAAAAAAAAAAAGGGGGGGGTTACACCCAAAAGCACATTGCACATTCTTTATCAAATAGGTGAAATCACATGCCTTTTGCTTGAGGATAGCCTCTTTGAGACTGTTCTTTAAAAACCAGGCTACCTTGAGGCAATAACCTAGATAGGCTCACCTGGCCACAGGTCTCATTAATAAATCTCAGAGGCAGTCCATGAGAGGGGGAGGGGCACATTTTTGTCACACAACTCATCCAGTTCTGCCCAGTGCTTCCTTATTTAAAAGTGTGATGTAATTTCCTTCTTTCAGTCTGGTTTAAGAACCTGATTTCTGTTTATTCAGGGTGACAAATGGTCTTCTCAGCTGCATTTAACAACTACCACCTACCTACCTATTTCCATACCCAGGGAGATATAAGGTAACTACAGTCCCAGCCAAAATTTGTGAAAAGAAACTGACTTAAGACCATGACCAATAGCACGATTGTAGACGCTCCCCAAGTTAATCAACTCGCCTTTCATTTTGAAGATGCCTCAAATAATCACCTTTGGGAAAAATGAAAGGGCAAGGAAAACAAAGCCAAACCTCACTATTTTTACTGTGATTAGTGTCTAAAGCACTGGTGGCCAAGCGCTCTGCACTGAACGTTCAGTTTAGCTCTTTCACAGGATTTTAATTTCCGTTAATAAAAGGAGAAAACTTACTTATTTGACATTCACCTAACACATTCAGTGTTTGTCATCGCTCTAGTGTCGTGTGGCCTGAGCTGATTCACTAAAAGCAGAAGAGTCTTCGAAAATCACAGACCCTAATTCAGGGCTTTTCTCAGATTTCACGTTGATAGGCATGGTCTGGGGGAGGGAGAAGGGGCAGCCAGGGAGGACAGTGCCCTGCTGCTGTGGAAGCATCAACAGCCTCTGCCTTAAATGCCCAGATGATTTTAAAGAGTGTGACACGAAGTTACTAACACGTAACTAAGCTCAGTGGTTTCCGTGAAGATGTGCGTGTGGCCCAGCGTGGTGGGGACGGACGTTCTGTCCCCCTGCGGCCCTGCACCTGGCCCCGGGTGGCCCATTTGTCGGTGGTAAACACCAAGGCAGCCAGGAAAATGTTTTATCTTCACACTGTCGCAATCAAAGCCAGGTGACCTAAGTTCGGAAATAATTCAGAATATTCTCTAGCTAAGTATTTTAAGAAAGGGCAAGCCAACAGAAAACGTATTCCTTCACTACCACGGTCGCCGACAGCCTCTGGGTCCCCGGAGCCTCCTGCGCGGCTTTGGTGACAGAGCAGAAACGCCCTACGGCAGGAATGGATTCTTCTGTCCTTTTCCTACAGAGCGCTAGCCTAGCGGGGCTCGAAGACACGCTGCGCGGGAAATATTATTCCTGTTAGACACACACACGGTAGGTCTCTAATGGTGAAAGATACATGATTTCTAGTCCAATATTAATGACAATGAGCACAATAGTCTAATGATAGGAAGCGAGTCTTTAAAACTTCAAATTTAATTAATGAGCGTTTAAGTCGCCCAATGGGTAATTCGAGATTGTTACAGTGAACAGAAACCCAGTAAGGATAATAACTAGTTCACTGGACACTTATCTGACAGGCAGCGTTCCAAGTACTTTATGTGTATTAACTAATTTAATCCTCTCCACAACCCTGGGAGGTGGGTGCCTATTACCACCCTCATTTACAGCCCAGGAGCCAGAAGCGCAGAGCTAAGGAACTTGGGGCCCAGACTTGAGGCAGGCTCTTCGCACACACCACGCGGCTCTCCAAGCTCTTAATTAAACCGGGGGAAGATCTGACCAACTACGACGCTCAAGGTTTCAGGGTGGTGCAGACAGACGGTCCTGGGGCTTCGCTGCCTGGTAACAGTTTTTTCTTGGGCAACCTTTAGCCTATGAAAGTTCCTATTATACTTCAACTCCCTCAGATTCTCCTGTACAAGTTATTACTTGCAGGTCTGTCCTATGTATCCTCTGGAAAGGGTGGGTTAGGTATCAGTCTGATATTCCGTGACCACTTCAAACAGTCCTTTGAAACCGTCAACCTTCAGTGACATGTGGATGCCCCACCATCATATAACCCGTTACAAGATGGTATTTGATATATGCGGGTCTGTCTCCGCGTCCCTACACATACCCAAGGGGCCTCCTTTTAATCCAGTCCCAGCATGGATCCCTGTGGGGCGTGATAATCAGGCTCTATTGTAAAATCCAGAATTTAATGATAGAATGTCTTGTATTTGGAAAGCGGTCCAGAGATGACAAAACACTTTCTAACATGTTATCTCACTTGATCCCCAAGGCATCCCTGTAAGAGGAGGCAGGGATTATAGCCGCCATTTTGCAGAGGAGGAAATGAAGTGAGATAAGTAAGCATCTTCCTGTTGGCAAAGGGCCATCGCGGCTCTTCTACCCTCTAATCTAGCATTTTCCCCACTACACTTTCACCACCTCTCCTTTCCAGAGTGTCTTCATTTCAGGCGACAGCCACGTTTCTCCTCCTGACATTCTTGGTTACAGATGGAGAACCTGACACAAAGGACAGGACCCAAGCGCTGGTCAGCTGCGCAGAGAAGACTGAACTCTCAGCTCGTGCATTTGGCTCATTGGTTTTTAGAAGGCAGGGCTTCATTATTTTCACAAATAGTTATCGGATGCTTATTCTGGACTACATACGACGCTAGGTGGGGCTGCCTAAGGTTCAGTCTAGCGAGGAGAGAGGTAAGAGGTAAGCACACAATTTCAGATTGTGGTCACTTCCAAGGGAATGAGCGGAGAACAGGACAGGGCAAGGAGGCAGAAGAACCTATTCACACAGGCGGCTAGGGAAGGCTTCTCTCAGGTGACTTTTAAAATTTGAATCTAAAGGATGAAAAAAAAGGCATCCATGAGAAGAGTCAGGAGAAGAGCATTCCGCGCAGAGAGGAACAGTATTTTCAAATCCCAATCTGTAACTCATCGAGTTTCATATTCTGGGGGTCTTTAACAAGAGCTTTTGGACAATGTCTTCTCATCCTGACCTTCCTACTGTTTCCTCTGTTAAACTGTAATCTTTTGTTGAATCACGGCACTTTGGAGTTGAAAAGGGCTACATCATGGAGCCAGAGCCCCATATTTAAAAAATATATTCAATGGCCTTTCGGTAATACTGCCCAATTTTATGGTATAAAGAATTGGATTCAAGTATCAACGAGGACTCCAAATGGCAGAATCCTTTTTTCTTTTCTGAAATCTGAATCCCACATTAACTTCCCCCTACCTTAAAATGAACTTCTGTATTTAAGCTAGTAACGTAAGTTCAGAACCCCCAAACTCACCAGTTTTATCTATCTTTACAAAGCATGTTTATACTGTGCGAATAATGCCAGAATGCCACAACTGGATTTCGTTTATCTGGTGAGTTATCCCAATCAGCTTTTAGAACGCATGGCCAAACACCAGCGCCAAAGGATGCTACAGAAATCCTGATGATGAGGTACCCACTCAAATGCATTTAGCTTAAGAGCAGACTCCCTCCGTGGCGGGAGTCTGTGACATTCCAATTCCTGGAATTACCCCGGCACCACCTTTCCCCTCCTCTGGTCACCTTTTGAAAGCAACCTCATGGTATGTAGACATTCAGGTCAGTTTCAAGCACGTTAGATTGCACCTGTCATTTAGGTGACTTGATTTTTTTTTTTTAATTTATTTTGGCTGTGCCGGCTCTTAGCTGCGGCACGTGGGATCTTTAGTTGCACCATGCGGGCTTCTTAGTTGCGGCATGCATGCGGGATCTAGTTCCCTGACCAGGGATCGAACCCTGGCCCCTGCATTGGAAGTGCAGAGTCTTATCCACTGGACCACCAGGGAAGTCCCAGGTGACTTGCTTTTAAAAGCTACCATTACTACTAGCAGAAAGGAAGTATTATCTGGTTCCTCTCAGGAGCAGCAGTTATTTTCACACAAAAACTCAAGTCTACAGTATAATTAAATCTCACAGAAAGAGCAACTAGAATCGACTGTGAACCGAAAGTAGGAAACCCAGTGCATCACGACAGTGGTTTCCCCTATCTGCCAAAACTACGAATAATTCAGACCTTTCATAACGGCCATTAAAAAAAACAACAACAGATTTGCTTTCCGAACTTTATCAGTGACTGGTCCGATCCTGCTGAGCTTTAAAATGTAAAATATGCTTTTCCTGCAATTACTTATCAGTCATCAACTATGTGCAAAGCTGCATAAGATAGAAGTTGTGCAAGGCAGGGTTCCTGCCCTTAAGGAGTTTACAGTCTAATATATTAGATAATATATTATCTAATATCTAATATACAGTTAGGTTATAAATTATTACTCCCAGACCTCTCCCACCTACCAGTGAGTGTCCACAAGAACACACAGCTGAAAAGGAAACCTCTGTATGAATGACGAACAGTGTCTGAACTCCATGCTAAAACCCATATGTATTTCTCTTCAAATTTGCTAATATCTGGAGAAGAGCTTGATTGATAACATACTGATAACCAACCATAGTCGGCCTGTTAACAAGGAACCGACTTCTTTTAGTTTGGTCTTAGCAAAATTTGGTCACTTTCTGAAATAGGTACCAAAATGCCTTTGTTTAAGGAAAACTTCACTTACAACCATATAATTCCAGTAAGGATTTTTTAAAAAAAGAAAAGAAAAAGAAAGAAATGCAGTTTAAAAAAAAAGAAGGCAAAACCAGATACGGTGAACTTATTTAGATGCTTCAGTCTCCTGAACAAACGTTATCCCCATTGCATTCTTAACAGATTAATAAAAGCCCGAAACTTTGTAGAACACTTGTTCTCCAGAAGGGGGGGAAAAAGGCATTTTAACCTCACCTTTCTTCACCCCCGACAGTTGCCTAGAAACCAGTCCTGCCCTACCAGTGTTGCAGGTGCACCTAAAGTCACCAACACATCTCTTTTAAAGCTACAGTCTCTATTCTGATTGCACTTACGTTTATGACTAACACTCTACTCATATTTTTTTTTTTTATCAGGTAAGAGACTGGTTTCTTTCAGGCAATGACGAAATCTTAATAAAGGCTTCGCAAGCACCAATCCAGTATCAATCCTGGTAAAGGAGTCATCTAATTTGTATAAGACAATGATATACATATAAACACACACGTACACACACAAGAACTGGCCAATAAGTGTTCTCGTTTCGAACACAGAATTCTACAGTTCCTTCCCGTTTGAGGCAACATTTAGGACCTTCACAGCAAAGAATCACGTTCCTGGGAGGAGGCGGAGGAGGAGCAGCAGGGGGAGGAGGAGGGCGCGGGGCTGCTCGGATGAATTAAGAACACCGACTGGGGATGACCGTCGTCGCCGAGACTAGGCAGAAGAACCGCGGGTCAGCACGGGCGCCGATCCCGGCCCCCCGCAGCTCCCAGGACAGGGCTTACGGGCGCGCGGTGTGGACCAGACTAGCGCAGCCCCCGGCGGGAAGAGGAAAGAGCCCGAGGCCGCCGCCAGCCCGCGGACGCAGGACCCCGGCTCGCCTCTCTCGGAGCCGCGTCCCCGGCGCCCCGGGCCGGCCCCTCCCTCCGTCCCGGGAGACTCTGCGCCGAGCGACCCTCTCCGCGCCCCGGGGACCCACCCCGCGTAGAGAGCCGCCCGGAGCCCTGAGGGGCGCGCCGCCACCCCCCCCCCGCCCGCAGGCCCCTTACCCCAGCGAAGCCGCGGCTGCCCCACGGCGCCCTCCCGCGCATGTCCGTCCCGGCTGTCTCAGCGCCGCGGGCTCAGGGGCCCGGACACCGCGCAGGCGCCTCGCCGCTCGCCTGGCGCCCGCTCCCACTAGCGTTCCCCACTCGCACTCGGCCGCCGTCGCCGCCTCACTATATACTGAGTGGGCGGGGCCGTGACGTCGCCGCTCGCCGCCCCACCTCCCCCGCGCAGCCAATCCCGGGCGCGAGCCGCTTAAAGGGGCGATATCGCGGCGGAGGCGCTCGCGTGGGGCCCGGAGGCGCTCGCGTGGGGCCCGGAGGCGCTCGCGTGGGGCCCGCCAGCGTCGCGCGGCCCCGCGGGGAAGCTGCCTTTGTCTCCCGAGGGCCGGGTTTCTGGGCCGCCGCGGCCTGGGCCCCTCCCCTCTGCCGGATTCGGGTGGCCGCTGCCCAGCTCCGAGAACCCCCTCCCGAGAATCTTCCTCTGAAGTGTGCGGGCCGCCCGGCCTCGGCCGCGGTTCCTGCCCGACCCAAAGGCGGCGCCGCGCCTCGCACGCGGTTTCCACCGTTTCCAGCCCCAGGGAGGGTTTTGTCTTCCCCTGTCCGCGGGCCGCCGCCGCGTGGGTGGGCTGAGACGTGGGGAGGCGAGCGGAGCTACTGCTGGGCCGGCCTCGGGTCGGGGGGGGGGGGGCGCGTCTGCCGTTTGCAGCCACGCGCTCACCACGAGGCCCGCGGGCCGCGGCGTGGGAGGGACAGCGCGGGACAGGGTGGGACAGTGTGGAACCTCAAGGTGAGCGCAAGACAAGGCAGGACAGAGTGGGGCATCGGAACCTTGAGGGACAGTGTAGGGCAGAGTGGGGCCGTGTGAGACAGCGAGGGGCAGCGAGGTCACGTTGGTGAGGGCCTTTCCTGGCAGGGTGCCCGGCCACCTCTCCTCTGACCACAAGTTTGCCAACGGAGGCCAGGCCCTGGTGGCAGTTGACCCGGATAGGGCCGCCCACGGGCTTCCAGAAGCCGCCCCCCCCCCCCGCCCCGACCCCAACTCGGCGTCCGCTTGAGTTCCCAACCTCGTGTTTACTTAATAGACCCAGGCAGGCCTCAACATCTCTTGGCATCAGGGCAGCCACTGATGCCCAAGGACAAAACACCAGCAAGCCGGCAGGAGGAGGTTTCTCGAGGCGCCGGTGATGCAACTTAGGCTTATAGTTTAACCGTAAAATAAATAATACAAATGATAACAAACCAAGAGTAACTAAAGTAAGAAAAAAAGCAAACAGACAGAAACCCTCCAGTTTTAACTAGAACAAATCCCCTGAATGGTACTCTCTATTGAGTAGAGGCCAGAGACCTCTTGCTGACCTCTTTGGTCTCCTCAGAGGCCCTTCTTGCATTTCAGCAGTAATGCCCAATAGTTAGACATTTAGCACTACCTAATTGGGGTAGTTTAACATATGGAATGAGATTCCGACCTCATTATCAGGTTAACTATTAACTTTACACTCCATGAAGTGATTTGCCTTTTCTCCCCTATTATTTACTTACATTCTTCTAAATTTAATTCAAAGGCTTAATTTTGAATTCAAGGCCTTAGGAACCAAAACTAAAACCAAAACAAAACAAAACTCTCTTTTATTTTCAAGATAAACAAATATTTAGCAGAGAGAGCTCTATCCCTCATTCTGATGGGCTCCTTCTGAACTACAGGGCTTTTCGGGTCATTTTCATGCCTCTGCTACTTAACAATTCAGTTTATTCCATCTTTCTGTTAACTTTTCTTACTGCCATTCATGTAGTAGTATTTTAGGATGATGAAAATTAATCACAACTAATTGCTAATTTTCTTACCAAATTAACTAGGTTTTTTATTCACAGACAATCTCTCCAGATTTCTTTCCCCCCGTTTTGGTTTCATTTATGTTTACGGCTTACCCATACACTATCAGTATAAAAAAAGGTTCAGCCTGAGAACTTGCCAGAGAACATCTTTTCAGACCTCACAGTCCAGCATTTACTGAATGGGGACCTAGCCAAGCTCAAGTTTCATCCAAAAGGCACCCTGGTTGCACTATTTCAAGTAACCACAATACAGCTGTAATTTGTGCTTTGGCCTTATTGGCATGCTTTTACATTCTCCTATTCATTAAACGGTGATAATCACCAGAGCAACCATCAAGCACACCCCTTCTTTAGAGAAAGAAGATCAACAGGATACTCGGTATAGGGTTGAGAGCTGTATGATGGGCTAATGTTTTGGTAAATTATCAAAAAAAAAATCACAAAGTCACATGAGTCATTCTTGATGAATATGATTTTTTCTTCTGATCTATTTAAAACTTGCAAAGTAAACATCTTAAAAACTTTTTTATTGAAATATAGTTGATTTATGATGTGTCAATTTCAGGTGGACAGCAAAGTGATTCAGTTATATCTATATGAATATATATATTCTTTTTTTGTTTTCTTCCATTATGGCTTATTACAAGATATTGAGTGTAGTTCCCTGTGCTATACAATAGGTCCTTGTTGGTGATCTATTTTATATATACTAGTGTGTATATTTTAATACCAAACTCCTAAATTTCTGCCCACCCCCCCCCCCCACCCCCGGCCCCGGAAAATAAACATCTTGATTTATTCATTTTGGGAGAAAAACCAGTTAGAGCTGATGGCTTACTGAATTTTGCTTAAAATAATACTCATACAATGTGGCTTTCTCAGCTGTGGATGAATTACATAAGAACACTTATACCCCACTTATCTTTTATCTAAGACTCTATTAATGATATTTTGTAATAACACTGACATGTCAATAATATTGTGGAGTATTTGCGGAACAGTTTAAAAGGAAAATACTAAGCAACTTCAAATGAGCATTTTATGTTTATCAAGTGATCATTCCATGACTTTTAACAGATTAGAACACTAGTCTAGAGGTTTAGGGAAAAAATACCCTCTTTGTACTGAATCTAGCATGTTTTAAATTATCTCCAGTAAGGAAGAAAGTTAAAGTCAGACAATGATTTTTTTTTTTTTACATCTCCCCAATTCATCTAATTTTGAGGCCACCTCCCAAGGAATTTATATTGGCTGATTGTTATTTAATATTAAAAAACCCCTAAATGTAACATCTAAAATGTTAGACTTACATCACATTGACCCAGATTGTCACTTTGCACTTGCCCTTCTTTCAGAGTAAGAAGAGGCTGTCCTTGGAGTGAGAACAGGGGGAGGTTCTGGCTCAGAAACCTTAGGATCACAGCCTCTGCTTTCCTAAGGACTTTGTTTCTTTCTGTCCTCTCCCAGTATCCCTGCAAGTCATGTGTAAGCATGCATGTGCTGGCCAGGGCCTTATGACACTTCCAAATTTCTATTTGGATATTATGCGAATCCTGTAGAAGAGGGTCACAACTTGGTGTTTATTCATCTTGATTATAGATGTTTTTGTGTTTTGGCTCTGTTTATAGAGACATATTTTAAAGTGAGACACTTTCTGCATTACTCTCTTAGTCCTAGAGCCTTTTCTATTCACAGTATATGTAGTTATGCACCTTTTTAAAAACCAATTTATAGATGTGTGCAATAAAAAAATACATGAGAATGGAAGAATTACATTTCATAAAGGTCATTTGTTTACTTGTCACTCTATGTTTGGGAGACATCTGGCACACACACACATATTTATACAGTATTTCCAATAAACTTTGTGGATTACTTTAAACTCTCCCACCGATATGAGCCGGGTTTCACCCACGGGAATTGCCTCATCAAATTAAAGTCTCCATGGAGCTTTCAAATTTAACAGCCATTTGAAAAGTCGCACAGGAAAAGATTTCTTTACAACTTCCATGTTCCGCAGGGATATTAGTTAGGGATATTACTCCCCTTTCTTAGCTTTTCCCCTAAAAAAAGAAAAAAAAAAATACATGCAGTATGCTCAGCCTAGGAAAAGACTGATTTTTTTTTTTTTTTTTTTTTTTTTTTTTCGGTATGCGGGCCTCTCACTCTTGTGACCTCTCCCGTTGCGGAGCACAGGCTCCGGACCCGCAGGCTCAGCGGCCATGGCTCATGGGCCCAGCCGCTCCGCGGCACGTGGGATCTTCCCGGACCAGGGCACGAACCCGTGTCTCCTGCATCGGCAGGCGGACTCTCAACCACTGCGCCACCAGGGAAGCCCCGAAGAGGCTGGTTTTAATTTATCCATCTACTAGTTTAAGTGTTAGGGCCAGGGCTTACCTGCTTTTGCTTACGATGAGTTTTGGAGGGCTATTTGTATAGTTTGGTTTGAACTGAGCCACTTTTTCATTTACTTAATGCTCCCTTAACATTTGATGCTATTGGCTGTTAATATATTTCTAGTTTTATCCCATTTCTAGAACTTATAACCTTTAGAAATTTTTTAGTGTCCTATAGATACACTGATTTAATATATAGATGTTTATGAGACAATTTTTTCAAATTTCTTTGAAACACTAATCTGATTTTTGTCTTCAGATTTTAACATGACATTTTCTTCCCAGTAAATGCTGTATTTCCCATTAGCTGGCCAGTAGGGTGTGCTCTAGTCCCTTGCCAAATTAATTAATTAATTAATTAATTAAAAATATTAATGTCAACTCTTCATTAAGAGATTTTCAGAAATATATTTCACTCCTTCATTGCCGTCGACGCAGATGAGGTATGTTTACAAAGACACAAGCGAATAGTTCAGCAAACACAACATATATGGAAAGTTAAATTATTATATTAAAACAAGAAAACAGAGATGTTTCCTTCTTTGGATTTAGTTCTAAAATAACTTGGCATCATTTTGCCCAATTGGTCCCGTGGTAGCAGATATTTTCTTTTCTTCCGGATAAAAGAAGAAGGAAAATGGTGTAAGGATGAAGAGCTTAGGGTCTGCATTCAGAGGATTTGGGTTTGAATCCAGTTCTATCACCAGCTGTATGACTTCGGCACGCTCCTAACCTCTCAACACCTCGGGAGCTGGGGATAACAGTACATCCTGCTCCATAGGGTAGATAAATGATATTGTGTACATAAAAGTATTTCGATCACAGCCTGGCTCCAGTCAGGAGTCAATAAACGGTAGCTGTTTTTCACATCAATATTGTTATGCTCATTGTTACTGTTGTTATGTATTCTTTTGTTTCTTTTTCTTTTTCTTTTTCTTTTTTTTTTTGACCAAGTGGTACGGCTTGTAGGATCTTAGTTCCCTGACTAGGGATTGAACCTGGGGCCCACAGCAGTGAAAGCATGGAGTCCTAACCCCTGGACCACCACGGAATTACCTGTTATATATTCTTTGAGTTTTTGAACACCTTTCAGTCTCAGATTCCAAAATTCTCTATTGCTTATTAGTATACATGATTTAATTTATCCAGGAGGTTGTTTTGGTAAATTCCAGGAGCATAAGTGATTCATAAGATAAAATGTTTTACTTTCTTTGCAGTATTTCCACTTAAGAGGCTATAAAACCTTAAGCCAAGGAAAGGGATCTGTCATAGTGAAATCTCAGGCGCCAGCCTTTCTTGGAGAGATAACCTACAGGCAGGGAGACTCTTCCTGGTGTCTCTGAAGGGAAGGTAACAAGTGGCCATAAGTCTCGGAACATTTACTTGTAAGCCCATACCCATCAACATCCATAGGCATGTTTCCTTTAGAATAAAAGAGGTTTGGTTTGTCCATAAACTTCAAGTCCCTACAGAACTTTTTAATATGAACAGCTTTACCATTTTCTCTGGAGTGCAAAGGCAATGGGATATACCCAGTGACTAGATGCTATAAGAACTGAATGAATGCCAACATCTCTTGGTATTTCTTCTCCTTCTTTTTTTTAATTGAAGTATAGTTGATTTACAGTATTGTGTTAATTCCTGGTGTACAGCAAAGTGATTCAGTTATATGTATATATTCTTTTTCATGTTCTTTTCCATGATGGTTTATTATAGTATATTGAATATAGTTTCCTGTGCTATACAACAGGACTTTGTTGTTTATTCTTTCTATATATAATAGTTTGCATCTGCTAGTCCCAAACTCCCAATCCAACCCTCCCTCACCCTGCTTTTTGTATTTCTAATTTTATTCATTCATACTTTCATTCGTTCATCCATCAATAAATGTTTATTGAACTCCTATGTGCCAGGCCATACTAGGTACCCATCAGTAAGCAAGAGACACACAATCCCTCCCCTCGGAGAACTTTCAGCTGTGAGAGTTGTAGACAAGCACCCAGGAAGCCATAAGGTGATAGAGGCTGGCAGGGTGCTATGGGAATCATAGGAAAGGCACCCACCCAGAGCCGGGGGAGTCAGGAGAGCTTTTTCGCACCATGTGAGGTCTCTACTGAGAGGTGAAGGTTGCTTCAGCTGTGGGAAGATGAAGGGAGAACAGGGCAAAGAGAAAACGTTCAGAATGTTGACATCTGAGGAGGTCAAGTTCACTCTCAATGACAAGAAGGTAGGAGGTGAGGCTGGAGAGGTTAAGTAGAGGCCAGATTTTATTTGACTGTGTATGTCATGTCATGTGAAGAAGTTCAGACTCAGTGCTAAAAATAGGCGGAGGGTGCTATTGAAAAGGTTTAAAGTAGACAGTGAAATGTTTAAATTTGCATGTTGAGATGTCACTCTTATTGCCACAGGCATTATGTGACCAAAAGATTTATAATTTGGGGCTGAGGGTGCTAAGTTATCTTCTTAGTTCTGAATTATCATTCTGACTAGGGCATTGGTTCTTCTAACCCTGGGACATGGAGAGCTGCACCAACATTTGGCAGTAATTATGAAGCGTATGGGAAACAAGAAGAGGGACAGAGAGAAAGAGACAAATGCATAGATTTTTGGTCAGCTTCTTGGTTTTCAGCCACTTGGGGTGACAGGAATGGCATCTGTGGCTGGTGGCCTCGCTTGGGGAAATACAGATTGGGGTTCATGGTGTTTTATAATAAATCCCTCAGTGTCTACAACATTGCAAAAGTTACAGATTTCTGGTGGAGACACCACTAGAACTCAGGGCTTTTGGTTCAATGACCCTTTTATAAGAGAAGGTGTGAACTTCAAATCTATTATAAAGGTTAGGTGAATGTCGGTTGATACTTCAGTTCAATTTGCCACTGTCATTTCTTCTGAGTTGTTTCTGATCTCTTCCTTAGTCAATTTAAGACTGTGGGATAGGGACTTCCCTGGTGGCACAGTGGTTAAGAATCCACCTGCCAATGCAGGACACATGGGTTCGAGCCCTGGTCCGGGAAGATCCCATGTGCCGCGGAGCAACTCAGCCCGTGCACCACAGCTACTAAGCCTGCGCCCTAGAGCCCGCGAGCCACAACTGCTGAGCCCGCGTGCCACAACTACTGGAGCCTGTGCTCCACAACAAGAGAAGCCACTGCAATGAGAAGCCCGCACACTGCAACGAAGACCCAACGCAGCCAAAAATAAATAAATAAATATAATTTAAAAAAAAAAAAAAAGACTATGGGATAAAGTCATCTTTTTTCCAGATTATACTTTTCTTAAAATAATGATTGTGAATCACTGATATCTTAAAGGTGGCCAGATTTTTTTAAATAAAAAGGCATATTTGACTGTGTAATTAAGACAAGTGACTGTTCCTTTGCTCAGTTTCTTACATTGTAAAACACATGTGATTATGTCATTAACTTTAGGGTGTTGTCATTAATGAAGGCTGTTTGAGGAAAACTGTAACCAAAACTTCGTTTTCACGGATTTAGAAATATGCTAAAGTCTACTCCCTATTAATTCATCCTATAATGACGCATCCATCAGGAGGCACTTCAGGATATTAGGGTAATCATCACCTTCACTCAATAAATATTTATTGCCAACCTACTATATTCTTTTGATGGTTTCTATTTTTTCAAAGTAAAATTCAGAAAATATCCACTTATTTGAGCTTTCTGATTGTTTCTATTTTAAAATTTATTTAATACTTTATAAGAATTTATTCCATTTCATTAATTAGAATATATGATCCTAGTAAAGACTCATTTACAGACAGACCTCAGAGATGTTGCAGGTTCAGTTCCAGACCAGTGCAATTAAGTGAATATCCCAATAAAGCAAGTCACGTGATTTTTGGTTTCCCAGTACATATAAAAGTATGTCTACATTACACTGTAGTCTATTAAGCGTGCAATAGCATTATGTCTGTAAAAACAAGGTACATACCCTCATTAAAAATACTTTCTTGTGACAAATACCATATGATATCACTTATATGTGGACTCTAACATATGACACAAATAAACTTATCTACGACACAGAAACAGACTCACAGACACAGAGAACAGACTTAGTGGTTGTCCAGGGGGAGGAAGGTGGGAGAGGGACGGAGTGGGAGTTTGGGGTTAGCTGATGCAATCTATTATACGTAGAATGGATAAACAAGGTCCTACTGTATAGCACAGGGAACTATATTCAGTATCCTGTGATAAACCAGAATGGAAAAGAATATTAAAAAGAATGTATACATATGTATAACTGAATCACTTTGCTGTAAATAGAAATTGTAAATCAATTATACCTCAATAAAATAAATTAAAAAAAATACTTTCTTGCTAAAAAATGCTAACCATCATCAGGGCCTTCAGTGAGTTGTAATCTTTTTGTGATCACTAATCTCAGATCACCATAACAAACATAATAATAAAGAAAATGTTTGAAATATTGTGAGAATTACCAAAATATAACACAGAGAAATGAAGTGAGAAAATGCTGTTGGAAAAATAGCACCGATAGACTCGCTCGATGCAGTGTTGCCACAAGCCTTCAATTTGTGTAAAGCACAGTATCTGCAAAGGGCAATAAAGTGAAGTGCAACAAAACAAGGTCTGCCTGTATTTTGTATCCTTTTGATCATAGGTCTAAGCTTAAACTACAGGAAGGAAGATTTGGATGAGTGCAAATAGACTAATTGGTATAAAAATGCAAAGGAAGTATCTTTGGAGCAAGGCTGTAGATTCTACCTCCCTAAAAATCTTTGAGAATCAAATAGACTCTTTGAACTGGTATTTTCACTAGTACTCTAAACTAAGGAAATAATCATATACAGAGTAACCTTTGTGCTCAAAGATATTCAAAGCAGTGTTATTCACAATAGTGGAAAACTGGCCTGTTAGCAGGACAATTGGCTAAGTAAAGTATGAAATATCCATTCACCTAGTAAAATGATGCTTATGAAGATTTTGTAATTAGAAATAATAATTAATAATAGCTAACATTTTTACACCATTTACCAAGTATTAGGCACAGTCTTAGGGCTTTGCATATATTAATTTAACTTTCACTACCCTATAAGGTACATGCTATTCCTCAGTTTATGCCTGAGGTCAAGTAATATGCCCAAGGTTGCACAGCTACTCACTGTGGACTCAAACCTAGGCCGTTAATTTACTTTTAACCACCCCACATTCTTCCATTATCATGTTTAGTGAAAAAAGTGGACTACAAAATCGAATATGGAATAGCTATCCTCATGCTATCACTTAGAATTTTTTACTTTGCTAGTGAAAGAAAACCCAACTCAAATTGGATTAAAAGGAAAAAGAAAAAGGAGTTCAGTGGTTCAGTAACAGAAAAGTCTGAGGATGTCTAGCTACATGCACAGCTGTATTCAGGTGCTCAAAAGATGTCACCCGATTAGGACTTTATTTCACTGTGGCTTTGTCCTCTTTTATACTGACTTCATCTTGAGGTTCCCCAGTGGCATGGAGGCTGCCAGCAAACCCTAGGGTCAGACAATTAAAAAAAAAAAAAAGAGTTCATTTAATGGTTTGAACAAAAACCCTGAGCCTTACTCTCACTAGTTCAAACTGAAGGCCAGGGAATGCAATGCTCTGACTGTCCAAGCCCAAACATGAGCCCACCTTTGGAACCATGGGTAGAATCAGTGCCATCCAAAGCACATCAGCTAAGAGTAGAGGGGGTGGTAGTTTCCTGCAGTAAAATTAGAGAATGGACTAGGAGAAAAGAGAAATGGATGTTGTTAGTACACATTATGTAGCCACAACAACAATTTTCTTACCTATAAATTAAGCATTTAACATTAACTTACAAATTTCTTCATGTTTTCCGTCCTTTCACCTTGGTGACACTACACTATTACACCTTTTTGATGCCTCTCCTAAGTCCCTATGCTTCTCTTTCTTGGATGCTTAGCTGTAGGCATCCTTTGAAGCTGTCTTTACTTGTTTATAATTTAGCCATCTCATTCAATTCCTGCACTTTTTAAAACTCAACTCCATAGGAATTGCCTCAAAATCTAATGGTAATCCTATCTCCCTTCCTGACCTTTAATTCCATATTTTCAGTTTCTTACCAGTGCTTCTCCCATGGATATTTGTTGCAGATTGCCTTCCTTGGGAAGCAGGCTTTGAGACAGAGGATGTTTTTTAGAGTTTGCTCCTGGGATCTGGGAAGAGAGGATGAAGAAGCAGACTTGGGCAGAAGATGTTGAGCTGTGATATAGACCTCTGCTGATCCTATGGAAAGCTCTATAGCCAGATTGTCCCAACTCGGGCAAGGGAGCTGGGCCTGTATTCCTTCCATCCTCATCAACCAGTCATTGGATGTGAGTTGCCCTTGGGAGTAGTAGTAACCTTGGGCAAGGTAGTTTCTTCAGCTGACGCAATCTGCAAAGAGAATTGATGGCTAAGTGCTATTTTCTGGCTGCAATCCTAGAAGTATGGGGACTAATCCTAGAAGTAAGAGTTTCAGTGCTCAAGGGAAATCTGGATAGCTCATCATAGTAACTTTCTTTATTCTCTCTGCTCTTAGTCTATCCTTCCTCTCTATTCTCCTAGTGGTTTTGTTGATTTTTTACTTACGTATTTTGAGACTATGTTATTCGGTGCATACAAGTTTAGGATTGCTAAACCTGTCTGGTAAACTGAACGTTCTGTTACTATGGAATTAACCTCTACCTCTAGTAATAAGTTTTGCTTTCAAGTTTGTTTTTTTTTGATACGACTATAGTCATACTGGCTTTCTTTTACTTAGTATGTTGGTGAATCTTTTTCCAATATTTTGTTTTTAATCTTTGAGTTCCCTTAAGTTTTATGTATGTCTTGTAAAAAACATAGAGCTAGATTTAAAAAAAAACTTTGTCTTCTAAATGGAGAGGTTTAATTACTAATAATTATTGTGATTGCTGATATAGTTACTGGTGATTAGAATTCATTTTTACTATATTATTCTGAACTTCCTATTTGTCTTGTTTTAGGGAGTTTCTTTTTCTTCTTTCTTGCTTTTTTGGTCCCTCAGATGTTATTTTAAGGTTAGTTTTCTATCTCTCTACAATATATTTCTTTTGAAAGTTCCTTCGGGGGTGATATATTGGTTGAAACTCTATCAGTTTTTGTTTGCTTGAAGATGTCTTTTTTTCACCCTCCTTCTCAAAAGATAGTTTCATGTATATGCAACTCTATGTTGACAATTTTTTCCTCATAACTTTGAAAGTATTATTTCATTGTCTTTTAATATTATCATAATTGATGAAAACTTAGTTGTCAGTTTTTTGTGGGTTTTTTTTTGGCTGCATTGGTTCTTCATTGCTGTGTGTGGGCTTTCTCTAGTTGCATCAAGTGTGGGCTACTCTTCATTGTGGCATGTGGGCTTCTCATTGCAGTGGCTTCTCTTGTTGCAGAGCACAGGCTCTAGGCACGTGGGCTTCAGTAGTTGTGGCATGTGGGCTCAGTAGTTGTGGCTTGTAGGCTTTAGAGCGCAGGCTCAGTAGTTGTGGCACACGAGCTTAGTTGCTCTGCAGCATGTGGGATCTTCCCAGACCAGCGATCGAACCCGTGTCCCAGCATTGGCAGGCAGATTCCCAACCACTGCGCCACCAGAGAAGACCTCTTTTTATTTTCTATTTCTGTTTCTCTGTGCTGGATTTCGTGTAATTTCTTCAAATCTATCTTCCAATCGGTTATTACTCTCTTTCACTGGATCTGCTACTTAACATGAATTGACTTTGTGATATCATTTATTGTATTTGTCATTTTTAGATGTTGTATTTGGTTCTATTTCAAATATGCTTGTTCATTTTTTAATAATCTTTTTCCTTCTCTGATATTTTCTTTTATTTTTTTAATTATCATAAACATAATGTTTTACTTTTGGTATCTAATAATTCCAATATCTGCAGTCTTTGTGGGTCTACTCTTACTGTTTGTTTTTTGTGCTTAGCTTTACTTTTAGTAACTTGTTTCCTCATGCATTTTGTGCTTTTTGATTTGAAATTTTTATTCTTTGGCTCTTTATCTACGGGAATTCAAGGATTGGGGTTTGTTTATGCTGGACACCTAGGGGCACTTCTTAGCCACGATCACTTGAATAAACTGAAGTTTAGGCTAAGAGTTTTTTGGGGCCACCACGTAGATAATGTGGGTTCTAACCTGTGTGAGGATGGGCTTATGGTAGAAGTTCTCAGGGGAAACATTTTTCTTTCCACCACAGCTAAGATATGAACAAGCAAGTATCTCCTCCATCTCCCTCTTTAGGACAAACATTTTCCTAATTCATCTATTGAAGATGTCACTTTATTCAGTCTTTCATAAGGCATCCCACCCTATGCAGGTGCCTGTCTTTGTCTCCCAAATCCCATAAACTCAACCCATTAAAACTCAAGGCCAGGACTCAGCAGATTTTTTTTTGTAAAGGGCCAGAGAGTAGATATATTAGGCGTTGCAGACCATATGGTCTCTGTGGCATCTATCCATCCCTGCTATTGTAGCATAAAAGCAGCCATGGACAATACATCAATGAATGGGTGGGGTTGGGTTCAAATACAAGTTTACTTACAAAAAGAGGAGATAAACTAGATGTAGCCCCTGGGCCATAGTTTTCTGACCACTGCTCTAGGCCATCAGGAATTGGCAGATGTCCTCAGAGCAGATGCCAACTTCGTCATTTCCTTACCTATTTGGAGTCATGCTTTCTTCTTTTGTCAGGTCTCTGAAGATTTCACTTACTATTTTGCGAGTCCAGCAATGTATTTATAAAGATGTTTTAGAATATTTTGTTTGCAGTTGAATTATTCTGCACCAGGAGGGTTTCTCTGGATGGAAGTCAGCAATGGGAGTCAGATTCATCTTATTAGTGCAGATTTTCTCAGACTTTCAAACCGCTGGGAGACCTTTAATAACCACACTTGCTTAATGTATTAAGTCCAGACTTCTCAGATGGGCATTTAAGGCTTTTTATTCTCTGCCTTTAGCCTGTCTTTCCAATTCTTAGCTCCCTTTACTCCCTTTCTTGAATAAGCTTTTTTTTTTTTCCCATTTCTCTCCCATTTCATGCTGTTCCCTGTACTATCCTTGCACATTTCATCCTTAGTATTTCCCATGGCAACAGCAGCCAGTTAAAAGATGACTCTCTTTGGACTTCCCTGGCAGTCTAGTGGTTAAGACTCCATGCTCCCAATGCAGGGACATGGGTTTGATCCCTGGTCGGGGAAGATCCCGCGTGCTACATGGTACAGCCAAAAAATAAAAATAAAAAGACTCTCTTTTCAGATACCCTCTCCTTTATTTTCTTTTTAAAAAATGTTTATTTATTTATTTATGGCTGGGTTGGGTCTTTGTTGCTGCGCGCGGGCTTTCTCTAGTTGCGGTGAGTTAGGGCTACTCTTTGTTGTAGTGCGTGGGCTGTGGTGGCTTCTCTTGTTGCGAAGCATGGGCTCTAGGTGTGCAGGCTTCAGTGGTTGTGGCACGTGGGCTCAGTAGTAGTAGCTCGCGAGCTCTAGAGTCCAAGCTCAGTAGTTGTGGCACACAGCCTTAGTTGCTCCGCGGCATGTGGGATCTTCCCGGACCGGGGCACGAACCCATATCCCCTGCATTGGCAGGCGGATTCTTAACCACTGTGCCACCAGGGAAGTCCCTCCTTTATTTTCATCTCAACTGGATATACTCTCTCCCTCCTCCAATGTTGTGCCTTGTATTATAGTTATTTGTAAAATTATTTTGATCATCCCTGCTAAATTGTAAGCTCATTTAGGACAGAGAACATCCCTTATCCAACTTTGCAGACTTTTCTCCTTCTCTCACAGAGCCCCTAGCCTACTGTTTTGAGCAGGTACTTAGATATTTGCAAAATGGATGAATATATAGAATTTTTAAATTATTATTTTAAAATTTATTTATTTAGGCTGCTCCAAGTCTTAGCTGCAGCACGTGGGATCTTTAGTTGTGGCATGCAGGATCTTTTAGTTGCAATGTGTGAACTTTTAGTTGCGACATGCATGCGAGATCTAGTTCCCTGACTAAGGATCGAACCCAGGCCCCCTGTATTGGGAGTGCAGGGTCTTACCCACTGGACCACAAGGGAATCCCCTAGAATTTTTAATTTTTATTTTTGTTTATTTATTTTTGACTGCGTTGGGTCTTCGTTGCTGCGCGCGGGCTTTCTCTGGTTGCTGCAAGTGGGGGTTACTCTTCATTGCAGTGCACAGGCTTCTCATTGCAGTGGCTTCTCTTGTTGCAGAGCATGGGCTCTAGGCATGCGGGCTTCAGTAGTTGTGGCGCACAGGCTTAGTTGCTCTGTGGCATGTGGGATCTTCCTGGACCAGGGCTCGAACCCGTGGCCTCTGCATTGGCAGGTGGATTCTTAACCACTGTGTCACCAGGGGAGCCCGATTTTTTTTTTTAAGTTGGGAAAACTCAGTATTTTATTGTGAAGTCCATGCCATTTCTCATCTTCAGTTCTTCCTAAGGCTCAGCCTCCATGACAGCCATTGCATTCCATTGGGAATAGAATCACAGCTGTGCTTATGCCCTAAGACCCATGTAGAATCTCTTTTCATGGTGTCTGAAAGTTACTGCTTGCAAAATAATAACACCACCCAAAGATAACTGCTGTTAACAGTGTACATATTGTTAACATTATAATATTATTCCCATTGTCAATAAGCACCCTTTCACGACAGGATTTTTTCATAGCTACTTAGTAATCCATTGTACGGATATAGCATGATTCATGTCTGACCAGTCCTGAGTATTAGATTTTGAACATAATATTATTATAAATAATGTTATAATGAACTGCCTTGTATGTAATTTTCCGTCTCTCTGCTTATTTCCTCAGGATAAATACTATCAAGTAAAGGAAATCTTGAATCAAAGAGACAAATCATCTTTCAAAACTTTTCCAATTGCCAAATGGCAACTAGATTGTTGGGATGCCTAGTAGAAGTACACTCAATTAGTGATACACTCTCCATCTGTGGAGTTTTGGGTTAGTTTCAGATTTTTTTTTTAAGTTTGTTTCTTTGTTTTTGAGGGTTGATTTATTAGGCAAAATTTTATTGTAGTTTTAAGAAAATGTGCATTTCTCTTATTGGTACTGAAGTTGAATATATATGTGTGTAACATACGTACCCATATATACACACATACACATGCATACGATGACTGGTCCTTATACATGTTCTCTTTTTTATTGTGGCATTTGTTTTTTTCTTACGATTTATATATTGAGGAATTAATTCATTGTCTATCACATATGTTACAAATACATGTATATACATTTAGTATATGTCTCTTTATTTATGACAATTATTTAAAATTTTGACACAATTTCAGACTTACAGAAAAGTTGCAAGATTAGTGCAAGGAATTCTCTAGTAACTTCACGCAGAGTCCTCAACTGTTAACATTTTATTACCTTCATCTTATTCTTTTCCTTTTCGGTTTTCTCTATCTATATAATTTTTATTTGAACTATAAGTTATGGACATTAAGCTATGGCATTAAAAAAAATAGCAATAAAGATGTTTAAAGTAGACTTTATTTTTTAGGACAGTTTTATTTTTACAGAAAAACTGAGAAAGTAGGACAGAGTTCCCACTTACCCCGCACACAGGGTCCCCTATGATTAACATTGCTTAAAATGAATGAACCAATATTGATACGTTATTATCAGCCAAAGTGCATCGTTTATGCAGATTTCCTTAGTTTTTACCTAATGTCCTTTTTCTGTTCCAGGAGTCCATCCAGGACACCATATAGCCTTGTCTTCATGTCACCTTAGGTTCCTCTGGGCTGTGACAGTTTTTTAGATTTTTCTTGTTTTTGATGACCTTGACAGTTTTGAGGAGGACTGGTCCAGTATTTTGTAAAGTGTCCCTCCATTGGAATTTATCTAATATTTTTCTTATGATGTTACTGGTTTGGGGGAGGAAGACCATGGAAGGAAAGTGCTATTTTCATCACTTCCTATCAAGTATACAGGCTATTAACATGATCTGTCATTGTTGATGTTGACCTTGATCTGAGGAATACAGAGTCTTTTAATGTCTATATAAATATCATCAGTTACAAATGAACTTATTTACAAAACAGAAACAGACTCACAGACATAGAAATAAAACTCATAGTTCCCGAAGGGGAAAGGTGGGTAGGGAGGGATAAACTGGGAGTTTGGGATTAACAGATACAAACTACTATATATAAAATAGATAAACAACAGGGACTTACTGTATAGCACAGGGAACTCTGCTCAATATTCTGTAATAACCTAAATGGGAAAAGAATTTGAAAGAGAATAGATATATGTATATGTATAATTGAATCACTTTGTGTACACCTGAAACTAATACAACATTGTGAATCAACTATAAAATAAAGATTAAAAAAAAAATCCTCAGTGGCGTTTAGGTCAGGTCAGCCAGCTATTCCGAACAAAACTTGAAGTTTCAAGTTATCTTTTAAAAAAAATTTATTTATTTTATTATTTTATTTAATTTATTTATTGTTCTGGCTGCATTGGGTCTTCATTGCTGTGCACGGGCTTTTCTCTGGTTGCGGTGAGTGGAGGCTACTATTCATTGCAGTGCGTGGGCTTCTCATTGTGGTGGCTTCTCTTGTTGTGGACTATGGGCTCTAGGTGCGCGGGCTTCAGTAGTTGTGGCGCGCGGGCTCAGTAGTTGTGGCTGGCGGGCTCTAGAGCGCAGGCTCAATAGTTGTGACACACAGGCTGAGTTGCTCCGCGGCATGTGAGATCTTCCCAGACCAGAGCTTGAACCCGTGTCCCCTGCATTGGTAGGCGGATTCTTAACCACTGCGCCACCAGGGAAGCCCTCAAGTTATCTTTTAATCATCACTAAAACTGTACAATAGCTAAAGAACTGTTCTATTCATTGCAATTCATGGGCCTGAATAATATATTGATAGGAATTGCTTAACTATACGGTTAATGTTATACAGTGTGTTTTTGGTGATACTACAAACTAGAAATTAATGTTGGAACAGAAAGTCTTAAAACTGGTTCTTCAAAACATTTAGCAAATTATTTGAACTGCAAAAATACTTGTGTGTATCCACTGGAGGTAAGAGCATCTGTACACCTCTGTATCCCAGATGTAGCCTTCGATTTTCTAGTACTGTTTTGCAAAGGAATACATCTTATCTAGAAACCATTTAGCTGTCTTCTTTCCACTATTCTTATTTCCCCTTCACTGAATAAACCTTTTGAATGTTTGAGCAGCTAAATTCCCACACTCTACATTTGATCATTTCCAGGAGCCAATAAGAAAATGTAGTGAAGTGAATCTAAATGATTTATTTGTACAGAAAGAGTGAATTTCCTCTTAGTTGTACATCCGACACCCACACGATACCTCATCTATGATGCTGGGAAGGAACATTTTCAGGAGAAATTTGATGCCCAATTAGTGTGTTTTAATTTAGTCAGTGGAATTTCCATCTGGCTCCAGCATATATCCTGGAGGGTAGACAAGCATGGAGTGAAACAGTCGGTGAGTTTGTGGGATGGGTCCATAGATACAAAAACACTTCACCCAAGCAGGATTGTAGAGATTCTGAGTTTCACCCCCCCCCCACTTTTTGTTAGTTACAGGATGAATGGGGACAGAGAAAGCACATGCTACATATTTTGCAAATAAACACCTTAATATATGATTCAGTTTATATATAAATATAAATTAACTGCCACATGAAAGTCTGAGATAAAACAAGCCTATTATAAAAGTAAAGTTTTGGGACTTCCATGGTGGTCCAGCGGTAAGGAATCTGCCTTGCAACGCAGGGGACGCGGGTTTGATCCCTGGTGGGGGAACTAAGATCTCACATGCTGCGGGGCAACTAAGCCTGCACACCACAACTACTGAGCCCGCGTGCCACAACGAGAGAGAAGCCCGCTCACCACACTGAAAGACCCACACGTGCTGCAACGAAGACCTGACGCAGCCAAATAAATAAATAAATATATACTTTAAAAAGTAAAGTTTTCACAGAAGGTTTTGTTTCCTATTTTGTCTAAAAATAGAGGGGATTCCAGAAGTCTATGATCCTGGTCCAAAAATCCTGTTTTCCATTTTGCGGAAGATATCTTTTCAGTCCACTTCAAACGAGGACATGTTGTGTTTTCTGGTCTTCAGTTGTTCTGTTTGCATACACTTGAGCTTGAGCTTAGAGAGCTGACATTGGTCATCTCTTTACTTTCCTGAGAATCGCACTCCCTTCCTGGGCACCTTCATCTCAAGAAGTTGTGTCACGCTGTTAGGTAATGTCCAGATTTGGCTAACTCCCAACATTTCCCCCATTCTGAGTGACAAGTTAGCACTTCTTATTCAGATTTTCTGGTTTTTGTGTTGGTTTATGTCTTGAGGGTATAACAACATAATCTCAAATGATTGTGAAATGTTAAGTTTGAATGCAAAGATTTTACTGTGCTTCTTTTGACAGTTCTTCTTGATTTCAGATGCTTAGGAATTCATTATTTTTAGGAAGGAAAGGTGATCACGTACCTGAAAAACGTTCAAACGTTGACCTTTGCTAACGCAGTTCTGACTGTGTTTAGTCGTGACGGTTGGGACATCATTGAGCAAAGCCCCAGGCAGAGACGATCATGACAAAAACACCCCGTCCTTCCAGGAACAGGACCAGAAATGTTTGCATATGTCGGTAGACTCTGAACCTCAGAGTCTGTGAACACTTGATGGGGTTCTACTGTATCCTCAAGTTTGTTTCCCAGCCGTGGAAAATGCCCGTGAGAAACAGTTGTGCAACCATGACCTGTTAGTCACTTTATATTTCCTGAATATTCCCTGTTTAATTTCCCGGGTAGCTGGCAATCGCATCGAGGATTTAAGTTGCCGAAGGGAATTCGGGAAAACCCACATAAAGGTCCCGGATGAGGTTTGGCAAGCTACACGTCTTGGTGACATAACAATGTCATAACTAGAGGTTTCATCAAACACAGGAGGCAGGAAATCCCTCCTGCTGCCAGACACCCACTTATACTCACTGGAGTCTGAGAATCATTGTTTGCTAAAACGGATTCTACACCATTTTCAATCAGATCATCAGGCTGCTGGAATAGAAATTTGGACCTGGTGTTTAGATACAGTGAGATTTCGTTAAAAATGAGCATCTTCGGGGACTTTTTAGAAAAAGAAAAGAAAAAAAGAAAACTTCGTAAAGTTTCGGTAAAGGGAACAACAGCTTCTCCGGGAAAGGCCCAGCCTGCTTCCTCCAGATGGGGCCTGAGCTCCGGGGAGGGATGCAGAGGGCCCGACCAATCAGCCGAGCCGACCACGGCAGCCTGAGGGATGGATGACAGTGTTCCCAGGCAGACTTTTCTCACCCCCAAGGGCCTAATGAACAACACTTACTTACACCTTAAGACAGCATTTTATACATTGAGGTAGTATGTGTGTCTTAGTCACTGTGAAAATAGTCTGACATGTTCTGAATTTTATCCCATTCTAGATGTTGTTTCATAGTGTGTAGGTTTAGATTACTTCAAGGTACTTTTTATTCTTGCTCATTTTTCGGTTTTTATTTGGATCTAAGAATATAACCAAATTCTGTTCTAGAATTTGGAAACTTTTTAGGAGAGAGCTCTGTATCCTGGTAGAGGAAGTTGAGTGTTGACTTGCCAACATTCTCCATTTATACCTGCTCATTCTATCTCACTTATTGTATGATGTTGGGCTACTTTCTTGGTCTAATTCTTTTTTTTAAAAGAAAATTTTATTTATTTATTTATGGCCGTGTTGGGTCTTCGTTTCTGCGCGCGGGCTCTCTCTAGTTGCGGCAAGCGGGGGCCACTCTTCATCGCGGTGCGCGGGCCTCTCACTGTCACGGCCTCTCTTGTTGCGGAGCACAGGTTCCAGACGCTCAGGCTCAGTAGTTGTGGCTCACGGGCCCAGTTGCTCCGCGGCACGTGGGATCTTCCCGGACCGGGGCACGAACCCGTGTCCCCTACATCGGCAGGCGGACTCTCAACCACTGCGCCACCAGGGAAGCCCTGTCTAATTCTTTGATATTTAATTCTGTCACTTGGGTAAGTATTGAGATCTTGGTGACCATTATGTATGTTTATTGGCCACATTTCCACCACTTAAGACATTTTTATTATATTCATTGGAACATGAATTTAGTGTCACGTTTTTATTGCCTATTGGTTTACCATTATATGGTGATTTTATCTGCTAATGCTTCTTGCTCTGGCATTGATTTAATCTGATACTATGGGGATTGCTCTGCTCTTCTTCAATTTGTGCAGGTGTCTTAGAATGTAGACCGTCTTGTTACTTCAGAGGTTGGCCTCTGCTCACGTTTATGTAACTCCTGTAGTCTGTGTGTAGCAGACCGTTGGATTTCGCGCTATAGTGAAGTCCAGTCTATTTGCTCCTGGTGTTAAAATTAAATCTCCAAATTGACATCTTTAGCCCCAAACTCTCCTCTCAACTCCAGACCTTGGATGTCTAATAGGCATCTGTATTTGTTTCCTGGGGTTGCCATAACAATGCACCACAAACTGGGTGGTCTAAAACAACAGAAATGTACTGGTGCACAGCTCTGGTGTCCAGAAGTCCAAAATCAGCGTGTCGCCAGGGCCGTCCTCCCTGGGGCTCTAGGCAGGACTCTTCCTTGCCTCTCCCAGCTTTCGGTGGTGGCCACCCATCCTTGGCGCTCCTTGACCTGCGGCTGCCTCGCTCCCATCTCTGCTCCCATCGCCACATGGCCTTCTCGCAAGGACACCGGTCATGTTGATAATCCAATACGGATTAACAGTAAGGGCCCAGCTAACTCTGCTATGATCTCATCTTGACTAGGTACTTCTGTGAGACACCTTTTCCAAACAAGAGCACATTGTAAGGTTCTGGGGCCTGGGACTTCAACCTGTCTTTATTGGGCGACACAGCATTTTTATGTAATTTTTTTTTTTTTTTTTTTTTTTTTTTTTTTTTTTGCGGTACGTGGGCCTCTCACTGTGGTGGCCTCTCCCGTTGCGGAGCACGGGCTCCGGACGCGCAGCCTCAGCGGCCATGGATCATGGGCCCAGCCGCTCCGCGGCATGTGGGATCTTCCCGGACCGGGGCACGTCCCCTGCATCGGCAGGCGGACTCTCAACCACTGCGCCACCAGGGAAGCCCATATGTAATTTTTCTATAACAGCTCTGTTGAGATATCTTCTTGTGGTTTTTCAAAAGATAGCTTCTGCCTTATTTGCATTTGCTGTGTCTCTGCTTCCATTTTCTTCCCCCCCTCCCCCGTCTTTTCATGGCTTACTTAGATCATTTGGCTGCTCTGCTCAAAGAGGCCTCTTCTGACCACCCTATCTAAAACAGAAACTCTCGGGCTTCCCTGGCGGCGCAGTGGTTGAGAGTCCGCCTGCAGATGCAGGGGACGCGGGTTCGTGCCCCGGTCCGGGAAGATCCCACGTGCCCCGGAGCGGCTGGGCCCGTGAGCCATGGCCGCTGAGCCTGCGCGTCCGGAGCCTGCGCTCCGCAACGGGAGAGGCCGCAACGGTGAGAGGCCCGCGTACCGCAAAAATAAATAAATAAATAAAATAAAATAGAAACTCTCATCCTCTGACACATCACTATCTGACATTCTATGTTTGTTTGTTTACTGTCGACTTCCCCAACTAGGATGCAGTATCTGTGAGAGCAGGAAATTAATCTTGCATCTGATCATTATATCCCCAGGTCCTGAGGCCGTACTTGTCACGTAATAAGTGTTCAATCCATATGTGTTGAATTAATGCAGGAAGGGATATCATTGTAGCATCATCCGTTTCCCTATTAATTTATTGAGCAGAGATCTGAATCAGAGTGAATAACAGGGAGGTGCAGGGGAAGAGTGTTTAAGTAGAGTGTGGCAGGACAGTACGTGCAAAGGGCCTGAGGCAAGACCGTGCATGGCATGTTCAAGTAGCAGCAGGGTTGGCCAGTGAGTCAAGGTGAGTGGTGAGAGATGCCATCAGAGAAATGGACCATATCAAGCTCTCGCCCTGCCCATGATGTTCTGGCGACCTGGCATTCTTTCCCTGGCTGTTCCAATGGTTGCCTTCTCATTCTCGGGTGGTGGCTGCAATGTCACCTCCCTCTCATTATTCTATGCACAGCACCTCATAGCATTTACGACCAGCAGTAAATCTGTTTACTTTTTAAAAATATAAATTTATTTATTTATTTTTGGCTGTGTTGGGTCTTCGTTGCTGCGCGCGGACTTTCTTTAGTTGTGGCCAGCAGGGGCTACTCTTTGTTGCAGAGCGCTGGCTTCTTATTGCGGTGGCTTCTCTTGTTGTGGAGCACGGACTCCAGGCGTGCAGGCTTCAGTAGTTGTGGCACACGGGCTTCAGTAGTTGTGGCTTGTGGACTTAGCTGCTCCGCGGCATGTGGGAGCTTCCCGGACCAGGGCTCAAACCCGTGTCCCCTGCATTGGCAGGCGGATTCTTAACCACTGCGCCACCAGGGAAGCCCCTGTTTACTTCTTTATTGTCTTGCCCTATGACCCCACCGGGCGCATAAGTGTCAGGTGGGTCGCGACTGAGTTTGTTTAAGGACTGTTGCTCTCCTGGGACCTAAGACAGGGCATGTTCCCACAAGTGTTGATTAAGTGAGTGAACAAAGATAACCTTCCGCTGGTAACTGAGTTCCCCTGAGTAGTTTAATTCAGCTTATAAAAACATGTCTGTCTTTTACTGGGAGGAGAGAAAGAGGAGAAAAGAAAAAGGCAGCCGTATCTAAATTTGTCTCTACCTCTAGTACTTAATACCAAGTAATATAGTGATATTCCTGGCATCTTCCTATGTGACATTTCTCTATTCCCATGACCTTAAAGCATATCCCTTATGAACAGTAAGGTTCCATTTTTTCTCTTACCACATGGATCAAGTTTTTACCCAACATATTTTCCCAGTGTTTCTTGATTTTCTTTTCACATATTCTTCATAACATTAACCTTATAAGGCATATAAAATTTTTCTAGGCTGAGATTAAACAAGAATAAAGTGAAGTTAATTGTCTACAGCTAATAAGTACATTCATTAGCTTTTATTAAGTTTTTTTTTTTTTTGGCCAATTCTGCATCTATTTATTGTGTGCTTACTGTAGATAAGGCACTGGGCTAGGCCCTGGGGGTCCTGGGGTCAGCTGAGCAGGAGACACATGGTTCCCACCTTCCTAAAGCTTATGTTCTGTTGTGAGAAAGATATTAAAAATTACTCATGTAAGAAATTACTGAATTACAACGTACATCTAAGTGAGTCACAAAGGAGGAGTGTATGATGCTCTGAAAATATCTTACAATTGTCGGCATCAAGGAAAGCATCTTCGCTGATTATCTTTCCAATAATTATTCTTACCTTTTTTGTTATGAACAGAATCCAGATTGTGTTTGGATCAGCAAACTACCCAGCTTTAAAAACTCCTTTTTTTTTACCTCCTTTACAACTCGGGATGTCCACCTGTCACAGCCTCCACCAGCAAGAGTGCTGGGTGGGTGCTATTTTCCAGGTACAGGTGCTACCTCCTCATTCTCGGCTCTTGGTTCCACCTCCTGACTGATGGGGGTGTTCGTGGATTGACATGGGGACTGAAGTCACATGCTGAGGATGGTAGAGGAGAAAGAAAAGGAGCCCGGGGTCTTGACGATGTCCAAGACCTGCTGCACCAGCCCCGGATTTTCCACCCCCGGACTTTTCGGTGGGTGCTGACAATTAGTTCCTACTTGATGGAGCCGCAGCAGCTAAGTTTCCACCCCGCAAGGCTGCATGCAATTCCTAATGAATACAGCTTATGTGCATCTGAACTGGGCTTTGAAGGGCCTGAGTAGCAGCTAACTGGGAAAGGGGGCCAAGGAAAGAAGTCTTTCCAAGCGGTCTGTTTGGACTGGGGGTTTTTGTTTTTTAAATTTTATTGAAGTATAGTTGATTTACTATGTTGTGTTAGTTTCTTCTGTGCAGCAAATCAGGCTATTAAATATAGTTCCCTGCCCTATACAGTAGGACCTTGTTGTTTTTCCGTTCTGTATATAGTGGTTTGCATCTGCTAATCCCAGCCTCCCAATCCATCCCTCCCTCTCCCCTGCTGCCCCTTAGTAACCACAAGTCTGTTCTCTATGTCTGTGGGTCTGCTTCTGTTCCGTAGATCAGTTCATTTGTGTCACATTTTAGATTCCACATATAAGTGATATCATACGTTGTTTGTCTTTCTTTCTGACTTCACGTAGTATGATCATCTCTGACTTCACTTAGTATGATCATCTCTAGGTCCATACATGTTGCTGCAAATGGCATTATTTCATTCTTTTTAATGGCTGAGTAGTATTCCATTGTGTATCTGTGCCACATCTTCTTTATCCATTCATCTGTCGATGGACATTTAGGTGGTTTCCATGTCTTGGCTACTATTGTGAATGGTGCTGCTATGAACGTAGTGTTGCATCTTTTTGAATTATTGGACTGGGGGCTTTTGAATATCAGGGGTTCATTGTCTGAGTTCAAGGGTGTGGGATGAAGTTGAAGTCCAAAGTGAAGGCAGATCAGGCCGCTAGCCCAAGGTGGCACAGCGGGTAAATGGAGGAGCTGGGATTTGGACTCCGATAGTGTGGCTTGAGAGCCTGTGCTCGTTGCTGCAGAACAGGCAGATCTAGCCCCAAACCTTGAACCCATTCCTGCTTCTTTCGCTTTGACGACTCAGAGAACCCCTGAGATGCACCCACAAACACAAAGTGTTGATGTTCTTACTGAGACGTGTGCCTTTGACTCTACTCCTCAATAGCTCATAAGCCAATCAGGTGACAGTTCGGGAATGCTTCCTGTAGGTCCTCTCCTTTTTATTGTTTTCGGGATCCCTACTGAATGAATTGTTCCCTTGCATTATGAGATATCGAGGTGCTTGCTTTACCTTTTTAGACCCTGCCCCAAATTCTACTGATTTGTTCCGAGTTGTGATAAAAATAATTATCCCAGTACACGCAGGGCTCATCCCAGCCCCCAGACCTTTCTCTGTCTGCTGTTGCTCCTTCTGGAACAGTCAAAACCCTTCCCCTTAGGTCCAGCTCCGGACAACTTGGAGAGTAGCCCACAGACTACAAGTTCAAAACTAGTTCGGAAACTGTTACTGGCCTGCAACAGAATGAGTGGAGAAATAGAGAATAGCATTTAAAAGCTTTTTGGCAATTTAGCATCAGCCCAGCATCCAAGCACGTGACTGATGAATTTGTCTTGTTGACAAGGCATAGAGCACCCTCAGTGCTGTCAGACTTAGGTGATGAACTGGATATAGCCTGAGCTGTGTCATGGCCATGGGCCATAGGACCACTTCGTGGTTCATGATGGATCGGAAATTAAAACAAAAGTGGTCTCTCACCGCAGAGAGTTTGAGCGTCCGTGCTCTAACCCACATCAGTTCTTCCCACAGGGAGTAACCATGGTTATCCAGTCGATATCATGTAATCTCGTGCTGGACCTTATATATACATATATATATATATATATATATATATATATATATATATATATATTTTTTTTTTTTTGCTGCCTTGGGTCTGTTGCTGCGTGTGGGCTTTCTCTAGTTGCGGTGAGCAGGGGCTACTCTTCACTGAGGTGTACAGGCTTCTCATTGCAGTGGCTTCTCTTGTTGCAGAGCACAGGCTCTACGTGTGCAGGCTTCAGTAGTTGTGGCTCATGGGCTCTAGAGTGCAGGCTCAGTAGTTGTGGCGCACGGGCTTAGTTGCTCCACGGCACGTGGGATCTTCCCGGACCAGGACTTGAACCTGTGTCCCCTGCATGGGCAGGCGGATTCCTAACCACTGTGCCACCAGGGAAGCCCCAGGACCTTATCTTTTTAAGCTTGATTCCAGTTGTTTCATCTATGGAGGTCTCACTTTCTTGTTTGTATTGTTGCAGGGCCCTTGAGGACGGAGAACGTCCTTTCTCTTCTTTTGTATCTAGCCTGGCACTTTGCATGCTCCTAGACACACACAGTAAGCACTCAAATGTTTTTGTTTGTTTGGGGTTTTTTTGTTTTTGTTTTTGTTTTTTTGGCCATGATTCAAATCATAAGATGAGGCCGGGTTGGACAGGCAGGAGAAGAAGAGTCAACTTTGCCTCACTTGGTGCTAAAAGGGAAAAAGATCTCTAATAACTTATTTTCTACAAATACAAGGTCAATGAAGAACCTTCAAGCATACTATCGTAATGACCATTTGTGTTACATGCCAGGCATTATGTTAGAGGTTTTATCTATTTGCATTTATTACTTCATTTAATTTTTATACCATCTCTCTTGAAAGGTATAATTATAGGTATCATTACCACCATTTTGCAGATGAAGGAAATGAAGTGTCAGAGAGGTTGAGTAACTTGCCCAAGATCACACAGCTCCCGAGTGGTGGTGGTCTGTCTGACTTAAAAGCTGCTGTACTTTTTCTTATTCCCATTAATACTTAGTAACAGTAGTTACTGATAAAAGGGAATGTTACTGGATTTAGAAAATACATGTACTCTGTCATGTTTCTGAACAAGCTTTCTTTGTCATTGTTCTGATGTCTTCTATTTCCATTACAGCTTTTCCTTCATATACTTTTCTTTTACTTTAGAGAATGGTGCAAAAGTATGCTTGGTCCAGGCCGCCCAGCAAATTGCAATTCCAGCTTTACCTTTGCATCTCTTGGGAGAAGAAAGAGACAAAGCCTTCTTCTCTGGCTCTAATTAGGCTGTAATTCAGCCTCCTAGCCATGGAGGTCGGGACATGCAGCTTTAGCAGACATCTGTGTCCTGTCTCTGAGAACAGTGGATTTGTTACATGCTTCTCTGGTGTGTCATCCTTACTGTTTCTTGTATGGGGTTTTCAGATCCACTCGCTGGTTCTTCGGAGATCATTGTTTTTTAGTGCTTTTAGTAGTTTTCAAAGGCTTTTATTATTTAATTTAAATACGTATTTCTTAGTTCTTCATTTTATCAGTCTTTGACAATTATTTGGACAAGTTGCTCTCCTCAGTTAGAACAGAATTGCAAATTGGATGAGACAAAGGCACATTCACTATCAGCTAAGATACTCAAGCTGATTGTTTAATTTTCCTCTAGAACATAAATTTATAATTGTATTCCTTTAGATGTGTTTCAGGAGACTGACTACTTAAAGGGTGAAATTTGAAAGAGGTAAAACAGACATTTTTATGGTATTTGCATTTCTATGTCAGAGTCAGATCTATACTTTAAAAACAACTTTTATGTTTTAAAAAACAAGGTTATTAGGATTTGCCTGTATTCTATGTGCATTCTTGGGTCCTTAACAAATTCAAAGGAAACTTGATTATGGAAAGATGATTGAGAAACCAATTCTGTCTTTCATACCGTGTCTATCTTGAAGTGACTCAGTAATTAAAAGTGAAAACAGAACGATTGTGGTTCAGGATGTTATAAGGAGGGGAAATGCAAGGAAGGAAAAAAAAGTAAATTCCCCTCTTTGGAACTTACGTGGTCTTCTGACAAGTAGTTTATTCATCATGATGCCTCTAAAATATATGCATACATATGTATTTAAGTAAGTTTTCTTTAGCCAATTACCTGTCACATCA
The DNA here is from genome assembly GCF_026419965.1 of Kogia breviceps. Classification (NCBI taxonomy): domain Eukaryota; kingdom Metazoa; phylum Chordata; class Mammalia; order Artiodactyla; family Physeteridae; genus Kogia; species Kogia breviceps. Next base: position 196,489,345 of record NC_081310.1, on the reverse strand, counting down.
CTGTTTCTTTAATCCCTCCCATCTAATTGGTGATCGAAGCCCTGAATTCTATCTGTTAAATGAAGCTTTGACTCTGTCCCTTCCTCTCCAATCCAACTGCCCTGCAGTTATTTATTTAAAAAAATTTTTTTTGGGTGAACATTCTTTTTTTTAAATAAATAAATTTATTTATTTATTTTTAGCTGCGTCGGGTCTTCGTTGTTGCGCACGGACTTTCTCTAGTTGCGGAGAGCGGGGGCTACCCTTCGTTGCGGTGAGCAGGCTTCTCATTGTAGTGGCTTCTCTTGTTGCGGAGCACGGGCTCTAGGCGAGTGGGCTTCAGTAGTTATGGCACACAGGCTTCAGTAGTTGTGGTGCGTGGGCTCAGCAGTTGTGGCTCGTGGGCTCTAGAGCACAAGCTCAGTAGTTGTGGCACATGGGCTTAGTTGCTCTGTGGCATGTGGGATCTTCTGGGACCAGGGCTTGAACCCATGTCCCCTGCACTGGCAGGCGGATTCTTAACCACTGCGCCACCAGGGAAGTCCTCTGCAGCTACTTATATTTCTTGCCTTTTAACTGGTCTTATTGGCCCCCAGATCTTCCATTCTCCTACCCACCCCTCACACTGCTGCCACAGCGATGGCTCCTTAGAAAACATACCTGGTTGTGTCATTCTGCCACTTAAAATTCTTCCATCTTTATTTCTCCCAGAAAGAAAAAAATAAAATTAAAAACCAAAGTAAAGAGACACAAAATACAGAGACAAGATAAAAGACAGTCCTTGCTGTCTAATCCTTGCCTGCCCTTCCTTCCTCCTCATCGCTGGTATTCCAGCCTCAGGGACAAGCCGATCACTCCTGAGTCTTGTCTTTTGATCACATGGTGCTGTTGGCCTAGAATGTTCTTCACCAGCCACTTCCCCTCCCTGACGCCCCGTGAAGGTTTGGGCATCATTACCTTCTTGATAAACCTTCTGTGATCATCTCTTCCCTCCCTCCTCTGCTTCGATTTAACCAAAAGCCCAATGTGTTTTCAATAGTAATCTAGGTTACGTAAATTTTAATAATTTCATTAGTATCTAATTATTGTAATTTAATAGTGATGGGGCAGGTGGTTGAGACCTCCATGCTGACCGTCTGGATTCCAATTCTAGCTTCGCTACTTCCTAGCTGGGTTACTGGGCAAATCACTGAAGCTCTCATACTTCAGCTTATTCGCGTGTAAAAGGGGAAGAATAACAGCACCCACTTCCTAGGGCTGGAGTGAACCTTCAGTGAATCAACGCACGTAAAATTCTTGTACCGCTCACTGCCCGCGACAAGCCAATTGTCACATTGCGCATTCCGTGAGGAAGCTGTCGTGTGAATTGCAGAGATCTCATTAGAGAAAGTACTTTAAAAATATTTTATTTTTAAATTATTCATTTAACTATGTGAGTTAAATGTGAATAAATAAATAGGGCTGTATTCATTTGTAAGAGAACAAATTGGATCATGTTAATATCAATCACAACAAATTGCTGTTTGTTGGTAGCGTTCTTACCCAGGAAAATGAAAAACTGAAACTAAAGAAATTGTTTATTCTTGGGCAGAAAAGTTTAGTACAGTTCTTGAATTTTTAGTAATTTAAGTCAGAACCTTGACTGATTGGCAGATTGTCTACAATTTATTAAACTCATTGACTCGGTTTCTGAAGAATCCAGTGCACACATTAAGTTACATGCATGTGCAGAGTAGATCCAGAAGTAAGAAGTAAAGATGTCTGGCTGGTTCCTTGGCCACCAGCAATCAGGGAATAGCAGTTTAGTTTTTCAGTTCTCCCTTGGATGATTCCAATTTTCACCATTATAAATTATGTTGAAATGAATATCTTTTACCCAAAACTTTTGTGCATCTTTAATTATTTCCTTAGAATAAATGGATCGAAGCATAATGATCAGCTCAAAGGAAATGATTGAGTCTTTGTATACTAATTGCTAGCTTACGTTCCAAATAGGTTTTTGCTCATTTATACTCTTACCAACAGTGTTTGAAAGTGTTCATTTCCTCTACATTTCTGCTATCAAAGAGTATTTGTTATTTTATCTTTCCTAACTTCATAGGCAAAAAAAAGAAAAAAGAAAAAAAGAAAGAAGAAAAGGAAAAACAGAAACGGTATAGCTTGCTCTTGCAAGGGAGAAAAATATTTCACTCTCATTTACATTTCTTTACTAGTTTTTAACAAAAAATGTATGCCTCAGAGTCTACTATTTTTCTGTTCACACGATTTTTAACAACCAAAATTCTTCATATCTACTACTTAAAAAAAAAAAACCCTACATAAATTAAACAGAAGAGGAGAAAGAGATACTGCTCTTACATGCATTGAGATTAAGAAAGATCACAAGACTAAACTCCAGAGCCTAAAGGCTGACTTTCAAAAAGGACAACAGGTGTGGACTTCCCTGGTGATGCAGTGGTTAAGAATCCGCCTGCCAATGCAGGGGACATGGGTTCGAGCTCTGGTCTGGGAAGATCCCACACGCCACGGAGCAACTAAGCCCATGCTCCACGACTACTGAGCCTGCACTCCAGAGCCCGCGAGCCACAACTATTGAATTCACGTGCCACAACTACTGAAGCCCGCACTCTGAGAGCCTGTGCTCCGCAACAAGAGAAGCCGCCACAATTAGAAGCCCATGCTCTGCAACTAGAGAAAGCCCACGCACAGCAACGAAGACCCAATGCAGCCAAAAATAAATTATAAACAAACAAAAAGGACAACAGGGGTACTTCCCTGGTGATCCAGTGCTTAAGACTCTGTGCTCCCAATGCAGGGTCTGGGGTTCGATCCCTGCTCAGGGAACTAGATCCTGCATACCTCAACTAAAAGTTCACATACCACAACTAAGGAGCTGGCGAGCTGCAACTAAGACTCCCACCTCCCGCACCAAAGACCCAGCGCCAGCCCCCCCCCCAAAAAAAAGACAACAGGAATCTCAACAACTAGAATGAAAGAAACTCAGTTTGGAACTTTGTATTTTCAGTTACTGGATGGGCATGTGTAAAGTTTAGTAATAGAGAGACTTTTGGTGATTTAAGAGACATCTGATCTATATTATTTGTGAACCAGCTCAAAATTTCTTGGTGATATAGTTTGAAAAATAATCAGAGCTATTAATTAATTTTTTTTATCCAAAAAGGAATATGGATTAGAAAGATGAATATATAACTTTGTAGAGTTTGGTGGCACTCTTTACTATGTCCTGCAGCGTGCTCATTCAGTACTGTTTAGAGTAATGATGTGCGTATAAAGAGTGTTATGCATACTTATATCTAAAAAGTAGTTAGATGTGAGGATTTTCAGAGATATACATGTATTTTCAATTCAAATAATCTTCATGGTATTTGAAGGTAGAATTCCGGGGCCCCGCAGGAGGCAAGGAAGGGGTTAAACAGGGTAGGAAGTTGCTGGGATAGGCCTCTGGGCTGATTTCTCATTAGGAAATCTGGTATTTCAGGTTGGACTGGGCTTTGGGCATGGTCACTCCTTTGTTCAAGAGAAAAAGTGCTTGGATCCGCCTGCACTGTCAGACCGGACCTGTAGAAAATGAATTCTCGTGCTTTCTAGAATTAGAAAGTGAGGCCGGGGGCCCCAAAGTCCCTGGAACAGACTTTACCCCGTAAATCCAAGCGCGTATTCCCCGATTTCCTAGGACTGGGCATAATAACTGACCCCTCAGGGCCTCTCCCCACAGCATACCCATGTTTACTGGGAGTAAATCTGGAAACGTCAGTGATCTAGTTCACAAACCTTAGTCTTTCTAAGAGTGGGGGATTCCTTTCACATTTACTGTGAGATTACCCCTTAAGTAAAAGTGACCTTGAAATTGCCATTTTTATTTCAGATGAATTTGTTTTCCTACTTTTCATAGTTTGCGATTCGTGTATTTCTATTTCTCTGATGACCAGCATCTACATGTGGATTCCTTCTTGCCACATTTTTTTTTTCAGTTGCTTCATTTAACCTGTGACTAATGAGTTAAATAAAAACAACATGTACTCCTAGAATTTAGGAGCACAGCTTGTTCCAGACCTGATGAAGAGGAGGAAGCTGCACTCTTCATTCCTGTCATTCTTTCTCCCTCCCTTCCCTTCAAAATTATCATCAAAAGTCAGGTTGGAAAGTTTTTAATTAATGGTAGTGAGCCCAGGGTATGTTTATTTTGAATTAAATTGTTTGGTTCCTTTAGGAATTTACCTACCAAGCACTAACTTATCTTCTGGTCATATGTGAATTATTCTGTTAACGTTCTCGCCGGCCAGCTCACAGGTTTAAGGGCCGCAGGCTGTACACAGTGCCTGAAGGGAAGAAAACAGGTGGGAAGAAACTGTCAGGAAGGAGAGAATGTAAACTCCCTGCGACATTTGGGATTTAATGGAAACAGCGGTACACCAGAAGTCTAGGAACCCGGGTTCTAGGTTGAGCTCCCTGCTCGGATGTGCGAAATCGCACAATGTCACCCAGCCTCTCGAGTCCCTGTTTTCCTCACTTATAAAATAGAAATTGTAACACCCGTGTGGCCTGTTTCCCTAGGATGGTAGTGGGAATCCAATGAGATACTGTATAAAAAATCACTTTGTGAAAATCACTCTCTAGGGACTTCCCTGGTGGCGCAGTGGTTAAGAATCCACATGCTAACGCAGGGGACATGGGTTCAAGTCCTGGTCTGGGAAGATCCCACGTGCTTTGAAGCAACTAAGCCTGCACGCCCCAACTACTGAGCCTGAGCTCTAGAGCCTGCGAGCCACAACTACTTAGCCTGTGAGCCACAACTACTGAGTCCACGTGCCACAACTACTGAAGCCCGTGTGCCTAGAGCCCATTTTTTAAAATAGAGCTCTTTCTAGAAGTAACATGTAATTATTATTTTGGAAAGAAAATATGAGACAGGCAGGAAAGTGCATCCTCTTTGGGAATTCATTCTGGAGCGAGGTTTTAGGGGCATTGGGAAAGGTCCCGCTTGGGTAACTTAGATGAAATTCCTCAAAGAAGTTTCCCCTGACCCTACCCCTTCCCACACCCAGGTCTGTGCTCTCCAGACACGCCGCTACCATCCTGTACTCTTAGCATTTTTCAGACAGTGTTATCACTGTTTACAAGGCTGTAAGTCCCTTGAGATCAGGACCTGGTCTTACCCCTCATGTGTCCACAGAGCCTGGCATTGTACACATAGGGGACACTTAATAAACAAGTGAAACTATTTGTAATAAGTAAAATCCTGAAGGAGGCATTACATCAGACAGGATCATACATCAAAGGACTCTGATGCACACTTAGCACTGTAGGGAAAAGTCAGTGGATTGAAACCAGACTTGGTGTCCAAAAGACTAGGTTTAAGTCCTAGCTCTATCACTTTTTTGCTGTATTACCTTAGGGAAGTGACTTAACCTCTCTGAACTTCAATTTCCTCAATTGTAAATGGAGTAAAATACTTTTCTGGGCTTTATCTTCTTTAACTCCATTAAGAACACCACTTTTGTTCTTTGTTAATGACACATTTAATTTGGCAAATGCTCTAAAATATTTTGTTTTGATTATTCTCGCAATACAAATAACAAGACAATATTAACATACTTTGCAATATGTTTCTAAAATAAACATAAAATTGTAATAATAGAATCCTTTTCATCTTAGTTCATCTACAACTCTATCCTCCCTCATTGTTCAGGTTGCTGGGTGATTTGAATCATGAGGGTTTGAGGGAGATGGAGTGCCTGAGTAAGGATGATAGTTTTATATAAACTCATACTACATTCCTGGTACGTCCTTCGTATGGCCAACTAGCCCAGGGCAAACCCCTACCAGCTCCGGCCGCCTAAATTATCTCGCTGCATCCATTCGTGCCTGTCTTCAAGTCATTTCTCCTAAAATAGGGCAAATGTTAAAAACTTGCAAATCTGACCATATCACTTAAAGCCTGACTCCTCACTGCCTGGGAATAAAGTCCAGGATCCTCCTGGAGCTGGTTCTCCATATTATGTCTCTCTGTCTCTGTCTCTGCCATTGTCCTCTCTCATTATCCTCCAAAGAGCTGGATCTAATTTTCTCAGCCTCAGACTTCATCATGCTCTTTCCTCCGCCTGGAATATTCTCTTCTCTCTTTGCATCTGGCCAACTGTACTGTCAGCCAGGTCTCAGTGTTCATGTCACTGCTTCATGGGAGGCCTTTCCTGAGCCTCTAGACTAGACTGAGGGTCCTCGTGACCTGCTTCCCGAACATCTCTGTTCCTGACGCTTGCGATGTTCTAATGTCTCCTTCGCCAGACCAGGCTGTCGGCTCCACAAGGCAAGGGTGGCCTCTCCAGTTCACCTCTACACCCCTAGATCCTGCAGAGCATGGAGCGTGCCTCACGCAAGAGGTGCCAGGTGTGTGTTCCCCGAACTAGAAGTGGTACAGCCACCTAGCCCAAGACAGGATGTTGAGTCTATCACGGCAGTCATTCATTCAGTTACTGATCCCCTGACTCTGTGTCAGGCACCGTTCTGGGGGCTGCGGGCCCAGCAATGAACACACAGCCACACGTTCTTGCTCTCGTGGGGTTTATATCCTAGTAGGGAGGGCCTGATAATAAATGAAGCCAGGTATGGAGCATGTTAGCTGATGGCAAGTGTTGGAGAATGAGAAGGCAGAAGAGAAAAGGAACACTCCTAAACTGCTGGTGGGAGTGTAAAGTGGTGCAGCTACTATGGAGAACAGTACGGAGGTTCCTTAAAAATCTAAAACTATAGTTGCCATATGATCCAACAGTCCCACTCCTGGGCATGTATCTGGAGAAAAGTCTAATTTGAAAAGATACATGCACCCCAATGTTCATAGCAGCGCTGTTTACGATAGCCGAGATATGGAAACAACCTAAGTGTCCATCGACAGCTGAATGGATAAAGAAGATGTGCTATTAATATATATATATATATATTACTCAGCCACAAAAAAGGATGAAATAATGCCATTTGCAGCAACATGGATGGACCTAAAGATTTTCGTACTAAATGAAGTACATTAGACAGAGAACGACAAACATCATAAAATATCACGTATGTGTGGAATCTAAAAAAATGATGCAAATGACTTATTTATAAAACAGAAACAAACTCACAGACATAGAAAACAAACTTATGGTGACCAAAGGGGAAGGTGGGGGGGGGAGGGATAAATTAGGAGTTTGGGATTAACAGATACACACTATTATATATAAAATAGATAAACAACAAGGACCTGCTGTATAGCACAGGGAACTATACTCAATATCTTTTTTTTTTTTTTTTTGCGGTATGCGGGCCTCTCACTGTTGTGGCCTCTCCCGTTGCGGAGCACAGGCTCCGGACGCACAGGCTCAGCGGCCATGGCTCACGGGCCCAGTCGCTCCGCGGCATGTGGGATCTTCCCGGACCAGGGCACGAACCCGTGTCCCCTGCATCGGCAGGCGGACTCTCAACCACTGCGCCACCAGGGAAGCCCTATACTCAATATCTTAATAAACTATAATGGAAAAGAATCTAAAAAAGAATATATATATATATATATATATATATATATATATATATATATATCACTTTGCTGGACACCTGAAACTAACACAATACTGTAAATCAACTATATTTCAATAAAAATTTTTTTAAAAATATTTATTTATTTGGCTACCCCTGGTCTTAGTTGCAGCACGCGGTATCTTTATTGCGGCACATGGGATCTAGTTCCCTGACCAGGGATCTAACACGGTCCCCCTGCATTGGGAGCGCAGAGTCTTAACCACTGGACCACCAGGGAAGTCCCTCAATAAAATATTTTTTAAAAATTAAAAAAAAGAAAGCAAGAGAGGAGGATGGGGGACGCCAGGTGAGGTGGTAGGGGGTATGTTTCGGTTTTTAATAGGTTAGTAGGGAGGGCTTCATGGAGGTGGCATCTGAGCCTGCAGGAGGTGAGGGAGTGAGCTAGGAGGATGCTTGGGGAAGAACATTCCAGACAGAGGGCTCAGCAGTGCAGAGCTGGCGCTGGCGTTTTCAAGGACCAGCAAGAAGGCTGGTGGGTGGCAGCAGAGAGAGCTGGGGAGACAGCAGGAGGAACTGGGGACTTCAATTTTCTTCTGCGTGAGAAGGGGGCCGTTGCGGGGTCTGAGCAGAGGAGGGGTGTAAGTCCAGCTTACACGTGAAAAGGATCCCTCTGAACTATATCTCGAGAATTGACCCAAGAGAGCAGGACAGAAAGCAGAAAGCCTCGTTGAGAGGTTTGGCGATAATCCAGGCAGAAGATGGAAGTGATTTGACCCAGAGTGTTACTGGTGGGCATGCTAGGTCTATTTTGAAGGAAGGGCCAAGAGGGTTTGCTGCTGGATCGGGTGTGAGATATCACGGAAAGCGATGATTCCCAGGGGTTTGGCCTGGGTGGCCAGAGGATGGAGTTGCCAATAAGGAAATGGGGAGACTGTGGGAGAGTAATTTTGGGGAGACAGGCTAGGACCTCAGCTTCCATAAACGTGAGATGCCTATTGGTTATCCAGCATGTTTTTTGTTTGTTTGTTTGTTTTTGCGGTACGCGGGCCTCTCACTGTTGTGGCCTCTCCCGTTGCGGAGCACAGGCTCCGGACGCGCAGGCTCGGCGGCCATGGCTCACGGGCCCAGCTGCTCCGCGGCATGTGGGATCTTCCCAGACCGGGGCACGAACCCGTGTCCCCTGCGTCGGCAGGCGGACTCTCAACCACTGCGCCACCAGGGAAGCCCTCCAGCATGTTTTTGAATTCTAAAGTAATACGTCGAAGAGGGCAATTTTCTTTCATCTGTATGTGCAGTAAAGAAACATACAGGGGCTTCCCTGGTAGCACAGTAGTTAAGAATCGGCCTGCCAATGCAGGGGACATGGGTTCGAGCCCTGGTCCGGGAAGATCCCACGTGCCGCCGAGCAACTAAGCCCGTGCGTCACAACTACTGAGCCTGCGCTCTAGAGCCCTTGAGCCACAACTACTGAGCCTGCGCGCTAGAGCCCTTGAGCCACAACTACTGAGCCTGCGCTCTAGAGCCCACATGCCACAACTACTGAAGCCTGCGCGCCTAGAGCCCGTGATCCACAACAAGAGAAGCCACCACAGTGAGAAGCCCGTGCACTGCAACGAAGAGTAGACCCCACTCACATCAACTAGAGAAAGCTCACACACAGCAGTAAAAACCCAACGCAGCCAAAAAAAAAAAAAAAGAATAAATATAAATTAATTTTTAAAAAGATAGCATCCTTTCCATAGGAACACCCCAATACCTATTGTTCATAACTAACATCTCACAGGAAGAACCAGGTCAGGAAAAGTGTTACTGAAACTGCAGGGCTGAGCATGGCACAAAAACGAATGTTAATAAAGGAAAATGTGTTGCTAGATCATTGTATCCAGAGAAATGGATTTATCACTGGGCTAAATTGCCTGGTCAAAAAAATACTTTTAATTCTAAGCACTGAACAATAAGCCATAGTTCCTAAAACACGTGAGTTCTTCCGACAGCTGTTTTACTCCAATTGTTCAGGGATTTTGCTGGAATCCAAGTGGTTTTCCAAGAGAATTGATGGTTTCCTGACCATCAATCACCTTCAGAAGGTTGTTCACCCTCTCTTGAAATCAGGAGAAGGGGTGAGTGTTAATTTGCATTCTCATAGGCTCCTAGAATTCTCTGTCCAGTAGTGTTTGATGAGGTCCAAATATTCATTTCGGTCACACGAATGACAAGGATCATATGAAATTAGAAAATTGTCTTGGTAGGAAGAGGTAAAATCATGGCACCCTACAAGCTAACACTGACATATATCTGGCATCTCAAAATTGCTGACTAGGCAGTGTTTGAGAGGAGAAAAGAAAAACACTAAAAGGAAAAACATTTTAGCTGCTTGTCCAATGATATATTTTTGCCATGCTTCGTGTTACCAAGCAGAGCCGAAGCTTGGTATCATTTTAAGGGGCGGGGGGGTGGGGAGTGTAAAGCTATAAGTGAGGCAAAAGAAATGAATTTGAAGGACAGGAAAGCACACATCCTCTTGGACCCCTGTCTCTAGGATGGAAAATGACTTTGCAGTAGCGCTTTCTGTGCAGTCAGAAGGGAACTTGTTTCCCAGCTGTTCTGCTGTATTTTCCGTATTAGTCTTTGCTCCCACGGTCTAAAAGCAAATACCGGATCTTAGAGCCTACAGTCCTGGTGGAGAACTGCACTTTCCGAGTGACTCATAGGCCACAGCAAACCACCTACTGTACCAGCTGGACATGTACCACGTCGGCTGCCCAGAGCAGCTTCTGCTTCAACTTGACCTGGCTTGCTTTGCTTTAGACTATTGCTATCACCTTCATGGGATAATAACGGTGGGGTTTAAACACGGATACTTTGATTCATTTTTCTTCAAACGGAGCTCTCAGTCACTACTAAGAGATCTTGGAAGACATATTTTCTCTTGACTTTCAACTGAGGACGCTTTGAGGCCAACGTAATTGACAATGACAATTGTTGTTGACAATTCTGATGCATGTCCCTTGGTGTGTAAATGATGCACTCCTTGAGAAATAAAGGTTGTGGTTCATTTCAGGCTTGGTTATTATTTGCTACTGCTTCATGATAAGTAGGAGATGAGCTCCCTTTATTAGCTCTTGTCCTTTGAATGGGGTGACCTCTCATGTCTTTTGTCTCCCTCTCACCTCTCCTCCGATCAAAGGCCAGTTCTTGAGATTTCTTTAGAGACAGGAAAAATGTAGTTCTTACCCTCAGAAAGCTTTCTGAGCCAGTTGTGGATATTTAACACATAAGAATCATAGAACCACAAAGGAGTACAAATAAGATGCAATTTCAGAGAAAGGAGAGATTATTTTTGCCTCTGCTTGGACCCTAATGTCCGTGCCTTTCGGCCTAGCACTTCACTTGGCTTTAGTATTGTTTCCGAAAAATTGTTCTACTGGATGATAGACACCTTGAGTTGGAGGCTACGTTATTTTCATCGTTCTATCTCCTCTCTGTTCTAGTACATTCAGCAGCTCCCCCTCCCCCGCCCCCACCTCCCCACCAATCCTTCCACGGGACCCAGCTCTGTACACATAACAGGGCTTGGTAAGCACTTGCTGACGTAATTGAATCAGGGAAGGCTTTTTTGAGAAGGTGGAGCTTAGGTTCTGCTTTAGACAGAGAGGGGTCATTGGATGGTGATGGACTGCCCATACATGAATCATTTGTCCTGGGCCTTGAGAAGAATTTGAAGTCAGAACAGAGTGGAGACACATGCTTGGTGGAATGATCACAGCAGGACTGAGGGTTAGTTTGACAAAATAAGGGGTCAGGGAGGAGGCCGGCCAAGATGTTTTGGAGCATAATTGTGTTATTAGGGTGGCTCATAAAATAAGAGAGCTTCCAGAGGCGCTGTGATCGGGATGCGGGCCACATTCGAGGTATTTGTTTTTTACCCTATTTCACGCCCAGGACACTGTCTTCTTTTTCAATTGTTCCTTAGCACTTTTTTATATTCTTGGCGGTGTCGAGGGGTGGGTGAGGTCTGTTAATATGATTTCATCATTCCTTTCTTTGTATGTTTATGTTTAATTTATTCATCAGTCTGTTTTGGAATTGGCTTGTTTTCAGGAAGGAGGTTGAATGCATTTTGAAAAACTGTTTGAAAATTGGATTGACACCTGAAACTAATACAACGTGGTAAGTCAACTATACTTCAGTTAAAAACAAACAAACAAACAACAACCACAAGAAAATTGGATTGAGAAAATTAATGTTTCTTTTTTTTTTTTTCCTGGGAAGAATCCTGGCTGGTTTTGTAAAAACGCCACGGATGAAAAAAAGATATTCTTTAAAATCAGAAAGATATCTAGCTTGGGGCAACTGCTTGAGATGGGAAAAGCAGGAAAAAGTAGCAGGTTTGAGGAAATGAGTTTCCTTGTTGACGGTGCTTTTAGGACACTTAGGAAGTGATAGAAAGAGCCAGCTGAAGTCAGGGCTTGATTTCAAGAGAATTCGGAGCTGGAAAGAGATCCAGCAGACAAAGGTAGTGGTTAGAAGTTGGAGATGGTGTCAGGAGAGCATGTGGAATGGGGTCCTTAACTGGGATCCACAGTGATTCAGTGATTAGGATTCAAGTCTCTATAACCAGCAGAAATTATAAGCAATGTTTTCTATAAGTTTCCACGTGGCGTGCTGGGTGGAGTGTGTCCATAACTTTGATCAGAGTCTGAGAGGTATCCAAAGGTTAATGAATCAGTGGTGTAGAATGGGAATAGATAAGAGCAAAAAGGTCAGGCTCTGATGGGAAATCAGCATTTAAGGAGGAAGCAGAGAGGAGACAGGGAAAGAGTCCATAGAGATAAGGAGGGCAGAAATCTATCTCGGAAGTCAGGAGGACGTGGAGAGCCTGGTGTCTTGAAGGCAGGGAAGAGGGACCATTAGGAAGTCATGGTGTGACTGGAAGGGGTGTTGTGAAGAGCAGAGAATGGGAATCAGGAGCAGGGACTGTAAGTCCGGACTTCTCTTTCTGGAAGGTTGACATTTGACAAAAGTGAATATTTACTGAGTTCCTGAGAAGGGCCGGGACCTGTATCATTCAGTGCAGACACGAATGTGAGTAAGGTCACATAAGCTTTGTGCTTGTGGATCTTAGGGTCTCGTGGGAGAGAGACACTGATCAAATAGTGACCCAAAGTAAGTGAACGTCACAAACTGAGTCAGGCTTTGGCGGGAGGAAACACGGTGCCCCGCACGGAACATGACCTCATCTGGGGTCAAAGAAGGGTCCTGAGGAGGTTTGAGCTCAGACCTGAAGGATGAATAGGAGTAAAATAGTTGGGGGTAGGGGCGCGGAGCAGAATATCCCGGGCAACGTGGAAAGAGGGTGGAAAGAGCCCAGGGGTGTGACCGGAGTCCCTGCTGGGTCTTTTAAATGATAGGGAGGCTCTGAGTCAGAACAATCAGGAGACTGCTGATGTGTGGAGGGTGGAATGCAATCAGTTTTTCATTTTGAAATCAAGAGTCCAGGTGAGAGCTAATGATAGCTTGGACCAGCATCCTGGCAATGAAGGTAAAGAGAAGCAGGTGAATTCAACAACTAGGTTGGAGCTGAAATTAGTGCCAGGAGATAGAACACAGTGATCTGGGCACAATCTGCAAAAAGTAAAGTTTTCTTTCTTCAGGGGCTGAGTGTTGGAGCTTAATTGTAGGCGAGGGAAAGAGCCGTGGAGGGAGAACTTGAAGAAATTAAAACCAGCAGGGGGGCTTTCCTGGTGGCGCAGTGGTTGAGAGTCCGCCTGCCGAGCCAGGGGACGCGGGTTCGTGCCCCGGTCCGGGAAGATCCCACGTGCCGCGGAGCGGCTGGGCCCGTGAGCCACAACTACTGAGCCTGCGCGTCTGAAGCCTCTGCTCCGCAACGGGAGAGGCCACAACAGTGAGAGGCCCGCGTACCACAAAAAAAAAAAAACCTACAAAACCCCAGCAGGGGATATATGGCAACTAGAATCAGAAACACAGATCCCTGTAAGGCGAGGATAATGTATAGGTACGTTTAGAGTTAGAAAGGAGCCAAGATGAGCCTTGAAGTCTTGATCCACAAAGAGGGGCTCTGATGCATTAGGGGTGAGGCTGTAGCCACCGAAACAGTAGGGCAGCGTCAGCTCTGGAGGAAGAACAGCATAAGCTCCGAGACGGCTCCTGGAAGGGACACGGTCGTCCTCCGTGCGTGGGCACGAACATTGCCTCCTTGTCCCTCGCATGAAAGTCCATGATTGTTATTTGCTTGTTTTAATTGTAGTTTTTGACTGATTTGGCTGCGCGGGGTCTTAGCTGCATGCGGGATCTTTTTAGTTGTGGCGTGCGGGATCTGACCAGGGATCGAACCCCGGTCCCCTGCATCGGGAGCGTGGAGTCTTAGCCGCTGGACCACCAGGGAAGTCCCCGCAAAGTCCACGTTTAAGTCTTACAACTGGAAACAGAGGCAGGGAGTTTTAACAGTCCAAATGTCAAGTTGATATATCGAGCTCTGTTAAGCAATCTTCTTTCTCCTGAATCCACGAGGCGGTTTGCTCTACCAGTGGGAGCGGGGCTGGCTGGGGGGACAGCAGAGTGAGGAAGGGAGTGATGTACTCAGAGACTTGCTTTACCACTGGGGGAGAACTGGGTCATTTTCTTACAGACGACGTACCTACACAAGCCTGTATTACAGGTGGCATGTTAATTTGCTTTTAGTCCTCACAGTGTGGTCCAGCTTTAGGAACACCACTGACTCCAATGCATCTTTAAAAACAGAATCATTTTTTAAAGTTTAATAAGAAAAACACAATGAGAAATTGCGTGTCAGATCTATCAAACCAAATGTGCTTTTTAAAAACGTTTTTTATTCTATATTGGAGTACAGTTGATTTGCAGCGTTGTGTTAGTTTCAGGTGTACAGCAGAGTGATTTAGTTATAAATATATCTGTTCTTTATCAGATTCCTTTCCCATATAGGTAATTATAGAGTACTGAGTAGAGTTCTATACTCAGTGGGTGTGCTATACAGTAGGTCTTTGTTGGTTATCTGTTTTATATATAGTGGTGTCAATAGGTCAATCCCAACAAATGTGCTTATTTAATGTCCTAATTCAGAAAAAGAATTAGTGTTCACTGGCCTTTGAAAAAAATGATCTGAAGGGATTAATGTTCATCTCCCCTCCTTTTTTTTTTTTTTTTTTGTGATACGCAGGCCTCTCACTGTTGTGGCCTCTCCCATTGCGGGGCGCAGGCTCCGGACGCACAGGCTCAGCGGCCATGGCTCACAGGCCCAGCCGCTCTGCGGCATGTGGGATCTTCCCAGACCGGGGCACGAACCCGTGTCCCCTGCATCGGCAGGCGGATTCTCAACCACTGCGCCACCAGGGAAGCCCTCCCCTCCTTTTTTTAAAAGAAGTATATCTATGGAATACCCATGAGCATGGAGTTTGCTTTGATTGCTTTTTTAACACATCAGATTCTTTTTTTTTTTTTTTTTTTTTTTTTTTTTGCGGCGCGGGCCTCTCACTGTTGTGGCCTCTCCAGTTGCGGAGCACAGGCTCCGGACGCGCAGGCTCAGCGGCCACGGCTCACGGGCCCAGCCGCTCCGCGGCATGTGGGATCCTCCCGGACCGGGGCACGAACCCGTGTCCCCTGCATCGGCAGGCGGACTCCCAACCACTGTGTCACCAGGGAAGCCCAACACATCAGATTCTTATTGCAGAATCTCTGAGTGAATCTGCGTATCTGTGATGTCTCCTATTCTTTTCCAGGTTTGAGTAAAGCTTTGTCACAAAATGACTTTTCTCTATAAATGCATGTGGTTTGCAGATCAGAGGGAGGTGTGTGGTCGGAGCGCACCGTGTTGATTTAGAAATGAAATAGCGGCAGCACTGGCCCTACTTGGCAATTTTGAAAGAAATGCAGCTGGAATCATTTTCGATTCAACCCTTGGCAAACCTTCAGTGCGTATGAGAAAAAAAAACAAGCAAGCAAGCAAGCTATGGAGGAGGTTCAAAGGCTATGCTCAGTGGTCATTACCCTATCTCCTAGAATTGCCAATAAACGACAGGTCAGTGCTGTGTCCTGCTGAGGTCCAGTTAGCACTCGGGGAAGAAATTATTATTATTATTATTATTATTATTATTATTATTATTATTGTGTGTGTGTGTGTGGTATGCGGGCCTCTCACTGCTGTGGCCTCTCCGGTTGCGGAGCACAGGCTCCGGACGCGCAGGCTCAGCCGCCATGGCTCACGGGCCCAGCCGCTCTGTGGCATGTGGGATCCTCCCGGACCGGGGCACGAAC
This sequence comes from Kogia breviceps, assembly GCF_026419965.1. Taxonomy (NCBI): domain Eukaryota; kingdom Metazoa; phylum Chordata; class Mammalia; order Artiodactyla; family Physeteridae; genus Kogia; species Kogia breviceps. Next base: position 196,473,541 of record NC_081310.1, on the reverse strand, counting down.
CCGTGTCCCCTGCATCGGCAGGCGGACTCTCAAGCACTGCGCCACCAGGGAAGCCCAGAAATTATTATTATTAAATGAGTTAATACAAATAACTTCTGAGCATAGGGCCTGGTACATTGTATTTAATGAATATTTGGTATTATTGTATTTAAAAATTTTTAGTTAGAACTGTTAACTTCCTCGGATTCCATTGGAAACACTAAATATTCCTTTCACATATGAAATCATGTGTAAGAAAGATTCCTATGTGTGCTGGAAAAGGACGAGGAGGGTTTAGGGAAATTGTCACCAACACTGGAGCTCAAAGGGTTATCATCATGGACCACATTTCCTTCTCTACACATGTGGTCTGCTGGTTCTAGACTGAGACATCCAAGTTTTATACTATGCACGTTCAAAGACAACCATTCGTCACTGGGAAAGTGTCTTTTACTTCCATCCTGCTTCGAAACGGATTTGTGTATTACAAAGTTTTCAAGCGATCACAATTAACTTGTAGAACCAGATACGTTTACCAGCCGATGAAGTCTCCACCTTCTGGGTCTGATTCCTTTCTGAGTTCCCAGGAAGAAGAGGTTTTGGAATTATCCTCGTAGGGCTGAATTGGACCTTTAGCGTTTCCTGTTCTATACTGGGAACCAGAAGCTTTCTGAATTATCTCACAGGACGTTTCCTGATCTGTGAATCTTTAGAGTATGAAGATCATGTTTTTCCCTTCACCATCGCTTGATTCTCGGTCTCCAAGGAACACGTGTGTATTTCATTACAACTCCACTGTTTCCCGCATTCAGTGATAAATATGTGGGTTACAGTCATACAGAACCCCAAAGGTTACCCATGCAGATTAATTGCTTGTTACATCATTTTACTGTGGGGCTGATTCACTGAACCAGTTTATTTAACAATTAAATAACATTAAACAAGGCAACTGTACCAACTTCCACCAGCCCTGGCTTAGCTGACTCTACCACCTTCCCCGTCTTCTAATCAGTAGCTTGATAGGGTTGATCTGTGCTCACATGGATAGGCCTTGACTAGGAGATAGAGCATATGAGATTCTTAATGAGACCGTGTCTCTACTAAGGGACATCTAGAACAAGAGGAGTCTACGAACCTAAAAATGTAGGCAAGGCTCTCTTGTTAATAAGTCCATTTTTACTTTTAAGGTTTTGGGTGTTTTTCTCTTGCTCTTGTTTACTTGATCCTTTGTTGTTGAGATTACATCGTTTGATTCCTAACTGCAGAAGGTGGGTCTCCTGCCCTGTGCCATCCTGATCAGCAAAAGTCATCTTATTTCACTTTACTCGGGTCAAATTACTGACTACCAAGCTCTTCATGTTCAGTTAGGAACAGATACATTTAAACTTAAATCAAAGTTAAATTTAGTTTATTAAAAATCGGATGTTTCCAACATTTTACTTTTACGAGTTTCAAATATACAGAAAAGTTGAGAAAACTGTACAGTGATCACCCCCATGCCCATCACTTAGAGTCTACAGTTAGCATTTTCGTATATTTATTTGTCATATAACCATCTATTCATTCATCAAGCCATCTTTTTCTTTTTTTACTTTTTATTCTGAAATAATGTTAGACTTAATAAACATTACAAAAATAATACAGTTCCCAAATACCCTTCACCAGCTTGCCCTAGTGTTAGAATCTTGCAAAACCATAATACAAGGATCAAAGCCTTGAAAATTATGAAAATTAACATAACACTATTTATTCATGAATCTACAAGATCTTATTTGAATGTCATCAACTTTCCCACTGATGTCCTTTTTCTGGTGCAAAGTCCAGCCAGCAGCCCACACTGCATTTAGTTGCTGTGTCTCCTTGGCCTCCCCCGATTATGATAGTTCCTCAGTTTTTGTCTTGAATAACCTTGACTCTTTTGAAGCGCACTGGCCATTTACTTTGTTAAACATCCCTCGGTTTGGTTGCGTCTGAAGTTTTCTCATGGTTAGACGGAGACTGTGCACTTTTTACAAGAATGTGATGATACAGGAGTGATGATACCTTTCTCGGCTCATTGTATTTGGTGGGAGGGTACGTCATGGCACATTCTCTAATGATTGATTACTGATGCTATCTTTTATCACTTGGTAAGAGGCTGTCTGCCAGGTCTCTCCACTGTAAAGTTACTATTTTTCACTTTGTAAATAATAAGTATTTTGGAGGAGCTACTTTGAGACCATGCAAATATCCTGCCTCTCCTTAAATGTTCACCTACTCGTTGCATTGCAGGACTTTGCCTGCAGCAGTTATTCTGTAGTTCTCAAGTGGCAATTTTCTATGTCCTTCATCATTTGCTGGAGTTTTAAAAAAATATTTATTTACTTGGCCGCGCCAGGTCTTAGCTGCAGCATGTGGGATCTTCGTTGCGGCATGCAGGCTCTTAGTTGAGGCACGCGTGCAGGATCTAGTTCCCCAATTGAACCCGGGCCCCCTGCATTGGGAGAGTGGAGTCTTACCCACTGGACCACCAGGGAAATCCCATTTGCTGGAACTGAACTGTGAGGAAGAGATGGCCCTTCTTCCCCACTTATTTATTTATTCAATTTTTACTTATATCAGGATGGAGTCAGGGATATTTATTTTATTCTTTGGGTTCTAATCCAGTATTATAATTATTTATTTTGTGGCTCAAGTTGTCTCCGTTTGATCATTGGCTGCTCCTTTTGGATTAACTCCTTTTAACATGACCCGGCATTTGGGGGAGCATTTTCTGACTTTCTGGCACTGCAAGATGTTGCAAGCTCACTTTGTATTTTCCCTCCTTTTTCTAAGGAGCTTTGGCTTCTTTCATGGGAGAATGGTGTTTAGAAAGCAAGATCTGGGGGGCTTCCCTAGTGGCGCAGTGGTTGAGAATCCGCCTGCCGATGCAGGGGACGCGGGTTCGTGCCCCGGTCCGGGAGGATCCCACGTGCCGCGGAGCAGCTAGGCCCGTGAGTCGTGGCCACTGAGCCTGCGCGTCCGGAGCCTGTGCTCCGCAACGGGAGAGGCCGCAACAGTGAGAGGCCCACGTACCACCAAAAAAAAAATAAAAAATAAAAATTAAAAAAAAGAAAGCAAGATCTGGGCACTAAGTGTGCTTACTGTTATGGGGGTGTCATTGCCTTCAGGCCGTCTCAGCAGATGCAGCTAGGACATCTATGTAGATTAACACCTATACATATCTACAAGTGCATCTACATTTCTGTATTTATCCATCTCTGTGAGTATACATGTGCATATATTCATTCATTTATATATACATGTGCATATATTCATATATTCATTCATATATTCATTTATATTCATTCATATATATATTCATATATATATTCATATATTCATATATATTCATATTCATTCATTCATTTATACATGTGCATATATTCATATTCATGAATTCATACTGATGCCTTTAGTCCAATTCAGCACCATAGGTTCATTCTGGACTTCCTCTGTATTAGTAATTTCTCTCTCCAGCAGTGAAAAAATTGGTTCTCCTTAACTGCAATATATTTACTTATTCATTCAGTCCTAGCATACACATAAAGTAGTTTTGGAATTGCTAATCCATACCTCCATGAGAAACACATTTACTAACCCACGTACCATATCTGTATACACTTCTCTTTGTCTTTAGCATTCTAGCTTATAGACCAAATACTCTTTCTCAAAGTTCCTGAGTTTAGTTCTTTTCTTCACCACCCTCTGCAGTGTGATTGTGTTATTCATTTCGAGTATGATTAGGCTCACTTGTTACTGTTTGTATTCCATTTGGGGTTTCCTCCACATCTTGATTGATTTTATTTTATTTTTTACTTTTTATTTATTTTTTTTTTTGCGGTACGTGGGCCTGTCACTGTCGTGGCCTCTCCCGCTGCGGAGCACAGGCTCCGGACGTGCAGGCTCAGCGGCCACGGCTCACGGGCCCAGCCGCTCCGCGGCATGTGGGATCTTCCCGGACCGGGGCACGAACCCGCGTCCCCTGCATTGGCAGGTGGATTCTCAACCACTGCGCCACCAGGGAAGCCCAATTTTTTACTTTTTAAAATATTTACTTGTCGGGCTTCCGGTCCGATTGATTTTAAATATTTATATTTATTATTTGGCAGGGGCAATAATGGGAAACTTTGCTGTGATTCTAAAGTCAGAGCTGCGTAGAAATACACGCTCTTTCCACTGAATTCCATCTACGCCCTGCAGGTAACCAGTCTCATTTGTTTCTGATTTATCCTTCCTATGTTTATTTTACAGAAATGAGCAAATCCATGAACGTTTCCACATATCCTTTCCTTTCGCACATGAATCTTACTTTTTGAGGTACTTCACAATAACTTGCAGCCATCAGTATACCTCGCCCCTGAACTCTTCAGCATGTCCATCATTAACTAGAGTTCAATTTTCATGTATGGTTACATTTCTCTCTTTATTTCTTTTAAGGTAAAATTCACATGCAATAAAATGCACGAATCTTAAGTGTACCACTGGGTAAGTTTTGACAGATGTATGTTATGCACTTGTTAATGCAGACCCCTAACAAAATGTACCAGTTTGTTATGGTAAATGTACATTTACCATAACCTCATAATGTTCCCTCAGATGCCTACCCGTTACCTCCTGCTCCGGCCTCTGACACAACTGGTATTCTCACGTTTTTCCACCGTTGGTTGGTTTGGCCTGTTCTGGAACTCCGTATAAATGGAACCATATCATTGTATTCTTTTGTGTAAAGCCTCTTTCACGCAGCCCAATGTTTTTGAAATACGTCCATGTTGCAGTATTTATTGCTGTTACTGCTGGTAGAGTTCCACTGTTTAAATATACCACAGTTTATTGGTAACCAAGTTTTGAAATGCAGGGATAAAAAGTGAAGGTTTCCTGTGTATGTGAAGTTAGCCTTTTTTTCATCTGGTTCTTCATGTTCTTCTGGTGTTACAGGGGCCATGCTCCATGCATTTTAAATTATTTTAAATAATTTAGCTCTATACATACGGCCTTTTGCCTAAATGCATGGTGTTTTTCTTTCAAAAAGCTCAGTGTTAAAAGATGATTAGACTCTCTCTGTATAGGCAGATAAATATCTCTTATGATATTTAATGTTGAAAAATTCATCCAACAAAAATCTGGTTCAGGGGCTTCCCCGGTGGCTCAGTGGTTGAGAGTCTGCCTGCTAATGCAGGGGACACGGGTTCGAGCCCTGGTCTGGGAGGATCCCACCTGCCGCGGAGCAACTGGGCCCGTGAGCCACAACTCTGAGCCTGCGCGCCTGGAGCCTGTGCTCCGCAACAAGAGAGGCCGCGATAGTGAGAGGCCCGCGCACCGCGATGAAGAGTGACTCCCGCTTGCCACAACTAGAGAAAGCCCTCGCACAGAAACGAAGACCCAACACAGCAAAAATAATAAATAAATAAATTCATAAACCCCTACCCCCAACAACAACAACAATAAAAATCTGGTTCAGTAATTATTTCCTGAACATGTATCATAGGCAAGTTACTGTGTTGAGCATTTGGGAATACAGGCATAAAGCAGACAGAGGGTTGCCTGGTGGATATTTTAGGGCACTCAAGATACATGCAGATGCCATCAGAGAGAACCTTCCTTGAAGACTCGCAATCATCCACTCGTTGGTTTCCTCCAAATCTCATGAGACATGCAGGAATCGTCAAAACCAGTAGTTCTGACGGTAATACCGTGCGTTGGTTTTTGTAGCTGTGGTGCAAGCTCTGGGTTGTGGACTGGGATCAGCGGGAACAGGGAACAAGTGAGACCAAAATGAAACCCAACATAGGGCCCAGAACGCTATGGCCAAGAGGAAGACGGCGCTGGGAAGCTTTAGTCCCCTGGCACCAACTCTCAGCTCTGGAGGCAGCTGCCAAGATGCGATGGGAGCAGAGTCAGGGCTGAACCGGCAAAGCAGTTGCTTTCATGGGGTGGAGGGGGGCACACACAGTCAGTATCCGTATAAGGCGACAGGCCCCTTCACCTCTGATACGTGCACAAAATAAGGTAAAAGGGTGGCTAAATAATTTGCTTAGGGACACACCATGGAAGGCAGCCAGTGGATGCTGAATTTAGTCGGATAGGTGTGTCCATTTATTTTTGTTTTCATTTCCATTTCTCTAGGACGTGGGTCACAAAAGATCTTGCTGCGATTTATGTCAGAGTGCTCTGCCTATGTTTTCCTCTGAGTTTTATAGTGTCCGGACTTACATTTAGGTCTTTAATCCATTTTGAGTTTATTTTTGTGTATGGTGTTAGGGAGCGTTCTAATTTCATTCTTTTACATGTAGCTGTCCAGTTTTCCCAGCTACGTGTGTCCATTTAAACCTCTCTCCCTCTCTCTTTCTCTTAAAAATCTTTTTGAGTAACCCGTAAGAAACTTTTTGGTAGAGTACAGTAACTTCTAAACTTGGAAATGGTACATTTTTTAAAATAAAAAAATATAAACTGAAATGGAAATGACTTTCTTCCAAAACACTTTAAAGAAACATATTATCATGTGGATTCTCATTTTGAATGAATCAGAGTGCAGTAAATCTCCAAATATCCACTTAGCTGTCTGCTGTGGTTTCCTAAACAGGAAAATGACTTCAGCAGGATGGTCTTTTCCCCTGGATCCACAGCAGGCAGCTTTCTGTGCTGCTCTGAAAACATTTTGATTCTTCCCCAAGTACCATGTTTCTTGGAATTATTCACCGGAAACTAATAGCATTCCGAGTTTTAAAGTCATTCCAACCACAAGTGACTTAGTAATAGTGCTTAACAGTAGTATAAAAAGGGATCGAGCACAGTTTATGACAGCCTTAGTCACATTTGCACGTAGTAACCCCCACGCAGAGATGTGTGTTTCTGTTCCACTGTGCTCACTGGACGGATGTACTGGGTCGTGACAACACCCAAGATAAATCAGTACAATGTGTTGGATGGTGTTAAGTGCTAGGGGAAAAAAAAAATAGGCAAGGACAGGATCTTAAGCATGCTGGGCTGGAGGCAGGAAGGCAGTTGAAATGATATATGGAGTGGTCACGGAAGGCATCATGGAGGTGGTGACATTTGAGTCAAGACCTCGGTAGTAAGTGAGTCATATGGGCATGTGGGGAAGAACATTCCAGGCAAAGGGAAGAGTACGTACAAAGACCCTGGGGCAGGTGTGTGCCTGAGGGACACAAGGGCACAGCTAGAATGTAGTGACCAATGGGGAGAGTAATTGGGGTTGAGGATAGAGATGGAACAGGGGCCACATCATAAAAAGCCTCCGGGTAAAGACTTCGGCTTTCACTCTTAATGATGGAGGATGCCACTGGAGGGTTTTGAGCTGAGAAGTGACATGATCTGAATTGTGTCTTAGCCCCCGAAGCAGAGACAGCAGTTAAGAGGCTCTATTGAACCAGAGAAAGAAGACCAGAAATTCTCCTGAAGAAGGGAAAAACTGTTCCCAATGTTTAGAGACAGGTCGGGTCTCCCCAAAGAAGAAAAAATAATGCACCGTAATTGTTCAGATAACTGAGCATTTGGGGATTAAATGTGTGATGTTATTTTTAGAAGATAGCATTTAAATAAACAATGCCCTCCTCTTGGTTTTTATTGTATCTTTCAGAGCACGCCATGGGGAAAGATAAGAGAGCATCGCCTTCCAAGTACAGCACTGAATTAGAAGACCTTGTTTCCACTTTTGGTCTTATTTTGACCTTGTAATATCCTAGGGCTGATGACATAACCTTTCTGAGCTTTAGTTTCCTCAGTGGAGACAGCATTATTAATTACTTTATGGAATTACTATGTCAGTTAGTAACACGTTAATAATCTGATGGTCATAAAGTAACTCTGAGTGTCTTTGAAATCCACATGACATAGAACTGTGGTGGGGACGGACCCATTAGTGTCGCTATTATAAGAAACACATGGCATTTTAGGGTGAAAAATGTTCACGGACAGGAAAAACCACGGGCGGTCGGGAGGAGACTGGTGTGAATTTGGAAAGAGGTGGGTGGTGAAAGAAGGATGACATTTAATTTCAGGACATTCCAGTGTATACGACCAGGGATTTTGTAATGCTACTTATAAAGGGAAGGACATTTTAGGAGAATGAAGGAAAAAGAGAGAGTGTGTGTACTTCAGTACATCACCACCTGGTGCCAGAATATGGCTCTCAGTACATCTGACACCTTCTTCCTTATTAATACTCTGTTCTTATATCTGACTAGGATAACTTGTATTTTTTAAATTTTAAATTAAATCTGTATTTTATATTGGAGTCTAGTTGATTTACAATGTTGTGTTAGTTTCAGGTGTACAGCAGGGCGATTCATTTATACATATACACATATCCATTCTTTTTCAGATTCTTTTCTCATATAGGTTATTACAGAATATTGAGTAGAGTTCCCTGTGCTGTACAGTAGGTCCTTGTTGATCATCTATTTTATATATAGCAGTGTGTATATGTTAATTCCAGACTCTTAATTTATCCCTCCCACCCCACTTTCCCCTTTGGTAACTGTAAGTTTGTTTTCGAAGTCTGTGAGTCAGTTTCTGTTTTGTAAATAAGTTCATTTGTATCATTTTTTTAGATTCCACATATAAGTGACATCATATGATATTTGTCCTTCTCTGTATGACTTACTTCACTCAGTATGACAATCTCTAGGTCCATCCATGTTGCTGAAAATGGCATTATTTTATTCTTTTTTTTGCTGTACGCGGGCCTCTCACTGTTGTGGCCTCTCCCGTTGCGGAGCACAGGCTCCGGATGCCCAGGCTCAGCGGCCACGGCTCACGGGCCCAGCCGCTGCGCGGCACGTGGGATCCTCCCGGACCGGGGCACGAACCCGCGTCGCCTGCATTAGCAGGCGGACTCTCAACCACTGCGCCACCAGGGAAGCCCTATTTTATTCTTTTTTATGGCTGAGTACTATTCCGTTGTATATAGGTACCACATCTTCTTTATCCATTCATCTGTCGATGAAAACATTTAGGTTGCTGCCGTGTCCTGGCTGTTGTAAATAGTCCTGCAATGAACACTGGAGTGCTCGTATCTTTTCAAATTATGGTTTTCTACAGGTAGATGCCCAGGAGTGGGTTTGCTGGATCATATGGTAGTTCGATTTTTAGTTTTTTAAGGAACCTCTATACTGTTCAGATAACTTGTATTTTTGAGCAGCATGTTCAAAACACTGGCAAGGTTGACCTCTAACACGTATGCCACGGATAATTGTAGGCATATTGAAATGTGTGTTATTTATTTTCCTTGTTACACATTAATTTCTCAAACAAAACTGTGAAATCACATATAATTGACCACAACTTTGGATGAATAATGAGGTGGACCATAGTGTATCTTTCTTCCCTCCTTCCTTCCTTTCTTGCTTCCTTTCCTTTCCTTTTTTTAAAAAAGTAATTCAGAAAGCCTTTATTCTGTTTTGCTATCTTTTAAAACAAGATTATCTGTCCAAAGAGTCTAGAAAATTACCTCTACTGTTCCCAGATGATTTTGTCTGGACTGTTTCTGTGAGATGGTGGCTTTTTCTTAAAGACACAGGATAACTGGTGTGACCTTGGCTCTGAGGAGGGCACCAAAGGACTTCTATGAATTGGGGTCAAGATGTCTGTTGCTCTGACAGGGCCCCTTAACTGCTTTGTTTATTCATCTTCAACAGATATATTTTCAATCATATACTATGTTGGGTGCTGCAGGGCATAAAAAAGGTGACTAAGACATGGTCCCTATCACCAATGAGCTTATAATCTAACAGGGAAATAACTCTCCGATCAGGCAGTTGGTGATATGTGTCATGAGCGGTCATGAGCGGTTGGGGGTGGAGACAGTCCCTGCAGCCCGGAGGATCAGGGCTGCTTTGTGGAAGAGCTGATGTCAGAGCTGCTGGCCGGCAGTGCATTCAAGGTGAAGGAATAAAGAAGCCAAATGATGGTTGGGTAACGCTTCTTGGAGGGGTTGCACCTGCCAGGTGGGACTTCCTGGGCACAGAGAAGACAAGAGGAGGGCATTACAGGCCAAGAGCCAGGCCTGAAACCAGATGGGTGTGTTACAGAGGGGTGGCCATCAGTTATCCTAGAGCGAGGGAGTTCCAGGAGAAAAACCTGGCCAAGTAGATTTGGGCCGGATTTTGTGGGATCTTAGTTCCTAGACCAGGGATCGAACCCCTGCCCTCTGCATTGGAACTGTGGAGTCTTAACCACTGGACTGCCAGGGAAGTCCCTGGATTTTGTCTTTGAAAGTCAGGCGGAGGAGTTTGCAGACAGTGGAGGGTACTAACGATCTCTGAGTTGAGCCGTGACATTTGCAAAGGGCATTTTGGGGACGCAAAGCCAGCAGTGATGTATGGGGATAAACTTGAGGGTGAAGGAAAGCCAAAATGTGGAGGCTCTTGTAATAGTATTCGAGGTGAGGAGAGAGGATCCGTGGGGAGTGAACATACCAGGAGAGACGGGCAGGGATGAGATGTCAAAGAAGGAAATGAACACGACTTGGGTCTTTGAACAGTGAAAAGCCATCTACATATCAGGGATTATTGAAGGAAAGGAAGGGGTAACGATTTCTCCAAGGGGTTGAATCAGTGTGAAGCTGGAATAGGGAACATCCCAGAATAGGGAAGTTGAGAGATGTCATCTCAACCTGAAGAGTTATCATCAGCTCAAATTACCTGGGTGGTGGAGACCAGCCTGCTTGAGGTTGGGTCCCTTGAGCCCTCTAGGTGAGTGACTAATGGGACCGTGGTGTTTCTCAACTCCTCATCCGCTCAGAGCCATCTAATCTTTACAAACGTGATCAGATGTCTGGCTCCTGCTGTATAGATGTATTTCCACCGGTTGTCTGTGTCAGCTTGGAAGTGAATGTTTGTACAGCTTTGGTGGAGAATAAAGGTCATGTACATACGTGCTCATTTCTAAATGGGCTGTAATTATATTCACAACCCAGGACTCCATGACTCACCTCTGCCCTTATTAACTCCACCCAATGAACTGCCTCTTTCATTCAAATATGAAGTCACTCCATCCACTTTTTAAATCTTGGCAGCGATTTAATGATAACTCTTCTTTTCGAAGGGAATCTAAAAGTATGAATGCCACACTCTCGTGAGAGTCCCCAGAGGGAGAAACATGAGCTGGTTCTGTATTTCTCTCTGAAACCCAGTGATTTCCACATCATCCTTGGAGGTGAGGAGAAGGGTAAAAGGACCTTACATAGTGAGTAGGTTTGACACACTGAACTTCAACCGAGGATCAAAAAGCATAGTGGAGGGCTTCCCTGGTGGCGCAGTGGTTAGGAATCTGTCTGCCAATGCAGGGGACACGGGTTCGAGCCCTGGTCCGGGAAGATCCCACATGCCACGGAGCAACCAAGCCTATGCACCACAGCTACTGAGCCTGCGCTCTAGAGCCTGCGAGCCGCAACTACTGAAGCCCATGTGCCACAACTACTGAAGCCCACGCACCTAGAGCCCGTGCTCCACAGCAAGAGAAACCACTGCAGTGAGAAGCCCGCGCGCTGCAACACAGTAGCCCCTGCTCGCTGCAGCTAGAGAAAGCCCACGCGCAGCAACGAAGACCCAACGCAGCCAAACGTGAACAAATACATTTGTAGAAAAAAAGGATAGTGGAGATTTTGGTCTCTTAATCTAAGTAGATTGAAACTCCTGGCGAGAGGGGAGAGGTAAAACAAATACGAACGTTAACATCCTGCTTTTAGCTCTGAGAGAGGCGGTTCACAGGAAAAGGCTATAAATCAGAAGGGGCTGGTAGCTCATCTGTGGTCAGTAAAAGCGACATTTTCCACAGGGGAGTGAGCTGAAGTCGGGGAGGCAGGAAAACATCGGAATGCCTCCAAATTCCTTGTAAACACTCATCTCCATGCGTACTTGTAGGGTATTTACTACGGTTAGAAGATTGTTGTCTGCACAAAGCAGACAGTTTCAGCTCTTTCCATATAATAAATCTATCTATTTACCTATCATAGTTGCTAAGGTTATTACAAGGGTTTGCAGATGAGTGTTTAGAATGGATGTGCAATGCTGTCTTCACAGATACAATCTTTGAAACTAGTATCTTTGGTAATGACACTGAGAGTATTTTTTTTCTCTGAATAATAATGATTTTCAAAAGATTTTAACCATGAAATACCACAAACAGAAAGTAAGGATTCCCATTTGCTTTAAGATTAACATCAGCTAAATATTCACAGGGGGCTTTCACATATCTTACCTTATTGAGGGACCACAGCAGCCTTGTGAGATGTTTTTATTGCCCCCATTTTTTTTTTTTTTTTTGTCTGCGCTGCCGTCAGCATCTCCACCCTAGTTGGGCTGGGTCCACGCCATTTGCCTCATTAGGATTCCTATTGTAATCTCGGGCAGACCTTCTGCAGGGTAAGTAGTCAACACACATCAATTGCCTTTGGCTTGAGGGATCTTAGTTCTCTCCAGATCAAACCCGGGCCTCCGGCAGTGGAAGCATGGAGTCCTAACCACTGGACCACCAGGGAATTCCCCATCACCCCCCATTTTAGAGATAAGGAAACTGAGGCTCAGGGAGGTCACAAAACTTCCCTAATCTCCTACTAGTAAACGGCAGTCAATAGGGACTGAAACCCAGGTCTTCAGGTTGTAAATGCTCTGCTCTTCCAATACTGCAGCTGTTCCATGAGAAAAAAAACAGACTCATCTCTAGGCTGATGGAAAACAATTTACCTCTACCCAGAAGTGAAAGGACTTTAAAATCCTCTTGACCAATAGAATTCAGAGCTGAGGACCCTTTGGTTTCAAGATCCCTTCTCATCCACCCTTCCCCTTTTGGGGTTTAAGATCCAAAGAGGTTATCGCTCGGAAATCCAGTAGGCAAATCTTACGAGATTTTCAGACCAAATTGTAAAACCCATAATGTTTACATGGTCTAGATAAATTTTTATTGTTTATTTATATTTCAGTTTCCTAACTACTGGTAGTAAAACTGCCCTTATATAAACATGAAAAAAAATTCCCAACACTCAATATTATTTTTACCTGCCTTCACGGTCTCCAAGCCTTTCTGGAACTTAAATAATATGCCATCTTCACTACTACTGTCCTTTCTCACTTGTCCCTGAAATCGGACAAAAGTCTAAGGTTACCCTGAAGCTAATGATTAAAATCTTCTCCACGTGGACGTTATTCATCATTTCTTGGGAGCCTTCTTGGGTCATCCATTAGCTTCCAGTTCTGAAACTGCCTAGTGTAGATTCTTCAATATCCTGTGATAGTGTAGATTCTTAAACAGCGTGATAGAGATTCTCATCTCTTGAGAATCCCACCTGTGGTGATTAACAATGTTGTGTTAGTTTCAGGTGTACAGCAAAGTGATTCAGTTATACATATATATGTATCTATTCTTTTTCTGTAAATTAAAAAAATAAATTTATTTATTTATTTTTGGCTGCTTTGGGTCTTCTTTGCTATGCGCAGGCTCTCTCTAGTTACTGTGAGCGGGGGCTACTCTTCGTTGCGGTGCGCGGGCTTCTCACTGTAGTGGCTTCTCTTGCTGCGGAGCACAGGCTCTAGGCGCACCGGCTTCAGTAGCTGTGGTGCTGTGGCTCAGTAGTTGTGGCTCACGGGCTCTAGAGCACAGGCTCAGTAGTTGTAGCGCACAGGCTTAGCTGCTCTGCGACAAGTGGGATCTTCCTGGACCGGGGCTCAAACCCGTGGCCCCTGCGTTCGCTGGTGGATTCTTAACCACTACGCCACCAGAGAGATCCCCATGTATCTATCCTTAATGGTTTTTACCTAATGAACCACCCAGTTGGTCTCTACTTTTGAACACTTCCCCCTCTTAACTGGTAGCCGTGATGGTCAAGGCCAATTCCTCCTTTACCACGTTACTCTTCAACCAGCATCTTAGTTCAAGGGAACTACCTTCTGAAGAAAGATTCAGAAACACACAGATTTCTACCAAAAGAAATTTCTATTATTTTTTATCCCATGCCTGTTTTAATACATTTTTCTACACATAATTATTTTTATCATCCAGTCTCTTGTGATTCATTCAAAAGAAAGCTAGAGCCAAGTCAAGTTTTTAAACACATATTTCTAAGGAGTGTTTTGTAAAAGCTGACCTATTTTAAGATCACCCAAAGGTTATTTCAGGTCGGTGAATAAGAATATGTTAATGAACAGCAGAGGCTGTGTTTGTTGATTTTTAAAAGAGAAGTCAGATTTGAGGAGATTTTAAGTTTTTCTTCAGTGATTCATAATCAGTTTTGCAATTTGAAAGCAGTTTATGAGTCATCCAGTTTATGAATCTGTCGTCACGTCCTTGCGAAAGGGCTCCCTTTCCTTATGGCTTTTTAAAGTTTAATTCAGTTATCTGAAAGCTGTCATCTTAACTTCACTTGTCCTACTTCTTGAAGAAATTTCACCTTTATTAGTGGGTAAGAAGGCCTAGGGACTAGTGATGTAAATTATCTGAAACATCCCTGTTCTGGGTTTATAAGTCACAGTTGAATGGATAGTTGTTTTGAAAAAACCCTGTAAAAACACCACTCCTCGTTTTTTTCCCCAAGTTCTAAATATGAATTCTCTGTTTTCAGTTATCTTGTTTCTGCCTCTGCATGCAATAAACTCTAGCCACCTGTAGGACACCTGGGCCATACGACCTTTTGCTAGGATGAAAAAGCAGATTTAACTAAAATTCTTCAAAACAAACAAAACACCCTCAGCTAGTGAAGGAATAAGCTCGATAGACTCATGTTGACAAGCAAAGCCCTGGAGAAAAGAAAATAGGCCTGCTTTCAGGTCCAGACAGATCATTTACAGTATCTTTGGATGCCGTTTTTGATCAGGAAATCAGATCAACATCCTTGCAGGGAAAGGTTCACTTGGTCACAGGTGGGGCACTTTAGTTAAAGTGTCTATTTCTTAGTCCATATTAGGCAACAGGAACTGGATGAAAGGCATTTATTTTTCATTCTGTGTCATTCAACCATAAATGACTCAGTTCTGATACTATTTACCAAGCTCCACTGAACTCCTAGGAGAGGCAGCTGGATGGCACATATAATGCTGATCTTATACTCTCCGTAGGGAAGGCAGTGGGTGACTAGTAAAGGGGTTCTTTTTCCTTAAGATATTAATTTAATAACTGACTCACATCCCAGGGACTTGATTGACTCCTCAAATGCTTCATTTGTAAAATAACATGGGCTTAATCTAAGTAATTTTACTGTCACCCCTGGAAAAGCTTATTGAAGTTTAAGGGGAATTTTTTAAAAGTCACATTTGAAACCACATGGGATTGGAGAAACAAATGATTTAGTAGCAGCAAAAAATGCAAAAATAGTATGAAACGTTAATCTAGCATTTGGAATGTCACCAGATCTCATTATTATTACTTTTTAAAAATAGACTCTTTGTTACAGCAGTTTTGGGCACACAGCAAAACTGAGCAGAAAGTACAGGAAGGCCATGTGCCCCCTGACCCCTCACATGCACAGCCTCCTCCACCATCAGCACCCCTCCCCAGAGTGGTACCTTTGTGACAATCGATGCACCCACACTGACACATCATAATCACCCAAAGTCCATAGTTTATATTAGAGTTCACTCTTGGTGTTGGACAGATGTATATAAAGATATGTATCTACCATTACAGTAGCACATAGAGAGGTTTTACTGCCCTCAAAACCTCTGTGCTCTGCCTATTGAGATTTTTCTTTTTAGTTTTACATTTAATGATCTAAATATGAGTTAAAATCCAAAAATTTTACAAAGCACAAGAATCCAAGTGTTTAACTTAAATGTAATCGTTGTTAAAAATCATTAATATTTTTACTTAAAGCATATAATATTAAATGTTAAATGTCAACATTCATATTAAGATTTCATTAATTCAGAACATGTGTCTGAAATTTACCTTTGCAGTAGCCATGAAAAAAATCTGTCTGATAAGTACGTTACAGAGTTTAAATGCCTGAGAAGCTTTCAGCTGAGGGACAGCACCAACTATTACCAATCCCCTGTGACTGGAACTTAGCTAAAATTAAGTAAACCAACAATAATAACAAAGGACAGAAAAATTTCTGAAATATCTCTAAATATTAGGGAAACAAAATTTCTAGTATTTATTAATTACACACATTTTTAAATAACCCAGGAGTCAAAGAAGAAATCATAGTGGGAATTAGAAAATATTTTGAACTAAATGAAAATGAAAACACAGTATATCAAAATTTGTGTCATGGGGACTTCCCTGATGGTCCAGTAGTTAAGAATCTGCCTTCCAAGGCAGGGGATGCAGATTCGACCCCTGGCTAGGGAACTAGGATCCCACATGTCACGGTGCAACTAAGTCTGAGTGCTCTAGAGAATGCATGCCACAACTGGAGAGCCCGCATGCCACAACTACTGAGGCTGCATGCTGCAGCAAAATCCAGTGTGCAGCAATGCAACCAAATAAATACATAAATATATAAATAAATACATATATTTTTAAAAATTTGTGTCATGTAGCCAAAGCAGTGCTTAGAAGGAAGCTTATAGCATTAAATACATATATTAGAAAAGAAGTGTCTAAAATTCATGATCTAAGCTTCCACCTGAAGAGGCTAGAAAAAGACAAGCAAATTAAACCAAACGTAAGTAAAGAGAAGAGTGGAAGCTAAATGAAATAGAAAATGGTAAAACAATATAGAAAAATCAATGGAGCCAATAGCTGGTTCTTTGAAAATGTTAATTAAGTTGATAAACCCCTAGCCAGAATGATCAAGATTAAAAAAAAAAGAGGGAAAACACAAATTACCAATATCAGGAATGACATCACCATGGATTCTACAGAAAATAAAAAGATATAAGAGAATATTTTGAACAATTTAAGGCCAAGAAATTTGATAACTTATGAAACAGACATTCTTTGAAAGATACAAGTTACTGAAACTGATTCAAGAAGAAACAGGAAAATCTTATATTGATTAAATAAATTAAATTTGTAATTTTAAAACTTCTGACAAAGAAGACACTGGGCCCAGAAGACTTCATTAAAGAATTCTAGCAGGGCTTCCCTGGTGGTGCAGTTGTTAAGAATCTGCCTGCCAATGCAGGGGACACGGGTTCGATCCCTGGTCTGGGAAGATCCCACATGCTGCGGGGCAACTAAGCCCGTGCACCACAACTACTGAGCCTGCACTCTAGACCTTGTGGGCCACAACTACTGAAGCCCGTGGGCTTAGAGACCGGGCTCTGCAACAAGAGAAGCCACCACAGTGAGAAGCCCATACACCACTATGAAAACCCAAAGCTGCCAAAAATAAATAATTTTTTTAAAAAAACAAAAAAACAGATGAGTTAATTGGGTAGGAAACACTTGGGAAAAAAAAGAATTCTATCAAATATTTGACAGAAATAATTCCCCTCCTACACAAACTTTTGGAAAAATAGAAGGAGAAGTAACACTTTCCAACTCATTTTATGAGGCTAGGATTACCCTGATACTTAAACTAGACAAAATTATTATAAATAAAGAAAACTATAAACCAATATTCCTTATTAACATAGAGGCAAAAATCCTTAACAATACATTAACAAATCTCTCTTTCAATATATATAAATATATACTGAGAGGAAGAGAGACAGAGAGGATAATATATAGGGAGGATACATACCAAATGGGCTTTGTACCAGAAATTCAAGATTGGTTTAATTTTCAAAATCAACAAATATGACTCATAGAATAAAGGAGTAAACTATGTGATATCTATGGTGGTCCCCAAACCACCTTCAGATTCAACGATTCTTGAGGACTTGCAGTTCGGCCTATAGTCATACTCATGGTTAAGATTTATTGCAGTGAAAAGATATAAACCAAAGTCAGCAATGAGGTGAAATCTGGAAGAGACCGGGTGTAAGCTTCCAAAAGTCTTCTCTCTGTATTTAATTCCTGTAGTGACGTGTTGTCACAGCGTGCTCTTTACTGGAGACGCTCAGGAGAGACTCTTCCCAGGGTTTTTCTTGGGGGGCTAGTCACATAGGCAGTCTACTTGGCACATGCCAAAATTCTAGACTTCCAGAACAAAAGCAGGTGTTCAGCATAAACCACATTGCTTGTACAAACAGTTTAGGCACAGTGAACCACTCACCAGTTCTGGGAACAGTGGGAAACCTCCCAAAACCTATGTCCCAGGTTGCAGCCAAAGGCTAACCTTGCAAACAGGCCTTTCAAAGGACAGCAGTCTCAGCCTGCCATGTTAACCCTTTTGTTACATGTATCTCCACAGATGGAGCCCCCACACACACCCCAAAGAAAATTTTGGACAAAATTTAGTACCTATTCATAACTGGTGGCAAAGTGAGAATATAAAGGAACTACCTCAATGTAATAAAGGACGTCCACAGAAAACTAGTGCTAACAATACCTTTCATGGTGAGATACAGAATGCTTTTTCCCTGAGACTGGGAAAAAGATGGGGATGTCCACTCTCACCTTTCCTATTCAACACCGTACTGTGCAATAAAGCAAGAAAAAGTAATTAAAAGCATACACATTGGAAAGATGTAAAACTTTTTATTCATGGAGAACATAATCTTGTACGTAGAAAATCCCAAGAAATCTACAAAAAAAAGTGTCATTAGATATAATTGAGGTTAGTAAGGTTACAGGATTCAAGGTCCATATACAAAAACTAATTGGGGATAGAAAGCCCAGAGATAAACCCACACACATATGGTCACCTTATCTTTGATAAAGGAGGGAAGGATACACAGTGGAGAAAAGACAGTCTCTTCAATAAGTGGTGCTGGGAAAACTGGACAGCTACCTGTAGAATTATGAAATTAGAACACTCCCTAACACCATACACAAAAATAAACTCAAAATGGGTTAAAGACCTAAATGTAAGGCCAGACACTATCAAACTCTTAGAGGAAAACATAGGCAGAACACTCTATGACATAAATCACAGCAAGATCCTTTTTGACCCATCTCCTAGAGAAATGGAAATAAAAACAAAAATAAACAAATGGGATCTAATGAAACTTAAAAGCTTTTGCACAGCAAAGGATACCATAAACAAGACCAAAAAACAACCCTCAGAATGGGAGAAAATATTTGCAAATGAAGCAACTGACAAAGGATTAATATCCAAAATTTATAAGCAACTCATGCAGCTCAATAACAAAAAAACAAACCAATCCAAAAATGGGCAGAAGAACTAAATAGACATTTCTCCAAAGAAGATACACAGATTGCCAACAAACACATGAAAGAATGCTCAACATCATTCATCATTAGAGAAATGCAAATCAAAACTACAGTGAGATATCATCTCACACCGGTCAGATTGGCCATCATCAAAAACTCTAGAAACAATAAATGCTGGAGAGGGTGTGGAGAAAAGGGAACCCTCTTGCACTGTTGGTGGGAATGTAAATTGATACAGCCACTATGGAGAACAGTATGGAGGTTCCTTAAAAAACTACAAATAGAACTGCCATACGACCCAGCAATCCCACTACTGGGCATATACCCTGAGAAAACCATAATTCAAAAAGAGTCATGTACCAAAATGTTTATTGCAGCTCTATTTACGATAGCCAGGACATGGAAGCAACCTAAGTGTCCATCAACAGATGAATGGATACAGAAGATGTGGCACATATATACAATGGAATATTACTCAGCCATAAAAAGAAATGAAACTGAGTTATTTGTAATGAGGTGGATAGACCTGGAGTCTGTCATACAGAGTGAAGTAAGTCAGAAGGAGAAAAACAAATACCGTATGCTAACACATATATATGGAATCTAAAAAAAAAAAATGTCATGAAGAGATTAGTGGTAGGATGGGAATAAAACACATACCTACTAGAGCATGGACTTGGGGATATGGGGAGGGGGAAGGGTAAGCTGTGACGAAGTGAGAGAGTGGCAGGGACATATACACACTACCAAATGTAAAGTAGATAGCTAGTGGGAAGCTGCAGCATAGCACAGGGAGTTCACCTCTGTGCTTTGTGACCACCTAGAGGGGTGGGATAGGGAGGGTGGGAGGGAGGGTGACACAAGAGGGAAGAGATATGGGAACATATGTATATGTATAACTGATTCACTTTGTTGTAAAGGAGAAACTAACACACTATTGTAAAACAGTTATACTCAAATAAAGATGTTAAAAAAAAAAAAACTAACTGGATTTCTATACACAATACTTACAATGTACAATTGAAAATTCAAAAGAAAAATGCCATTTACAATAACTTCTAAAATCGTGAAGTACTACAGGATAATCTTAAAATATGTATGAGACCAGTACACAGAAAATTCCAAAGTATTACTATAAGAAATTTTAAAAGATATAAATATATAGGTAGACCATGTGCATGGATGGGAAGACTCAATTTTTAAAAATTGTCAATTATCTCCACATTGATTTATAGATTCACTGCAATCCTAAAAAATTCCATCAGGTTTTTGTAGAAATTGGCAAACTGATCCTAAAATTTATATGGAAATGCAAAGAACCTAGAAAAGCCAAAAAGATTTTGAAAGTAAGGAGCAAAGATGGGAGACTCACATTATTTGATTTCAGGATATAATATTCAGCTACAATAATCAGACAGTGTGGTATCAGTATAAAGACCCACACATATTTAGTCAATTGACTTTTGACAAAGTGGCCAGGATAATTCAGTTGGGAGAAAAGAGGTTCTTTTCAACAAGTTGTGCAGGAAAAACTGGGTATCCACATGGAAAATAGGAACCTTGATGTTTACCTTATGTCCTACACAAAATTAAGGGATATGATCAAAATGGATCCTGTCCCTTAATATAAAACTTGTAGATGAATATATAGGAGAAAAATCTTTGAAACCTTGGGATAGGCAAACATTTCTTAACTGGGACACAAAAACATGAACTATAATATAAAAAAAACTAAAAAATGGGCTCTATCGGGACTTCCCTGGTGGCGCAGTGGTTAAGAATCCACCTGCCAGTGCAGGGGACACGGGTTTGAGCCCTGGTCCAGAAGATCCCACATGTCACGGAGCAACTAAGCCTGTGCACCACAACTGTTGAGCCCGAGTGCCACAACTACTGAAGCCCACATGACTAGAGCCCATGCTCTGCAACAAGAGAAGCCACCGCAATGAGAAGCCCAAGCGCTGCGACAAAGATTAACCCCCATTCGCCGCAACTAGAGAAAGCCCATGTGCAGCAACGAAGACCCAACGCAGCCAAAAATAAAATAAATAAATATATATTTTTTAAAAAGTAATCACAGACCTGGAGACAGTATTTACAATACAAGAAGCACATGAACACATGCTCAACATCATTAGGCATCAGGGGAACACAAAGTAAAACCACACACATCCTACTGGAATGGTTAAAATTTAAGAGCATGATAATAGCAGTGTGGATGAGACTGTGGAGCAACTGGAACTCTCGTATACTCTGCTGGTCCAACCCCTTTGGAAAACAGCTTGACGGTCTCTTATAAAGTTATATGTATGATTCAGTTCCACTCTCAGTTACTTATCCAACATAAATGAAAACATAGGTCTACACAAAAACTTGTACACAAATGATTGTAGTATCTTTATTCATAATAATTGCCAAAGAACTAGAAATAACCAAAATGTCCAGCCATGGGTGAATGGATAAATAAATTGTGATATCTCTAAGCAATGAAATATTATTTTGCAATACAAAGGAAGAAATTAATGATTCACATGGATGAATTTTTTTTTTTTTGCAGTACGCGGGCCTCTCACTGCTGTGGCCTCTCCCGTTGCAGAGCGCAGGCTCCGGACGCGCAGGCTCAGCGGCCATGGCTCATGGCCCCTGCCGCTCTGCGGCATGTGGGATCCTCCTGGCCCGGGGCACGAACCCACGTCCCCTGCATCGGCAGGCGGACTCTCAACCGCTGCGCCGCCAGGGAAGCCCTCTTTTTTTTTGGCTGTGTTTCATCTTCATTTCTGCACGCGGGCTTTCTCCAGTTGCAGTGTGCAGGCTTCTCATTGTCATGGCTTCTCTTGTTGCGGAGCATGGGCTCTAGGCGCACAGGCTTCAGTAGTTGTGGCACGTGGGCTCAGTAGTTGTGCTTTGTGGCCTGTAGAGCTCAGGCTCAGTAGTTGTGGCGCACGGGCTTAGTTGCTCTGCAGCATGTGGGATTTTCCTGGACCAGGGCTCGAACTCGTGTCCCTTGCATTAGCAGGTAGATTCTTAACCACTGTGCCAGCAGGGAAGCCATAAAGTGTATCTATTTTATTTTATGTAAATTCTTCTTCAGAAAAGTTGCATTTAAATCTCCAGGACTCTCTATTCCTTTTGCAAAACTGAAACTCTATGCCCTTAAACAACAGCTCCTCATTTCCCCTCCCCCACTCCTGGCAACCACCATTCTACTTTCTGTCTCTATGAACTGGACCACTCAAGGTACCTCCTATTAGTGGAATCCTACAGTAGTAGAGGGACTTCTTAAAAGCACATGGAACCTCCTCTTTGCCACATGGCTCTGTCTGCAGACGTTCTGGTTTCTGCATTGACCGTACTCTTTGCGGTCCCAGAAGTCACTCCTGTCATTTCTTGGTACCACCAACACAACTCTTCTTCTACCACTGCCTTCTTGCAGTGGGGACATTTCCTCTTCGCCCAGAGTTTAAAACTGGCTGCAAAATTGAGAAACCCACGGGCTGGGAAGAAAAAACATCTTAGGTCAAGAAAATTCCTTTTAACAGAATGGGGGGGGAGGAAGTCCCTTCACTGAGGGAGGAGAAAGTCAGTAGGAATGAGACGAGGACATTGCCCCAGGCCCTTAAGGACACAGTGACCCCTACTTCCTGTGTCCGTTTGATCTGCCTTTTCTGACATACCTTGATATGCCTGAGTTCACAGCTTGACCTGCAGCTAAGGCACAGGTACCACAGGTAGATTTCACAGCAGCAAGGAATTATGGTTTGTATTGCCCGTATTGAGGTACAAAGACAACCACCCCTTTAATTTTTTGAGGTCAGTAGTTATCAAGGAAAGAATCTGTTGTTACTTCAGTGTTTACCGAGGATCCTAATGTGCTAAGCATGTAGTATGATTAACAAATGAGCACCGTGGGGAAGTGAGGTTGCCATGGTACCCTGAGAGTTCAAGGTGATGCGGACCAGCTGCAAGGGCAGTCTGAGTGATTGGGCAAATAGTAGGTGAGCAGCATGAGGAAAAGTACATGGTACATGTATTTAAAGAAATATAATTTAAACTATTTTTAGGAGGAAGAAGCAGCTCAAGGTGTTGATTATAACACGGGAAGGAGGTCTATAAATCATAGTCACCAAGTCAAACAGAATGCTGTGCGTCACCTGGAGGGATGCTGGAGATATGACAAATTATATTTGCATTCTTCGTTATTCACATTACATGAACACAGGGTGAATGAATGAACAAATTTAGCCAATTACTTATCTTTCTGGCCCTCAGGACAAACACAAAAAATGGCCTTTCTATTTAAAATCGATACCTTTTCTTTTTCTCTGAACCAAGACTCTCAGACCATTTAGTCTATCTTCTTAATTTCGTTTCTAGGCCATAACTGACTATGAAATGAATTATCTAGTCCAGTGGTAATAACCTGTTTTGCATGAGGTCAAGTCAGGGCAAAGGAAAATTGAGGGGGGCGGCGTGAGATTTTTTTCCCCATTTAAAATCAAAATAGATTTGAGACCCATGGGCTATATCAAGAATTTAGATTATCTTCTTGATTCTGTCATCAGGTGTCCTTATGAAAAATGGAACTGTGTTGTAAAGACCTGGGCAAAGTTGGTATGTAGTAAAACGAAAGATTTTTTTCTAATCTTTTATACAGAAATTAGATCTTGGGCTGCGTGACAGCAAGAATTAGTCTATAGACTCTACATCGCTGATATGGCCCTTTGTAGCTTAGGGTATTGGCTCTAACTGTAACCGGTGAGACATACAGATCGTGTTCACCTCACGCCTTCCACTCAAACAGCTGTGTAGTTTAAAATAAGACATTTAGCGACTGGTACACGACATAGTAAAACTTTAGCGATATTGTGTATATATCGCTAACCATATGTATATAAGCATAATATACACATGAAAGTTACAGACATGCTGTAATAGAAGAATCATTTATTATTCATTCCAAGTACTGTGCCTGCCATGTGCCAAACACATACCCCAATAAAACTCATCAAGACAGTAAGAGAGAAGGTGGAAATAAACAATACTAAGACTGAATTGGGGCACATAAATACAGGTGGAGCAGAGCTTAAAATGGTAAGAGACTATTACAAACATTTTTAGGACCACAAATTGATAACTTCCTAGAAAAGTATAACTTACCAACAGTGACTCAGGAAGAAAAAGTAAACCTGACTGGTTCTAAACCATTAAAGAAATTGAAACACAAGGCAAAATCTTCCTTTGAGGAAATGTCAAGCCCAGATGATTCTGCATATAATTTTTACCAGGCATTCATGGAAGAAATAATTCCAACTTTGCACAAACTCTTCCAACTAATAGAGATGAAAGGAGCATGCCTTAACTAATTTATTGAAACTTGAATCAATTTGTATAGCCATGTTACCAAAACCAGACAAAAATGGTACAAGAAAGGAGAATTCCTAACCCATTTCACTCAGGAATATAGCTGTAAAAAGCAAAATATTAGCAAACAGAATCAAGGAATATATGAGAAAGATAAAGTTTATCCTGGGAAAATCTGTTGTAACTTACCCCATCAGTTGACTAAAGAAAAAAATGATGTGATTGCCCCCAATCAATGTAGAAAAGCCAATTATAAAATTTAATATTCATCCATGATTTTAAAAAATCTTCGACTGAGTAGAAGAGAATATCCCTAACTTACTGAAGACTTTTATTAAAAAACAAGCAAACAAACAAACAAAACTACAGCAAAACTTGGGACTTCCCTGGCAGTCCAGTGGTTGACTCTGCACTTGCACTGCAGTGGGTATAGGTTCTATCCCTGGTCCGGGAACTAAGATTCCGCATGCCCTGCACCTCAGCCCCCTAACCCCAAAAACCACAAAACAAAACAAACTACGGCAAAACTCAAACTTAATGGTGAAACATTGAAAGCGTTCTCTTCAAAATTAGGAACAATTCAAAGAAACCAAGTCCTACCTCTTCTGATCCACGTGGTGATGGAGATGCTAATCAGGGCGGTAAGACACTAAAGAAAATAACTTTAAAGATTTGGAAAAAGGAAGAAGTGAAGCAGAAGCCGTTCTGGACAAGCAACAAGGTCCTACGGTAGAGCACAGGGAGCTATATTCAATACCCTGTGATAAATCATAATGGAAAAGAATATGAAAAAGAATGTATATTATCACCGAGTCACTTTGCTGCACAGCAGAAATTAAACACAGCATTGTAAATCAACTAACTTTAACAACATTTTTTCAAAAAGAAACCATTCAAGATGCATTTGACTGTCTTTTTAGAAAATCCTAAGGAATACACAGATACGTTAATAAAGGGTTTTAGAAAAGTGGTGACATAAACAAAATCCAAAGGTCATTTCTACAAAGTTGTTGCACCAACAATAGTTAAAAATAGGTAAAAACCACAATTCTATTTGCAGTAGTACTTGGGAATAAGTATCATAAAAATGAGCAAGACTTTTGTAGAGAACGTTATAAAATTTGCCCAACAGATATTAAAGACTCAAACAAATGGAGAGTTATAGCATGCTTTCAAAGACATAACCTCCCTCTTTTTCTCTGCCAACTTTATGGAGATGTAACTGACATCTAACATTGAATAACTAAAACACGTTGATCTGATACATGCTTATATTATAATGTGGTTACCACCAAAGGAGTAGTTAAAACCTCCATCATGTCACATAATTACCATTTCTCTTTTGTGGTGAGGACATACAAGATCTAGTCTCTTAGCAAATTTCAAGTATGTAGTCAGTATTGTTATCTGTAATCACAGTGCTCTACATTAGATCCCCAGATCTTATTCATTTTTAAAAAAATTAATTAATTCATTAATTATATTTTTGGCTGTGTTGGTTGGGTCTTTGTTGCTGCGCGCAGGCTTTCTCTAGTTGAGGCGATCGGGGGCTACTCTTTGTTGCGGTGTGCGGGCTTCTCATTGCAATGGCTTCTCATGCTGTGGAGCACAGGCTCTAAGCACGCGGGCTTCAGTAGCTGTGGCTCGCGGGCTCTAGAGCGCAGGCTCAGTAGTTGTGGCGCACGGGCTTAGGTGCTCCACGGCACGTGGGATCTTCCCGGACCAGGGCTCGAACCCGTGTCCCCTGCATCGGCAGGCGGATTCTTATCCACTGCGCCAGTGTGCCACATTTTCTAACTGAAAGTTTGTAGTGTTTGACCAACATCTTCCCATTTTCCCCACCCATCCCCCAGCCCCTGGTAACCACCATTCAACTTTCTGTTTCCATGATTTTGGCTTTTTTAGATTCCACATATAAGTGATATCATATAGTAGTTGTCTTTCTCCTTCTGACTTATTTCCGTAACCTCTTAAACATATCAATTCTCCCCTGACTCATAGATTTAATGTTATTCCAGTGAAAATTTCAAAACAGTGTTTTGTTTGGTTTGGTGGAATTTGGCAAACTGAACCTTTTGCTGGTTGTAAAATAGTACACACAGTAAGATTTCATTTTGTAAAAGGAAAATATGCACATTTACTGCGCGCATAAATGCTCTGGAAAAAACTTCAGGTGGTGGGAGTATTCGTTTCCTATTGCTATATAACAAATTAGTACAGATCTAGTGGTCTAAAACAACACATTTACTGACTCGTGGTTCTGTGGGTCAGAAGTCTGTCATGGTGTGGTTAAGTTTCCTGCTCAGGGTAACAGGAGGCTGAAATCAAGCTATGGACTGGGTTTTGTTCTTGTTTGGAGGCTCAGCAGGAACATCTGCTTCTAAGCTCTTTCGTGTTGGCAAAATTCAGCTCCTTGGGGAGGTAGGACTGCGGTGCTGTTTCCTTGCTGACTATCAGTTGGGGCTGTTCTTAGTACCTACAAGCTGCCCACGTTCCTTGTCATGGGACCCACTCCTTCTTCGAGCCAGCAATGGTGCTGTGAACCCTCCCTGTGCTTCAAATCTCTGACTTCCTTTTCTGTGACCAGACAGAGAAAACACTGCTTTTAAAGAGCTCATGTGATTAGGTCAGGCCCACCTGAATATTTTCCCTATTTTGAGGTCAGGTGGTTTGGTACCTTAATTACATCTGCAAATCCTCTTCCTGGCAGTACCTAGCGTTTGACTGAATAACTAGAAGAAGGTGTGTGTATGTACCAGGAGCCTGGAATTTTGGTGGGCGGGTTGCATCTTAGAATTCTGCCTACCACAGTGAGATTACAAATTTGTGTGTATGTGTACTTTTATATATTTTACAATTGTCTAATGCTGACTTTTTTGGGATTTGAAATTTCTTTATTACACATAATATTTGTTTTTATGTTCTTGGTATACAGCTTTACCAAATAAATTGTTTTTAAACCATAAATTGTTGAGCATTATCAAATGCTTTCTCTATTTCTATTAAAATAATAGTATTATTTTCTCCATTAAACCATCAATATAGGGCTTCCCTGGTGGCACAGTGGTTAAGAATCCACCTGCCAATGCAGGGGACGTGGGTTTGAGCCCTGATCTGGGAAGATCCCACATGCCACGGAGCAAATAACCCCATGCGCCACAACTACTAAACCTGTGCTCTAGAGCCCATGAGCCACAACTACCGAGCCCACATGCCACAACTACTGAAGCCTGCGCCTATAGCCCGTGCTCTGCAACTGCAACAAGAGAAGACATCGCAGTGAAGAGCGGCCCCCGCTCACCGCAGCTAGAGAAAGCCCGCGCGGCAACAAAGACCCAACGCGGCCAAAAATAAATTAAATAATTTTTAAAAATCAATATAGTGAATTACATAGGTAGACTTTCTGATGTCAAACCATCCTTACGTTCATGGAACACAGTGTTTTATTATTTAAATATTTTAACTATCTAATAAAATTTAAACAGGGTAGGGTCCCGGTTTCTCCTAAAGGAATAGACATAACAATATCTTTCAGTTCTTCTGTAGGAACTAAGGTTCCCACCCAGGTGGAGGACGGTAACTCCAGGCCAAGCACAAGATTCCTGGAGCCCCGCCCTGTTACCTCACTACCAACCTATCAGAAGAAAGTCTGCACACAGTGAAGCTAAAGAAGACTCTGACCCCCCCCCCCCCCCACCACCAAATGATTCTCCCTGTAAAAATGTTCATGGTCAAGCAGAATACTTGGTGTTGGCTTCTGGACACAAGTCTGCCATCTCCCCAGGTTACCAGCCTCCTGAATAAAGTAACTGTTCCTTACCAACCAACACTTGCCTCTCGAGTACTGGCTTTTGAGCCACGAACAGCTGAACAGCTGAGTTCAGTAACGCTACCTGCAGGAAGTTCTGTTTGACCAGTTTGCCACCAGGTTCCTCTCCCCAAGTTCACTTACTTTTCTACAAATCGATCTGAGTCGGCCACCAGGCTATGATTCCAGTCTTCACTTGATACATTCCTGCCAGGCACCTCCATCACTTTCCACACCCTTCCCGCAAGTCAGCAAAGACCAGGCTATTACTTTCAATAAAACTTTGCCAAAACTTTGATGTAACAGTGATACTAGGAAGCTAAAAACTGGGTGCAAGATATACTGACTTGTAAATCCCGAGGCCCAAGCCTTGAGGTTTGGGCGTTCTGGAGCGTTCTGGAGCGTTCTGGAGTCAATTTCAATCACATTTTCTCTACCACTCCAACACCAGCTGGGAGTCCTGCGATTCGATTCCGTTCAGACACTAACTGCCTGGAGTTGATGCAGACGCCACAGCTTCGGGGCTCGGTCCCACAGGACTGCCCCCACGTTAGAAGCCAGTGCAGGTCCTGGACCACCTGTACTTCTGACCAACCGGCTATAAATCAGGGGTCCCACTGCTGCAGGAAAGAAAGTGGGGCACGAGAGGACGGTCCTGTTCCAAGCCTCAGGCGAGTCCCTAGGATGGCCGCCGAATGTGGGTTCTTGGCTTCGCACAGGGAAGAATTCAAGAGTGAGCCATGGTAAAGTGAAGGAAGGTTAGGTATTCGGGGAGATGAACACACTCCATAGACAGCGTGTGGGCCGTCTCAGAAGGCGAGAGCCGCCCCAGGCTATGGGGCCGTCAGGTTTTTATAGGGGTGGGTAATTTCATAGGCTAATGAGGGGGCGGAGGATTCCAACTGTTTGGGGGAAGAAACGGGAATTTCCAGGAATTAGGTCTCTGCCCACTTTTTGGCCTTTTAGGGTTGGCCTGTCATGGCGCCTGTGGGTGTGTCCCTTTGCGTGCTGACGCGGTACAGGGAGCGTATACTGAGGCTCAAGGTCTAGTGGAAGTCGACTCATCTGCCATCTTGGACCTGGTTGGTTCTAACCTCTTTATGTTGTGTCCTCAACAGCTGTGTCATTCTTTGAAAGGTTGTGCCCTGTCCACTTCCTGGGTCACTACCACCCCCTCCTAAATCTGGATCACTTGCTAGAACGGCTGACAGCACTAGGGAAGACACTTCATTTATGCTTACAGTTTATT
This sequence comes from Kogia breviceps, assembly GCF_026419965.1. NCBI lineage: Eukaryota > Metazoa > Chordata > Mammalia > Artiodactyla > Physeteridae > Kogia > Kogia breviceps. The sequence continues at coordinate 196,443,947 of NC_081310.1, read as the reverse complement.
GTACGGGATGAGACTCGGGAAGGGCCAAACGGAAGACACGCCTGGGGCAAGGCATGCGGAGGTGGGGGGCTGCTGGGAGCTGCCACTGTCCTCTCTGGGCACACCCTTCTCCCAGCCCCTTCCTGCACTCACCAACTGGGAGGCTCATCAAAGCTTGTCGTTCGCGTTTTTATAGAGTTTAACCTTCAGCTCCCTCCCTTCCCGGACCACGCACACACTTTTTTGGATGTTGGTGGGTGGGCTGAAAGTTCCAGCCCTCTAATCCTTTGGCTCTCTGGTGACCAGCCCCAATCGGAGGCCACCTAGGGCCCCACCCTGAGTCACCTCATTAGCATAAACTCAGGTGTGGTCAAAAGGGGCTCGTAGTGAATAACAAAAGACATTCCCATCGCTCAGGAAATTCCAAGGGTCTTAGGAACTCTGTGCCAGAAACAAGGGGCAAAGACCACATATATTTCATACGATACCACAGGCACCCTTCTGGTACCGCCACTTATTCCGTGGGATGACAAAGATGACACACTGGCTGGGTACTACAGCATCCTTTGAAGAAACTTCATATTTGAGATTTCGGAGAAAGTAGTTAAGAAGTCATCACGGGAAGATCAGAAAGTTGTTGATTATCTCTACAGCGTTCGGCGTTGGCTCACAGCCTTTTAAATTTTAATTCGTTTTAAATATTAAAAATTTGAAGATTTCTCGTTTCTCTCAAAGCGTAAGAAGGGACCACGATCATGGTGCATTGGCACCAGTTGCCTGGAGATGAACAGGGCTGTCTTTTGGGGCAGACATGTCCTCTCCTGCTTACCACAGTCCCTTCCATGTCCCACAGCCCAGACCCCAGGAGGCTAAAGCATCTACATATGCTTCTTCTGTTTGAATGACTCTAGGTTCATCAAGCGTTTCCCAAACTAAGGAGCATCTAAGGCAAAGGTGAGTTCAAGTTCCCACCTTTTGCAACACACGAAACTAACTGGTAGTCTCAAAATACCTTCGGTGTTCCTTTCCCATAATAGTGAATGTATAGACTTCTTCCCCCACGTGTGTGGACAGAGACGGGGCCAGTGGAAAGCCTAGGAATCCCTTTTTGAGCACAGGCCACCACCTCTCCCCTGGTATATGCGTCAATGACAAACTGAGTAGTTTAAATACTTTTAATATGTAGGTAACATTCTGTCCTCATACCAACATTGTGTTTTCCCTTTTTAAGTTCCATGTTCAGGGCGTTGGGTGTTTCCCATTTAGCAGGTGGCACCGGCGGCCAGAAATATTTCTTAATCACATAGAATGTTCCTGAGCTCTTCCCGTGGCCACGCTGGGTACCGTGGCCCCTCCAACCTCATTACGTCCACGCTTCCTCTGTACACTTTCTGCCCGAGAGGTTTGGCTCCTTAATTCCTTTGTTAATAGCTGTAAAAAATATCATGCTGGAAGTTTTCAACATCACTAAAGTGCCCACGGCAATAAAAAAGGAGCCTTTTTCATGGATGTTTCAGAGTGGATTAAAAACATACAAATTCTAACTCCTCAGAGAACTGGCTGTGTTGAAATATTTACAGAGGGTCAAAGAGTTCCTCCTCCAGCCTGGAGTGGAGACGTGAAGGCATGGCCGTGGTTAAGCGAGGCCGGCCTTTCCAGCCTTGTTTATTCTGGAAATGACTCTGGAAAATGCCTCATACAGTTCCCCAGAGACCTGGAGGTGGGCCTTTGTCAGTACATGACGAATCAAAACAAACCGTTCCTCTGCAACATTGAGCAAAATGTATAAAAAAGGTCTTTCTTAGAACTTCCAGACAGACCTGAGGGACTAGAAACGAACTTGAACGTGTGAGGAAGTCAGAGGACAGAGCTAGACCAAAAAAACACATTTAACCCAAATTTACAACTGCGTTACATAATGGAAATTTTACAGACGTGAAGTCCACTGAAATCCAGGGGTTTGAAGTGGGTCTGAAACGCCTGTTTTCATCAGTTCCCGGCTCGGTAATGAAGTCACTCCCCGAGGACCGGGACAGCTGTCCTTTCTCTGTGTGTCCTGGGAGTGCACCACTTGGCTTATCCTTTATGCCCAGTGCCCGCCCGGGGTCTGGTAGGTGGGCAGCACCCCACAGTGGTTGCCTAAACAGAACTTTATGACCAGCGGGCCCCTCGAGAAGGATGAACGGATGGAAGCTCATGAACCGGTCTGTTCCCAGGACAGCCTAAGACATGCTACAGACATGCTACAGGCATGACTATGGTTTCCTGCTGCAAAATCCTTCTTTTAAAAAACTTTAATTGAAGTATATGGTTGACTTACAATATTGTGTTAGTTTCAGGTGTACAGCAAAGTGATTCAGTTATACATATATGCCTCTATTTTATTCAGATTCTTTTTCCCATTATAGGTTATTACAAGATATTGAATATAGTTCCCTGTGCTGTACTACTGTATACTGCTTGTTGTTTACCTATTTTATATACAGTAGTGTGTATCTGTTAATCCCAAACTCCTAATTTATCTCTCTTCCCTTTTCTCCTTTGGTGTAACCATAAGATTGTTTCCTGTGTCTGTGGAAGCCACCTAAGTGCCCATCAACAGATGAACAGATAAAGAAGGTATGGTCCAAATATACAGCGGAATATCACTCAGCCATAAAAAACAACGAAATATTGCCATTTGCAGCCACATGGATGGACCTAGAGATGATCATACTAAGTGAAGGAAGTCAGACAGAGAAAGGTAAATATCACATGATATCACTTATTTGTGGAATCTAAAAAAATGATACAAATGAACGTATTATTTAAAATCCTTTTAAATCATAGGCTCTCTGACTCATAAAGAAACTTATAAAAGTGGGCCTGGTGTCCTCCGAGAGTCATGGAGGTCACGGTGGGCACCTGATGCTTTTGTTCGTCTCCTTCTCTGTCATTATTCTGATCAGTGTCTGTCTTCTCACCACCCTCCTCTCTGCCAGAGCCCAGTTCTAGGTCTTGGCGTAGGGTTTAGGTGACCCAAAGTACACCGATGATACTTCTTCCTCAAGACTTTTCAAGCTGGACGGATCTGAGAAAAGAAAATCCACTTTCCTCCATGCCCTTGGAATTATTAGGTTGTGGGGCCAGAAGCTGCTGGCAGCCACGGTCCCTGCTACTTGGAGAGAGAGGGTCTGCAGACAGACAAGATTTAAGGGGCTTCCAAGCCAGGCAGTCTGACCGATGCTCCAGTAGGTGAGAGTAAGGGGACATTCAGGGGACACGGAGAGACATGGGTCCCATCTACCTCCTCAGGCAAACTCTATCCCTGCCTTCTGCAGTGTACTTACCTGGCCCTGCCTAGACCTCCTCTTCCTAAGCTAGTGTGAATTCAGTCTGCATCATTTACGTTGGAAATGGTCTTGAAAGTACGATGCATGTACCACTAAGAAAGCCATCGCGAACTCCTCCTTGTGATCCGAAAACGCAGGTCGAACTTCGGTGTTCATAAAAAATCATTTGAAAGTACAAATCTTCGGGCTGTCTGCAGATTTGCCCACTTCACGTTTTTCGTTTTGTTTTTCTTAACATATTCACGTTCTTTCCCGAACACAAAATTCTTTCTTAAAGTGCCGTAGCAACACAACAATGACGGGTGTGAGCATTTATTGAGTGTTTACTGTGTGCCAGGTTATTTGTTTAACCCTTTTCATCCTCACAAAAACCCATGAAATACATATTGTCATTTCCCCCATTGTATAGATGTGGAAACTGAGGCACAGAAATTTTAAGTAGTTTTCCCAGGGGTTACCCGGCTAGTTAGGGGCTGCGACAAGATTTGAACACAAGCTTTATACGTTCACAGACTGACTATTTAATACAGAAATATGTAGAAGTATTGAAAACCCCTAATTTTGTTCAGTTATGACAAACGCGTTTAAAACTGAATTACAAATTTCTAATTTTTTGAAATAATTTTGTGCTACTTTTCAAGGCAATTAAAAAGCTACAAGTGCCCTAAAAGGTATTCCACTCTGTGACTTGAACTTACATATTAAGAGACTCTAGCCCACGGAGGTTTTCCTCTGCTTTTCTGTGGTACAGCTGGATTCACATCCAGCTCTGATTTCCATCCCAGCTGGACCATTCTACCGATGGACCTTCACACAAGTACTGACGTCGCCTAGAAGCCAAAGCTGGTAGTGGTCTGGTCGTGAAGAATAAGTCTGAAATGGAGGAAGAGAGTATTGTGAAGCCCCCCGGCCTCCTTTCCAATTCGTCACAGCTTTGTATCACCACCCTCGGTGCATTTGGTGAGTAAGGAACCTAATCTCTCTGGCCAGCTTTTCATCCTGCGATGGCATACACGGAGCAACAGAAATGGTTCAAATGTTCAGCCCCCCCCCCCCCCCCCCCCCCCCCCCCCCCCGGCTTGCTAACTTCCCCAGAAGCGCATCAAAAGCAGGAAAAGGTCAACCGAGGTTCATCCCCCCTCATTCCTATGCAACACTTCATGTAGTTGCTGGGGAATTGGGTTGAAACCCAAAGCTGACATCCGGGGTCTCTGGCTAAGTGTGAATTTCCTTACCTGTTACCATTTCCTTTTTGAGCAACTGCAAAAACAGTGATCTTCTAAGTCTTGAGCAGAGGGGAAGAGGGGAATCAAAAACCCTTGACCCTCTCATTTCCTGTGAGATTGTGAAACAAAAAGGTAAACATTTAAGGGAATGTGGCAGCTCAGAACAATTGCCCCTCTTGTGGAATGAATACTGGTTTCTTTTTCTTTTTACACAAACTCTTTCCAGTGGCCAGGCTGAACAGAAGTCAGCTCTGCCGCGGGCCCTCGAGGTTGCCTCGATTGGCAGCGAGAAATGCAGCGAGATTTGCTTTGTGGGCAATTTGTAGACCTTCAGGAGGTCAGGCTGAAATGTCCTCGGGTCATGCAGAATAGTTGTCTTAAAAGGAAGTTCTTCTGAGTGCTTCAGAAGGCCGGGCATGATTCTACAGTTTGAGAAGGGATGGAGGATTATGCATCGCTTGATAACCTCGTTTACTGAGTCTGAAGCTTGGTGACTGGGCTGTAATCCGAGAACGCTTGCTCAGAAGCCTTGACAGCTCTCTGATTTTCTTCATTTTCAGGTTTCCCCACTTCGAGCCCTTCGCAGAACAAGGTCATGGTGACCTGCAGCAGTGACTCACGCCAGGCCTTTCCATGCCTCCTCGGCAAAGACTCAAGGGTCTTTGCGAGACCTCGGGATGGTTCTACGATGGTGGGTGAAGGGCTCCATCAGACCTAATTCAACTGTGTCTCTCGCTCTTTACCTTTTAATTATTGTATTTAAAGAATTCCATAACTGCAAGGAAAGACTTCTTTGGGGTCAGTGTGAACTATTTTTTTGTTCATTCAGCAAATGCTTATTCAGGAACTACCATGAACTCTGTGTGTGTGTGTGTGTGTGTGTGTGTGTGTGTGTGTGTGTGTGTGTGTGTGTGTATGTTTCTGCCCCGGGTTCCTCTACTTGGTCTTTGACTCTGGTTCCTGACGCAGAGCTCCTAGAAGCCTTGTAATTTCCTGGGTTAGAGGAGCACCTTTTGTTCTTATGAGGTGACCCCTGGATGGCTCCTGGGTAGGGCCTGGTCATCAGAAAACAAAGCCATGATTCGAAACTTGGAACTTTCAGCCTTGCTTCCCATTCTCTAGAGAAAGTTAATAATCGGTCATGCCTACATGATGAAGTCTCCATAAAAAGTCCCCGAAGTACAGGGTTCAGTGAGCTTACTGTTGGTGAACACATCCACAGACCAGGACAGTGACACACCCCAGTTCCATGGAGACAAAGGCTACTGGGCTTGGGACCCTTGGGACCCCGTGTACATCTTCATTTGTATATGTTATCCTTTGTTGTATGGTAAACCGGCAAATTAAGTGTTTTCCTGAGTTCTGTGGTTTGTTCTAGCACCCGCTCGAACCCATGGAGGGAGTTGGAGGGCTCCTGATTTACAGCCAGTTGGTCAGAAGCACAGGTGACAACCTGTAAGTGCACTTGGTATCTGGGGTGGCGGACTTTTCATGGGACCGAGCCCTTGCCCTGTGGGATCTGACGCTACCTCCAGACAGAGGGTGTCGGAATTGAGCTGGATTGTAGGACACGCAGTTGCAGTGTGCAGGAGGGTTGGAGAAGTGTCTGGTGTGGGAAAACCCATACACCTCTGGTGTCAGAAGTGAAGAATTGGGGTAGATGAAAACAGTGTGTTTTTCCTAAACAACCTGGAATTGTCCTAATCTCTGGGCGTATAGCAGTGACCAAGTCAGACAATGTCCCCAATCTTGTTGAATTTATAAGGAAATGGGCAGTTACAATTAGAGTATAAAAAATGCTGTGATGGGCAAAGTCGAGGGTCAAGCAAAAATTCCCAAGGAGAGCTTCTGTCCTGGACTTTTGGTTGGGAAAGGCAAAAAGTGGGAGTGCTTCATCCAGACCAGGGAGGGGTTCCCTCTTACTGTTTGCTTCTAGACTGACTTCTTTAAGGTGGTGAATGAACTCCTTTAAGACCTATATTTAAGAGAAGATAATATGATGCCTTATTTATTTAAATTTTTGTTATATTTTTACTAACCACCACAAACTTACAGAAGAGGTACAAACACAGTACAAAACCCCTTTTTTTCCTGAGCCATTTAAGCGTAAGTTGCCACCTGATGACCCATCAAAGCCAAACGCATCCCTGCGTATTTCTACAGACGAGGACATTCTCCTCCGTAACTGCCATGCGACCCTCAGCATCACGATATTAGCTGAGACTCACCACCGCTGGACCCTGGGACTCCACTCAAGTTTTGGCAGTTGTCCCAAGCATGGCCTTCATGGTGAAAGGATCCAGTTCACGGTCACACACTGATTGGGTTGCCATATCCCCTTCCTCAATCCTTCCTTGACCTTTGTGACCTTGTACTTTTTTTTTTTTTTTTTTTGCGGTTCGGGGGCCTCTCACTGTTGCGGCCCCTCCCGTTGCGGAGCACAGGCTCCGGACGCGCAGGCTCAGCGGCCACGGCTCACGGGCCCAGCCGCTCCACGGCATGTGGGATCCTCCCAGACCAGGGCACGAACCCGTGTCCCCTGCATCGGCAGGCAGACTCTCAACCACTGCGCCACCAGGTAAGCCCCTGTAATCTGTTTTTAAAATAAATTTATTTATTTTTATTTTATATTTGTCTGCGTTGGGTCTTCGTTGCTGCGCGTGGGTTTTCTCTAGTTGTGGTGAGCAGGGATTACTCTTCGTTGCGGTGCACGGGCTTCTCAATGCAGTGGCTTCTCTTCTTGTAGAGCATGGGCTCTAGGTGCGCGGGCTTCAGTAGTTGCAGCACATGGATTCAGTAGTTGTGGCTCACGGGCTCTAGAGCACAGGCTCAGTAGTTGTGGCGCATGGGCTTAGTTGCTCCGCAGAACGTAGGATCTTCCCGGACCAGGGCTCGAACCCGTGTCCCCTGCATTGACAGGCAGACTCTTAACGATTGCACCACCCGGGAAGCCCTACAGTGTTTTTTTAATGCTCGCATTGTCCTATATTTGGTTCCCCTTCAAGCTGACTTCTGTGTCCTTGTGACACCTCCTAATCATCCTTTGAGCATTTCCATTTTTTTATGACCCTGATAGATGTTCTAGGCTCAACTTCTACATTCCCTCTCCTAGCCCTGGAATCAGCTACTTCTCCAAGGAGACTTTACTGGAGAATGGTATTTAGAAACCAAGATCTGGGCACTAGGTGTGTTCATTGCTATGGAGCAGTTGCTGCCCCGAGAGCCTTTTGGTAGACAGAGCTAGAAAATATACACATGTCTAAATACATGCACATTGGTTTCTGTGTGTATTTTTATTGAAATCCTTGAGTTCACATCAATACCTTCAATTCCAACCCAACACCACAGGGCTCATTCTAGTTTTCTCCATTTCCATATTTGTAACTCCTTTCTCTGACCATGAGAAACCTGGATCCCACTTTTCTAAGTATACTTACTTATTTGATCCATGCCCTGTATAGAATCAGTCTCCACCACCACCCCCTCCCCCATGTGGACTCCCTTCTCTACTGGCTCTGACCCCCCCCCATCTGTGTTCATAACATACACAGAGAGGCCTAGGCTCTGAGTCCCCCCTCTGGGTCACCTCTCCTCACAGACACCTCCCTTGCTCTGTCACTCTTCGTGACTTAAGGACTTAATTGTTGAGGAAGGGACAGGAAACTAAGGGAAGGAGAAAAGGGAGAAAGAGAAAGAAAAAGGGAAGGGAGGGAAGAGGCATGTGAAGGAGAACAGGAAGGGCCCTTTACAGTTTTCTAGCTTCCATTTTCTTGGTTGCACCTTTGAAGTACCGTATTATCTATCATCACATCAGAATTCACGTTTACTTTGCACAGGTGTCCCTGGTTCAGCCACCTCTCGACTCCTCTCTCTACCTCCCTATCTGTATCCATCCATCCTGGTCTCAGGCACCTTGGAATCAGCTCCAGAGTGCGCAGTTCTGGACCACCCGGTTTGTCAGCATCATTGAGGAACCAGTTGTCTGAAAAGAATGAAGCATTTTAGCTTCTCTCCAGAGGAGCATGCAGAATATAAGTATGGGACACCTGATATCTCAGATGTAATTCCATGCAATTATGAGATCATATCTCTGAAAGGGAAAAGACAGATAAATATATCCTTTTAAGGTTTTGTCCACTTTTTAAAATGTGAATTAGCTCCACTGTTTTTTATTCAGATAGTCTTGTCATTTAAATAAGTATAGATATTTATTACTTCCTTATTATTCAATTCAACTTTCCTAAAGCTGATTAAGAATGTCAGAAAAAGACAACAACAAAAGAAGTATTAGACACTTTGAAAGTGTAAAGCTACCCCTTAACTTTAAGTGTAACATTTCAAAAGGAAGCTTGAACCAGTATTGTCTGGTTCCATTAAAATTAATTGGTAAACAAACAAAACCAAAAAACCCTCAGAACTATTGGAGCTATAACATACTTCAGATGAAAATTTAATTTTACTTTGCACTTACCTTGGGAAGAGGTACATCTTAGGGATTTTTAAAATAGAAGAAAGGAACTTCCCTGGTGGTTCAGTGGTTACGAATCCGCCTTCCAATAGCAGGGGACGCGGGTTTGATCCCTGGTCAGGGAACTAAGATCCCACATGCCACGCTGCAACTCCTAAGCTCTCTCATCCCAACTAGAGAACCCACATGCCACAACTAGAGAGAAGCCTACGTGCCGCAGCTACTGAGCCTGTGCGCTACAACGAAAAATCCCACACGCTGCAATGAAGATCCCGTGTGGCGCAACCAAGACCCAATGCAGCCAAATAAATAAATAAATAAATAAATAAAATAGAAGACCAGGACAACCATAGAAAGTTCTAATAGAAACACCCAGCTCTTTGAGTGGATTATATGAGCATCTCAAAGGTCAAAGTTACCTCATTTGGGTCATCTGGTGGCTCAGTCCCAGTAAGATGTGCTTTTGCCAGTATCATAGTAAAATGACAATACTGGTATTTTAGTGTTTATTTCAAATAATATCAAAATGCCAGTTTTTTAAAAATTTATTTTTGACTGTGTTGGGTCTTCGTTGCTGTGCACGGGCTTTCTCTAGTCGCGGCGAGCAGGGGCTACTCTTCATTGTGGTGCGTGGGTTTCTCATTGCAGTGGCTTCTCTTGTTGCAGAGCACAGGCTCTAGGTGCATGGGCTTCAGTAGCTGTGGTGTGCGGGATTCAGTAGTTGTGGCTCACGGGCTCTAGAGCACAGGCTCAGTAGTTGTGATGCACGGGCTTAGTGGCTCCGCGGCATGTGGGATCTTCCCGGACCAGGGCCAGAACCTGCGTCCCCTGCATTGGCAGGTGGACTCTTAACCACTGAGCCACCAGGGAAGCTCAAAATGCCATTTTTAATGACATCAGAATTCTATTTAAAAGTTTTCAAATTCATAAAATGGAGAAACTGGAGATAAAACTGAACCTCCATAAATATCATGTCTCTTGGAGTCTGGCTTGTGCTGGCTTTGCTGCCTCCTTCACTTCCAGACCCATCCCTAAGAGCCCTCGGAGTCCTGTGAGCTTGCACACCCTATCCACTGCCCCTGAGTGGGGGGCTTTGTTTCAGGCTGGGGGCAAGAGGATTTGGTGGGGAGTTGCAGGAGGTAAGTGGTGCTGTGGGTTGGGAGAGCTTGGAGTGCCGGTGTCCAAATTGGGTGAGCATTGGGAGGGGTGCAGAGGAAAAAGGGATTGAAGAGCCAGAAAGCTAAGCAAATTGCCCACAAAGTTTAAAATAATGTTACAACCACAAACATACTTCTATTTTGGTACCTAAAAATACTAAGGCATCAGACTTCCCTGGTGGTTCAGTGGTTAAGAATCCGCCTGCCAATGCAGGGGACACGGATTCGAGCCCTGGTCCAGGAAGAGCCCACCTGCCGCGGAGCAACTAAGTCCATGCACCACAACTGTTGAGCCCTTGAGCCACAGCTACTGAAGCCCATGCTCCTAGAGCTCGTGCTCCACAACAAGAGAAGCCACCACAGTGAGAAGCCCGCACACCGCAACGAAGAGTAGCCCCCACTTGCCACAACTAGAGAAAGCCTGTGCGCAGCAATGGAGACCCAACACAGCCAAAAATAAATAAATAAATTAATTAATTAATTAATATAAAAAGATACTAAGGTATCGAAAGGGCGTGAGGAAACTTTTGGAGAGTGATGGCACTGTTCACTATCTTGATTAGGGTGATGGTTTCATGGGTGTATGCATATGTCAGAGCTTATCTAATTGTACACTTTTTAATGTACGGTTTATGCCTTTTATTTTATGTCTTTTTTAAAAAACAAATTTATTTATTTACTTATTTTTGGCTGTGTTGGGTCTTCGTTGCTGTGCGCGGGCTTTGTTTAGTTGCAGCGAGCGGGGGCTACTCTTTGTTGTGGTGCACATGCTTCTCATTGTGGTGGCTTCTCTTGTTGCGGAGCACGGGCTCTAGGCATGCAGGCTTCAGTAGTTGTGGCACGGGGGCTCAGTAGTTATGGCGCACAGGCTTTATTGCTCCGCGGCATGTGGGATCTTCCCGGATCAGGGCTCGAACCCATGTCCCTTGCATTAGCAGGCTGATTCTCAACCACTGCGCCACCAGGGAAGTCCCTATTTTATGTCTTAATAAAGCTCTTTTTAAAAAAATATGTGGTACGCGATAATGGTAAAACCAGTACTACCATTGCTGGCTGTGTCAAAATCTGAACAGGTCAACCTGATATTGGGCTTTCTGTTTGGACCTGGGAAGGGTCTGGGCCAGTAATTTATTTTAGAAATAAATTCTTTTGTCAGGTCACGGTGGCCTCACGATCGTAACTACCTTCAATGAGTTGTTTTCATGGGGGCTGGTAATTAACCAGAGGGCTCTGTTTTGTGTTTTAATTTTAGTTAGTCTTTGCTTGCAGGTGTTGAGGGAAGAAAACGGTTTCCTCCACCCTCTCAGGTTCTGTCCAGAGGGCCTTCAAATTAAACGAAAAAAGGCAGTTTAAGAGGAGAAAAATACGCAATTTGAAAAAACATTTACGTACATGAGAGGTCACAGGAAAAAAGTGGAACTCAAAGAAGCAGTAGATTTGGGGGCTTAGATACCATTTTAACAAAGGAAAGGGGTTTTGGGCTTCAAGAGATGATAGAAAATACATGGGGACAGTAATGGAAGATAAGGGCTCGTACAGTCAGGTCTGTTGATGCAAACTTGTCTTGGCGTCATTGTTCGCCTCGGTCATGAGTTCTCTCCTCTGCTGGTACAGGGTGGGGTGGGAGGGTGGGACCTGGGGAGTGGGGGTGGGGACAAAGCACCCCTTCACAGCTGGAAATTTGTGCCCTGCTCTTAGGCAGTTACGGGGAGGGCAGAGAGCTCTTTCCACATTTGCTGATTCCCGGTCGCTTTCAACTCAAAATAATCCTTATGCCAAAGAGGCATATTCTGGCGTGGTGCATTTTGATCCGCTTCCCAGGGGACACCACCGGGAACCGAACCTTTTCGAAAACTTGGTGCCTTGGTCCTCAAGCATTTTATTGTCACTTGATCGTGGGACAAGCCCCATGCCAGTCTCAAGCACTGAGCGGACGCCTCCTCTGGCGTTGACGTTTTGCATCTTTTTATTTATTTATTTATTTATTTCCGGTACGCGGCCTCTCACTGCTGTGACCTCTCCCGTTGCGGAGCACAGGCTCCGGACGCGCAGGCTCAGCGGCCACGGCTCACGGGCCCGGCCGCTCCGCGGCACGTGGGATCTTCCCGGACCGGGGCACGAACCCGCGTCCCCCGCATCGGCAGGCGGACTCTCAACCGCTGCGCCACTAGGGAAGCCCGACATTTTGCATCTTGAATATCTCCCTGTCTCTGTCTCTGAGTCCTCAACCTGCTCCCCGCCCCTCTTGCCTTGGGCACCCCCTCCTGACTAACTCTCCCCCTTCCTCCTTCTCTGCTCTTGCATCCTGAGCTGAGTCACTAGGAATGGCTTTTATCGCTTTAAAAACATCGTGTAGCAGTTTTCCTCTTGACTTTGTTTCTATTGGATTCATGTTGTGTCTGAATTCACTGATTTTACACACTATGAACACTGATCGTTTACTTTTCCAAGACAAAATCTTTTTTCTGTTTAATATTGTTCATATAGCATCCTCTTAAATAATACCCACTGCCCAGCTGAGATCCTAAAATGACCCAGAAGTGGAGCTGCGTCGGAGTGAAACAAAATAAACCCCTTTCCAAGAAGTTTAGCCTTGGAGAAGAACTTTTGTGAACAAAACCCACGGGCCCCTTGCCATCCTCCGCCCTTCTGTTTTGGTTGGCTCCAGTCCCGTGCCGTCATCTTCCCTCCTAACCAAAACAGTGCCTGAGATAATGTACATTTTTACATTTTTCCTAAAAAAAAAAAAAAAATTCTATGTCTCAGATACCTAAAAATTCAATTTAGAAGGTACCTTTTAAAAAGTACATACGTACGTCTGAAACCCTGTGCTCCAAACATCATTTAAAAAAGATTCAACAGCTTACACACATCTCAGAATTCCAAGGTCGCAGATCTCTTTAGCCTTGTTTGTAAGAACAGCAAAACCAGCTCGCACATGTTAAAATATATTACGGTTGAAAGTAATAGTAAGACTTCATTGGTTTTCTTTCTTCTTCTCCGGTGTGAGTGTGTTCATCAGATTCCTGCCACCCTTAGTTTTTTCCTCCTTTTTAATCCTCAAGAAGAATCAAAGAATTTTCCAGCTCTCCCCCCACCCTGCCCACCACTCCATCTTACACTTTGGTAATCTGCGGAGAGGATCTTCAGGGAGTCTTCAGGGTCTTTTCCATTTCCTTAACGACCCGAGCCCCCCTGCTTTTCGTCACGAGGCTTTTCAAACATACAAGATACACAGAGTGAATAGAGCAACACTCACCATCCAGCTTTAATAATCATCACAGTTTCTCAATGCTGTTTCATCACCCTCCAGACAAGACATAATTTTACCCATCAATACTTCAGCATGTGCCTGGGGCAGATGAAAACGTTTTCTTTGTGCTAAGCCAAGTGCAACACCATTATCAACCTAACACAATTAACAGAACCCCTTAAGAGTAACTGCTGGGGTCAAAGTGGACCACAGCCAAGCATCTGGGGCTGGGCTCAGGGCCGTTGGTTGTTGGCAGAGTTGATGGTCGGGGAGAAGTGTTGGGTGGGGACAGAAGAGGAGGAGGACAAGCTGGAATCTACTGATCCCTCTGTGTCTGTCCTGCCTCATCGAAAGCTTGGAGAGAAACACCTGCTTCCTTCCACCTCCCAAGTCTCGTGAGAATTCCTCTCTTGGCCTCTTCTAACCCAGAACTACTTCGAGAAAGGGATTTGGGGGAATCTAGCTCCAGCTTAGCCAAATGACACGGTACAAACCACCACAATCATCGGATATCCAGTCCACGTTCAAATGTCCCCCAGGGCCTCAATAACAGGATTTGACAGTTGATTTGTTCAAATTGGGGTCCAAACAGATCCACACATTGCATTTGACTGTTAGGTGTCTTATGTCTCTTTTAATCTGGAATAGTCCCCTCCTCCTTTTTTCTCCATGACATTTATTTGTTGGAGAACCTGGGTTGCAAGGTCTGTAGAAATTCCTCACATTTTGAATGTGACCAATTCTGTCCTCCTGGTGTAATGGTAGTGAGCTCTAGAAGCTTGATAATGTTCAGTTTTTTTTGTTGTTGTTCTGTTTGGGCAAGAATACCCAAGGTTCCTTAGGTTTTTGAAGCCCTTTGGGATCCAGAGCTGTCCCACATCTCAGGCTGATATGGTTGGGAGAAGCCAGGAAGCAGTCAGTGAGCTACCCTCTGCCCTAGGTCCACTTCCTTTAAGTCATCACTGAGCCTGAATGGTCTCATTTAGGGAACTGGATAAATTCCACGGGTGTAAGTCCTTCAACCACCCCTGGCCTCACACCATGGGCTGGTCTGTCTTCATCTTGGCAATAGTTAGTTCATTGTTTCTTCTTTCAACTTGCTGAATATTGTAAGCATGATGATACCAGTTTCATTTTTGACAGCAACTATTCTATGCCTATTGGATTAACATCTAGCGGGAAGAGCCCACACATACCCCTTCACTATAACGTTAGGTTAAATTCCCAATTTTTTGAACCAAGGCTACTGAAGCTTATAGGAAATAGGGTGCCCCCTCCTGCACCAGGGTGGAAACAGTTGTATTCTGAGCTACATCTCAGAGTAGCTTTCCAGGGACCAAAGTGGGCATCCTATGGGTTCAAAAGGGCCCATCAATGCTGTCTGTGGTTCTTGCTGTGCCCTTGAACTTACTTTTTTTTTTTTTTTGCGGTACGCAGGCCTCTCACTGTTGTGGCCTCTCCCTTTGCAGAGCGCAGGCTCCGGATGCGCAGACTCAGCGGCCATGGCTCACGGGCCCAGCCGCTCCGTGGCACGTGGGATCTTCCCGGACCAGGGCACGAACCCGTGTCCCCTGCAACGGCAGGCAGACTCTCAACCACTGCGCCACCAGGGAAACCCCCCTTGAACTTTTGTACTCTGGGCTCATTATCCTCATAATCATGCTTGTTTTCAAGAGAGTGCTTATCAATACTGGACTCTCCTGTTTCTTGAACCAAATTCAGTTTCAGGTCACTTCCTCACTGGGGAAGAGAAATTGGAGTTGGTGCCTGGGTTTCCCTGAACTCCAGCTCTGCTTCCAGATTCCCGACATTCTGGAAAGTTTGTTTCCCAACAGTTGTTGACCTTAGGACTCTGGATTAATGCTCCTTAAGATGAATGTCTGATACAGAGTTTGCTGTGAGGCCCATAATCCCACAGTAAGAAGACTGTATTAATCCTTTGAAGATTTTCACGGAAAAGAAAACAATTAAAATACTTTGGTAAAGAACTGTGACTCAGTCAGGATGCATCTCTGGGCCAGAGTTCCAGGAAGTTTGAGAAAGTCTCATCAACATCTAACAGGTCCACATGTGGTTTTTGTTTGTTTGTTTTAAATAATTAATTAATTAATTTTGGCTGCGTTGGGTCTTCGTTGCTGCGCGTGGGCTTTCTCTAGTTGCGGCGAGCGGGGGCTACTCTTCGTTGCGGTGCACCGGCTTCTCATTGCAGTGGCTTCTCTTGTTGCAGAGCATGGGCTCTAGGCGCGCAGGCTTCAGTAGTTGTGGCTCGCGGGCTCAGTAGTTGCGGCGCACGGGCTTAGTCGCTCCGTGGCATGTGGGATCTTCCCGGACCGGGGCACGAAACCCGTGTCCCCTGCATTGGCAGGCGGACTCTTAACCACTGCGCCACCCGGGAAGTCCCCACAGAAGAATATATATTTGAGCTAAACTAAGTTCTGCCCAGGGAGCTGATCGGAGCGGATATGGATGGGCTCCTGTGGTTCACGCTGGGATCACCAGTTATCTAGTTTAAGTAAAAGGGAATATGCATTACAAGGGCCCCAGGGGCTCTTAGAAGGGATGTGCGCTTGAGGCTCTGGGTTGGGAAATGGAAATGAGGCGGTTCCGTTTCCGGTTCCGGTTCCGGTTCTGGAGAGCTGGAAGCACCTCCCTTCCACATCCTCAGCGGGATGCACATGCTGGGGTTTCCAGTCCCATCAGATTGCCCTAAAGGGGAAGAGGCAATTCCATAAAAGGAAATTCAGGTGCCATCAGGGTGGGAGGATGGTTACAGGACACTGAAACCCAGAACGGTCCCCTTTTCCCTTCCCGTGGACCACAACCAGCTTCCTATGATGAAAAAATTTAGTTTCTGGGCTTAAGAAAGGGAAAAGGCCTAAAACCTCGAACCTAAAGGAATGCATTTTCTAAAATCTAGCTCCATCTCAACAATACCATGAAAGGCCAGAAAGAAGACTATCGGATTCGGGTATTTGTGTTGAATTTCTCAATTTACTGCATTCCAAGAGCAGGATTTATAATCATTGGTGGGGAATGTTTCCAAGGACGCCCGAGGTCAGGGAAATGTGGTCATTTACGTTTTGAAACACAGAACTGTATGTTTCTACAGCTGCTGTCTTACCAGCTCTCTGGGGACAGTAGGCTTAGTTCATCTTGGCCGAGGGACAGCACGGCTGAATGGTTCTCTCTGGTCACAGAAATTACAGGACATCTGACCAGAATTAGACGAAGGAACCATCAGTCGCTGAAAAGATGGTCTCTCAGCTTGGGGTCTCTGCGATGTTAGCAAGAGATTTGGGAGGAAATGAAGTTTGTCATGGTGGAGCCAAAGGTCTATAGCCTTAAAGACAGAAACGTGTATACTTCCATTTGTATTTTTTTTAAGTAAAACAATGACTAAACTTTTTTTAACCTTCAAAGTGGGTCGGTTGGTTTTCTCCGAGCCGTTAGTGGTATCAACACCCCAGGCCCTCAGTCTGGATCTTTAGCTGATACACACTGAAATCATTTTCATTAAAATTTTTTTTTTAAGATTTTATTTTCCTTTTTTTTTTTTGGCTGTGCTACATGGCATGCGGAATCTGAGTTCCCCAGCCAGGGATCAAAACTGTGCCCCCTGCAGTGGCTTCGCAGTGTCGTAAACGCTGGACTTCAGCGAAGTCCCCGTTTGTAAATTTCTACACAGAACACATCTCAGATTAAAGAAAGCTGAAGGAACACTAATGGTGAAAATAAAGGCTAAAACAGAACGATAAAATCTCCACAAGTTGGCGATAATAATGATACGGTTTCCCGGATTTCTTAGTCGTCTTCATCAGATCCAAATTAAAATTTTCCAAAATTAAAAGCTAAAAATATAAGGACGATGACATCCAATCTTGCTTGTCATTTGCTAGGAATAAAGATTACCCACACCCACGTTGTGCTTTTGCTGAGGGGTGCTTACAACTGGCAGTCTGGAACCTTCTATATCTGTCATTTAGAAGCAAAATAGTGAGATTTATCTATGAAAACCTCAGTCATTAAAACCCATTTTACAAAAATGCAAAAATTTCCCAACAATGCATAGAGCCAGTTTTAATCTTTTTGTGATGCCATAATACATATTTA
This sequence comes from Kogia breviceps, assembly GCF_026419965.1. Taxonomy (NCBI): domain Eukaryota; kingdom Metazoa; phylum Chordata; class Mammalia; order Artiodactyla; family Physeteridae; genus Kogia; species Kogia breviceps. The sequence goes on along the minus strand of NC_081310.1, from coordinate 196,426,422 downwards.
ACTTTGAATCTATGTTTGAGTCTACATTTGTCGTAAAACATATTACTTCAAAATTTGTTGATAAATCATACTTTTCCCCATGTAATTCATTTATAGTAAATTAAGGAGTAGATGTCTTTCCTTAAAAGTGATAACGCTGGGGCTTCCCTGGTGGCGCAGTGGTTGAGAGCCCGCCCGCCGATGCAGGAGACACGGGTTCGTGCCCCGGTCCGGGAGGATCCCACGTGCCGCGGAGCAACTAAGCCCGTGAGCCATGGCCGCTGAGCCTGCGCATCCGGAGCCTGTGCTCCGCAACGGGAGAGGCCACAGCAGTGAGAGGCCCGCATACCGCAAAAAAAAAAAAAAAAAAAAAGTGATAACGCTGAAATAAACATTTTTATAGAAGTTGGGATTTAGGGGTTGCAGTAGAAATTTACCATTAATCCCCCCGCTACCCTCTGAGCAAACTAAATAAAAAGTAATCTGCAAATGGAAGCATCTTGCCGTGCAAATCCTGCCTGGCAGCATTTGCTGTGTCACTTCACCTCATGCACCACTGGAATGCTGCCCCTCAGGCTCCTTTTTATTAAAATTAATTAATTAATTAATTAATTAATTATTTTGGGCTGCGTTGGGTCTTTGTTGCCGTGTGCGGGCTTTCTCTAATTGCAGTGAGTGCGGGCTTCACATTGCAGTGGCTTCTCTTGTTGCAGAGCACGGGCTCTAGGTGCGTGGGCTTCAGTAGTTGTGGCACGCAGGCTCAGTAGTTGTGTCTCGCAGGCTCTACAGCACAGGCTCAGTAGTTGTGGCTCACGGGCTTAGTTGCTCCGAGGCATGTGGGATCTTCCCGGACCAGGGCTCGAACCCGTGTCCTCTGCATTGGCAGGCGGGTTCTTAACCACTGGGCCATCAGGGAAGTCCCTGCCCCTCAGGCTCTTGATGTGGAAGATCTGGAGCTGCCACTCAAACCAACCCTGGCTGACGGAGGCACAGAAGAACAGGTGAGGTGGTCATGGGGAAGCCCCCAGAAAGGGAGAAGAAGCTGAGGCCCGGGGTCTCAGAATAGCTCCGGGGACCTGGGTAGCCTAACGAACAGGCAGCCTCTTCAGAAGTGGAAGTTCCCATTTTCTCAAAGCTCTTGTTTGTTTGTTTTTAAAGATTTATTTATTTATTTATTTATTTTTGGCTGCGCAGGGTCTTAACTGCGGCACTCAGGATGTTCGTTGAGGCATGCGGGATATTTGTTGAGGCGAGCAGGCTTCTCTCTAGTTGTGGCGGGTGGCCTTTCTCTCTCTAGCTGAGGCACGAGAGCTCAGTAGTTGTGGCCCATGGGCTTAGTTGCCCCGTGGCATGTGGGGTCTTAATTCCCTGACCAGGGATCGAACCCACGTCCCCTGCAGTTTAAGGCGGATTCTTTACCACTGGACCACCAGGGAAGCCCCTCAAAGCTTTTGATATGAGTTGCTGGGTTGCCTTCTAGAACAATTTTGGGAACCTGGTGCCTGGGTCCGTGTGCCTCTTCCTTCTGTAGTGCCTCCAAGCTGGGCTCCGTGAAGGCCCCTTTTCTGTGGTCTCAGCCCTACCCCGGGTTCCATGTTTAAGTCCGTCAGAACTTTGACCTTCCTGTAGCATCTGGTGTGGACAGTCAACCAGGTGTGATTAGCAGGCTTCATGTGAACCATGAATCCTGGGACCAGACGCCCCTAGGAGTCACTGTTCTTGGCCCTTGGGTGTGGCAGACACTGCTACTTGCCTGCTTAATAACCATTGTCTCCTTTTCCCTACTTATCAGAAGCCCAATTTTGTTTAGGGTGGCACTGTACCCAGTTAAAATAACTACCTTTCCTGAGTTCTTTTCAACTAAGGGTGGCCAGGTGACGTGGTTCTGATTTGTGTGGGTAGTCTGCCAGGGATTTCTGGAAATGTTTTGCTTTTGTGATATAGCATCACCTTATCCTTTTTCTCTTTGTCTTCACCTTCCTGCTTGGAATGTGGCCATGAAGCTGGAGCTGAAGCAGCCATCTTGAGACCATGAGGTAAAAAAACATGAAGCCAAAGGTCACATGCTAAGTGTGGTAGAGCACAAAGATAAAAGGAGTCTGGAAAGGCGTGTTGTGGGGAGTTGGCTTGCCCTAACCTTTATGGAGTCTGGGCAAGAGTACAAACAAGACCCACATATCGTGTCCAAATTTAAAAATTATCAATCAAGTGAACAAACTGTTAAACAAAATATGTCCTATCCTCTTACCTGGACAGTATACTTCATAATGATGAACTTTAAAAAATATGCATAAAGCTATGGTTTTTATATGACTTAAAGTCAGCAAATTATCCAAGAAACCAGATATTTTGGTGCCCTTTTCTGTCTTCTGGTGCAAATTTGTTCATCATGAATCATAATTCAGGATTTTTCTGGGCCTTGGAATCAGCATTCTGAGCATTAGTTACCACTGTAGAGTGGTGTGGACATAAGGACATTGAATGATGCTTGCTGAATGAATCACCCAACTAACACCAGGACATAATCTGGAAGTTTTGTTGTTGTTTTTTTAAGTAGACTTGAATTTGGGCTTATTTCATGATGATTTATGTCCTTTTTCAAGAAAAAAAAATTACAAACCCCTTTTATTCTTGTTAGTTTGGAAGATGCCTGATCCTAGAGCACTGCAATTTTTCTCTCTTTGTACATCTTGTACAGCATTCTGGAAGCTGAGCTAAGCTAAATAATTATGAAAGCAGTTTCATAAGATAAAGTTTAAAGAAGTTCTTTATAAAGACATGATGGATGATAGCTTTCCCTTTTCTACAATGGCAGTTGCACAGGTCAAGCAGAAGGCAAACTTAATAGGTAGCTATTATGTCAAACCACAAAGAACTTTGAATTCCGTGGTGGCAGGTCCTCTGACCTCACCGCCAACATGCAGAGACTTAAATCTTCTTGTGGTTTCAGATTCAGAAATGCAGTATTTCCATTGCCCTTCTCCAATGAGTTCTCAAAAGAAAATGCTTCCAGAATCATTGGCGTGAAGACAGCTATGCTTCCGAATAGTGGTTGAATGCTTACAAGGGTTCAAACGATATCCAAAAGCATTAACGTGCAGAGAGCAGATATTGGGGCTTTCAGGAGACAGTTCATATTGATATCCCAGAGTCTGGAAAGCTCTACCAAGCCCAGGAGACCAGCTTGGCCTCAATCCATAGCTTTAATTCTGTGAATTCCAGTTTATTTCTACTTCTGGTCTAGACTAGATCTTGCTGCAGTCCCAGAAATTCACCTTGTCTATCATTGCTCATTCAGGCAGACAGAACCCACATGTGAGAGGAGGAACTGAATTATGTCCCCCTGAATTCATGTGTTGAAGCTCTAAACGCCGATAAGACTGTATTTGGAGACAGGGCCTTTAGGGAAGTCAGGTTAAATGAGGTCATAAGGGTGGGGCCCTCATCCAACAGGACTGGTGTCCTTGTAAGAAAAGGAAGAGACACCATAGCTCTCTCTCCATCATGTGAGCACACAGCCAGAAGGTGGCCATCTGCAGGCCAGGAAGAGAGCTCTCTGACCATATTGGACCTTGATCTTGGACTTTTAGCTTCCAGAACTGTGAGAAAATAAATTTCTGTTGCTGTCTGTGGTATTTTGTTATGGCAGCCTGAGCAGACTGCTACAGTGTAGTTTGCCCCCAGTTCATTTCACATTTAAATCTAGTACATGCTTCTCTAAATTCTTCCTTCCCGGGATATTGTATAAGAATTTAGCTGCACCACTTGTTTAAAAAGATAGGGTATTTCATGTTCGGACTTATGTGTGTTTTTTCCCTTCTGCTGATAACTGTATTTGATTGTGAAAGTAGATTGAAACTTGTAATTTATTTATTTAGGCCACGCAGAGGGATTTTCTCTGCCTGCTTGCCTCGGAGGAAAAAGGATTCAGTGGACTGTAATGGTAACACGTCTGATTAAAACCTTCCAGCTCACCACACGTGACTGCATCGGTGCCTCATATTAGCTCTTTGAGGCATGGAGTGCACATAACAGTATTTCTATTCCAGAGATGCTAAAAGCGAGCCTCAGAGAGGTTAATGCCTTGGCCAAGATCTTGTAGCTGCCGGTGAAGTCCAGAATCTGGGCCCGCTGCTCACGTGGAGAAGATGAACGGTTATGCTGTGTGGTGCTGAGTAAAGGGGCTATTGGGGGAAGTTGCCATAGTAAACTGAACTCTATCATGTAATTTATAGAGGCTCCATGAGGAGACAGCGTCTGGCCGACGTGTGCAGGTCCGGGTCCTACTCGCCTCCCTCACGTGTGTGTGAGCTGAAGGCCGTCCGTCCTTGGCTCTGGACGCTCGTGACCCTTTCAAAACAAGAAATATTTTCAGAGAAATCGACCCATTTGTTATCTCTCCAGGTCATTTCTAAAAAGTGTCAGAAAAACGTTTGGTAAAACAAGTCATTCAGTTTGGCTCCATAGTCTGTTTTTGAGACGGCAGAGAACACCTTTCTTCCCCTCCATCCACGTGTGGAAATCTCTCTCAAAAGGAGAAGAAGAAACTGAGACAAACTCAGTCCTAGATGGGACAGGAGAGAATCACACAACTGCACCATCACTGGGGGTGGAGTGGGGTCAGATGGAGGTGTGGAGCCCCCAGCCTGTGGAGTCGAGGGGAGCCTGGCCGAGGAGGGGGCTGAAGACAGGAGCCCTTAGAAACTGCCTGCTCGCTTTTTTTTTTTTGGCCGCACCGCAGGGCACATGGGATCTTATTTCCCCGACCAGTGATCGAACCCGTGCCCGCTGCAGCGGAGTATTAACCACTGGACCACCAGGGAAGTACCCACCCCCCCCTTGTTTTTTCTTTTCTGCACCTGCTCACTTCTGCTTAAACCAGAGGTTCTTGCCCTGGCTGCATCCAATCACTCTAAAAATGCTGATGCTCAGGCCGGCCCACGCCCCTCCTCTCATGCCTCCTCCCCGGGGCTGTGACTTACATGGCTGGGGACACTGGGGAGGAGGCCCTGGACTCCACCCTGCGCCCTTCCCCCTCGGCTCTTTGGGGCCTGCCGGCCTGCACGGAGCAGGTGTCTCGGACGAGACAGATGGACTCTGGGGAGGTGGCCACTTTCTGGCACAGCTGAGTGGGTGCACTGAATTCTAGGATGCCGAGGGAGGGTGCGCCCTTGGCCGGCAGACAAGGAGCCACCTCCTCCAAACAGCCTCAGCAGCGAGAAAGCTGCTGTTTGGATCCCCACCTCTCTAACTCCATCACCGACCTCTCAGTTAGCTCTGTAGACTTTCTCAGGAAGCCGCTGGACCATGCGGTCCGTCAGGGGGAGGGAGTGACCCGAACAGCCAAGGGCGAGGAAGAGGAAATCCCAGGAAGGAGGGCTTCAAGGAGCAGAGGGAATTTCCAGGGTGACGGTGAGGGGAAGTCCAAGGGCAAATTTATGGCACCTGCTATGGGAACCAAGTTTGGCCAGAACCAGGGAGCGGGGCCCAGGAAGGAGTCTCCGGGAAACAAAAACGGAATCAACTGATTGTCAGATGGGATGAGGGGATGTTAAGGGCCGCAGGGAGACAGCACAGACACACATAAAATGAAGGAAATGCGAATATAAGGCAACTGTTAACTCTGAGACAAACAAAAAGTTGCAAAAGAAAGGAACTATAATCATAGTTTATTATTTGACTCAGCCGTGAACAATATTTCACATGGTCCTAAGAGTATAGATTTTGAATACTGATCTAACCAAAAGTAATACTGTAACTCTATTTGGATGTCAGAGCACTAAATTCTCAGCTACCATGATGGGAAGACAGTAGATGGTATCTTAAATAGATTAATTAAGACAGAGTTGTAAATCAAGTGTACTTCAATTTAAAAAAAAAAGAGTTGTACTATACCTGTACTTAAAAATATGGAAGTAACCTTCAGAAGAATCTGCTAAGAGGTGGCAGTATGTACACAAAACACTTAGATGTAGATATAATATCAAAACTAGTAATCATGAGAGGAGGAGAGTACAAATGCAGGGTCTTTGAAAATGCCTTTGAAATTAAGAGATCAGCAACTGAAAAGAATTACGTGTCTACAGAGACTGCTATCTAAAACCTCATGGTAACCGCAAACCAAAAATCTACAGACACACAAAAGACAAAGGAATCCCAACATAACTTTCAAGAGAGTCATCAAATCACAAGAGAGGAGAACAAAAGAAGAAAGGAGAAAAAAAGACCTGCAAGAGTTAGAAGTATCCAGTGAAACTGAGGGGGGCGGGGGGGGGAGCTCCCTCTTTTGTTTTGTTTCAGTTTTGTAATAAGCCTTTTAACACTACTTGACAAAACAAGCCAAGAAACACCCAAAGGAACCAGACAGACACCCATGTTGCACCTTAAAAAAAATTTAAAAACAGCTTGGGTTTTTATTCAGTTCTCAACTCCTGCCCAGATCTCACAGAAAGCAAGTGTAACCCAATTTGTGTCCCATGAAGAACTTCTGCCCCCTTTTTCTCTCTGGCAGATAACGAGCTGTGCACACTCTAAGTGCACAATTAGAACGTATTGTTAGGAATAAAAACAATGAGCTACTTATTGAGAATTCCGGAGTGTCGTCAGTAGCAGAAAGTGCTATACTGTCTGCTTATGTCTGATAAAAAGCAATTTTGTAAAAGTTTTATTTTATTGAAGTATAGTTGATTTTCAATGTTGTGTTCATTTCTGCAGCAAAGTGGTTCAGTTATACATATATATACGTTCTTCTTCATCTTCTTTTCCATAAGAGTTTATTATAGGATATTGAATAGAGTTCCCTGTGCTGTACAGTAGGACCTGGTCGTTTATCCATTTTATATATAATACTCTGCATCTGCTAATCTCACATTCTCAATCCATCCCTCCACGAGAGCAGCCGCAACCTGTCCTCTGCGTCTATGGGTCTTGATGAACATCAGTTTGAGTTTGATTCCAGCTAGGAAGCAGGAAAATTTGCTGTCTGTAATTTTTGTACATGTTGAGGTAAACCCCTGCTAGGTTCTTTACCTAACACAGCAATGCTTGGTCCACAGCATATTTAGAAAGTGCAGGGGATGCACTGGGCTCCCACAGCTATGGGTAATAGAGTCTTCTCACATGTCAGTTCTGTTAGCTAGATCTGTGGTAAACCTGATTCTACTTGGCAGGGTTTTATTATTTTATTTTATTTATTTATTTTTTTAATTTTTATTTTGAAATAATTACAGACACACAAGGAATTGCAAGAATAATACAGAGGTCTGTGTACCCTTCCTCCCTCCCTCCAGCTTCCCACAATGACAATATCTTACATGATTATAATACAATATCAAAACCACAAAAGTGGCATTGGTACCATGCAATTAAGGACACTACAGGTTTATTCAGATTTCACCTATTTTTACATACATAGATTCGTGGTATGTGTGTGTATGGATGTATTCAGTTCTATGCACTTTTTCAGATGTATAGATTCATATAACTACGATAACAGTCAACATTCAGAAAATCCCATCAAGACAAAGAAGTTCCCTTTTACTACCCCAGTATAGTCATATTCTTTGGCAGGGTTTTAAAAAGTGATGTTCTGTAGTGTGAACCATCTGTTAAGCATATTTCAATACTAACGTGTATTCTCATCTACTTCCAAAAGGGCTTGGAGGCAGCTTACATTCAAATAATAGTAATCAGTAGAAATAATAATAATAATGAAAATCAGTAGAAATTGTAGTTTTGGTCATAAGTGCCAAAAATTTGAAGCAATCAAGATGTTCTTTGGTAGGCGAATGGGTAAACAAATTGTGGCACATCCATACAATGGAATATCATTCAGTGATGAAAAGAAATGAGCCGGGCTTCCCCGGTGGCGCAGTGGTTAAGGACCCGCCTGCCAATGCAGGGGACGTGGGTTCGAGCCCTGGTCCGGGAAGATCCTACATGCTGCGGAGCAGGTGAGCCCATGCGCCACAACTACTGAGCCTGCACTCTAGAGCCCGAGAGCCACAACTACCGAGCCCACGTGCTGCAACTACTGAAGCCCCCGCACACCACAACTACTGAAGCCCGCGCGCCTAGAGCCCGTGCTCCGCGGCAGGAGAAGCCACCGCAATAGAAGCCCGTGCACCGCAACAAAGAGTAGCCCCCGCTCGCTGCAACTAGAGAAAGCTCGCGCACCGCAACAAAGACCCTACGCAGCCAAAAATAAATAAATACATACATTTATTAAAAAAAAAAAAAAAGGAAAGAAATGAGCTCTCTTGCCACAGAAGGACATGATGAAGCCTCAAACATGTATTACTAAGTGAAAGAAGCCAGTCTGAAAAGGCTACCTATATCCTGTATGATTCCAACTCTATGACTTTCTGGAACAGGCGAAACTATGGAGACAGCAGAAAGATCAGGGTTGCCAGGGGTTATAGGGAAGGGAGGGATGAATAGCTGTACAGCCAGAGGATTTTTAGGGCAGTGAAACTATGCAGTGTGAGACTGCAATGGTGGATACACGATATTATGTGTTTATCAAAACCCTTAGAACACAGCACAGAGAGTGAACCCTAGTGTAAACTCTAGGCTTTAGTTAATAACAATGTATCAATACCTTCTCATCAACTGTAGTAAATGTACCACTAATGCAAGATGCTAATAATAGGGGAAACTGTATACAAGGAGGGGAAGGGGATATATGGGAATTCTCTGTACTTTCTGTTCAGTTTTTCTGTAAACTGAAAGAACTGCTCAAATGAATGAATGAACTCATTAAAAAAGAATCAGTACCTCTGTGAAACCAAAAACCATTAAAATAAGAGTCAAGTGACAGGTACAATTACAATGGAGGACTCAGGATAAGAAAAAGTACTCAGCTGGACACCGAACTTTATCCTGAATTCTCCAACAAGCAAGGGATGGATTACACAGTGTATTGTCTGCAGAGAGGAAATAGACCCGTCTGTCAGGTGAGACAGACGGATTCGGAGATGAATTTGCCCCACAGTTTTTATTCCTAAGGGACAAACAACATAAAGCGGGATGACCTTGGTTGGATTCTCACTAGACATTTCGTATCAACTCTCTTATTTAAAAAAAATCCCGAAGCGTCTGATGTCACATTGTGGTTAATAAAGGCAGATCTGTGGGACAGAGTGGAGTAGAGGATGAAAACGTCCTTCTTCTGCATGAGTGCTTACCATGAACCAGTTTTATGAATACTGATTTGCCCTCAGCTTCTAAGTTGTGTCAAGACTGGGCCAGCTGTCTTTTGTATGCTTATACATTTCCTTATCTGCTCAAGTTTTTTCAAGGGCTACTTTAAAAATCAACACACAAGCAGTGTCCTTGTTATGAGAGGTTTAGGGTTTTAGGACGTAATCCTCTTGTTCCTTTCCTTGCTTTGGCAGAGGAAATCATGATACCGTAGATGTTAGAATAAAAGGGACTTTACCCATCAGGGACCCCCTCCCCTCATTTACAGATGAAGGGACCCAGACAGTTGTAAGTGCTTTGCTCATTGGCACGTGGCTAGTGACCAGCAGAGCTGGTTCCAGGACCCAGGTTGATGTCAGTTAAGTGATATCCACTCACAGAAAATTACCGCCCTGGGTCAGGCCAAATTCGAGGCCATTCATCCTCCTGTGGGTGGGGACACCCCCAGGAGGAGGGCATGTGACTGCCTCCAAGCAGCCTGCCTGACTGCCACCTGCGTGACCCGCGCTGTCCTACTCCAGCCAACTGCCCTCTCGAAGACGGGCGCTGTTTGGGCTGCAGGGCCGAAGCCCCGTTTCACGCGACGGCCGCTGACCTAGGATTGGAGACATGGGCGCCAGCTTACAGATCAGTCATGAACAGGGCTAGGGAACTGACCTCCTGACCCTCTCAACACCTTTCACCCCCAAGCCAAAACAGCAGCTTTCTATCATTCAGCATGAAAGGAAAATCTTGTCACACATCCTGCTGGCCTAAGTGCCCGTGAGCGTGGATGGGGAGGGCCACAGCTCCGCCAGCAGACCCCCAGCTGCTGGGATTTGGGTCTTAGTCACAGGTGGCTGACGGTCCTGGGGGGGGGGGTGTATTTATTTTGCCTGGTTGAGGAGAAACCCCACCCAAGGCACTTCTGGTGTGTTGGTGGTTTGAAACTTTTTTTTTTTTTTTTTTTGTAACTCAGGGGTGGTAAAGATGAAGCTATTTAAGTGAATCTTAAGGCTAATGACTCAAGCCGGATAAAGAGTGTTACTTCTCCATCACTAAGTTTCCTGCTACTGTATACAAAGATGGCAATCTCAGATGCGATGGTAGCTCTAGGGTAAATGAAGCCTGGACTTTTTTCATCCCTTGAGAACAAAGAACTTTTCCAGGAGCATCTCTGGCCTCTGGCGGGCTGAGCTGCCAGGGTTGACGGATGAGAAGCATTTCTCTGCCTGCCGACCCCATGGACTCTGCAGGAATTATTACCGGTGCAGCGGTGCAGCTGGCTCTGCCTTAGGACGGACAGCCCAGGGTAAAGCACGCCATACATATATACAAATGTCATTTTGTGAAGACTAAATCCACACTACATGTGAAACGACTCGGTGGTCAGAAGTGAGAGATATAAACCGCGTTTTTCATCTAGAAAACAGAGATCGATGTGATTATGCTTTTGTTCTCTGAGATCTCCCATTTCTTTAGATGTGGAAGGAAGACATTTCCTTGGACTACATCTTGGATATGTTCTCTTGAAAGGAAAGACGTAGGCTATGTGCAAGGTCAGAAATTTTTGTAAATTACGGATTTATTGAAAAATAGAAATATTTTTGAAGTAATTGTAAAAACACAAAGGAAAATGGAGTAAAAAGAGGAAAAGCAGTAAAATGACATGATCCTTGATTATTCGAAAGGGAAGAACCAGCTCATCTGTCTGAGCCTTGTCCTCGGAAGGCAAGGTTTAGAGACATTTGCATCCTGGGCACTGATAAGGATCAATGGGTCCGCATTGCATCTTTTATTGTTTTTTTAATAAATTTATTGATTTATTTATTTTTGGCTGTTTTGGGTCTTTGTTGCTGCACATGGGCTTTCTCTTTAGGGCGAGTGGGGGCTACCCTTTGTTGAGGTTCGCAGGCTTCTCACCATGGTAGCTTCTCTTGTTGCAGAGCACGGGCTCTAGACGCGCAGGCTCAGCAGTCGCGGTGCGCGGGCTCAGCAGTGTGGCGTGCGGGCTCTACGGCACAGGCTCAGCAGTCGTGGTGCGCGGGCTCAGTAGTCGCGGTGCGCGGGCTCAGCAGTGTGGCGTGCGGGCTCTACGGCGCAGGCTCAGCAGTCGCGGTGCGCGGGCTCAGCAGTGTGGCGTGCGGGCTCTACGGCGCAGGCTCAGCAGTCGCGGTGCGCGGGCTCAGTAGTCGCAGTGCGCGGGCTCAGCAGTGTGGCGTGCGGGCTCTACGGCGCAGGCTCAGTAGTCACGGTGTGCGGGCTTAGCTGCCCCATGGCGTGTGGGATCCTCCCGGACCAGAGATTGAACCCGTGTGCCCTGCATTGGCAGGTGGATTCTTAACCACTGTGACACCAGGGAAGCCCCTCATTCCATCTTTTAAAAGAACCCACCCTGGCATTCCCCAGTGACATTTATTCTGTTCAGGTGGTTTAACATTTTCTAAAAGCAATGTGGGTTTTGTGGTGAGATTTACACACAGTTAACTCACGAGTTGCTTCTTTCGCGTTTTGCTCTGCGTCTGTTCTGTCGGCCCAGCCAGGCCTTAGGTTCCTGGAAGACTCTGAAGGACCGGGAGAGGAAGGCAATGGCCGTGGTCCCCGAGTCCCGACGGAAACAATGGGTTTCGGCCTCCGCTCCTCTGAGGGTGTGGTTGGTGGAGGAGAAGGGAAGGCGCGAGGAGGTCTCTGGAGCGCAGCGCTGCGCCGCGGGCTAGTCCTCCAAGGGCCAGCGAGCCTCTCCACGCTTCTCTTCCCGGTCACCCTGCCACCAACCCGCGGCCTTCAGAGCAGCTGCCTCTCCTGTTCTTCCCCTTGGCTGGCCTGACTGGCCCTAATCCTGTATGCCTGGGCCTCGAGCCTCTACAGTTGATGTAGATTTATTTTGTTTTAAACACAGTCAACTGCGTTGTAAAGAAGCTCTGGGTGCTTAATCATGGAGGACTCGTATCTGGAGGTTGGGTTCATCTCTGGTGGAGGGAGGTTCCCTCTGCTACTTCCAGGTCAGGGATGCCCCTCCGTGAGTCTCAGACTTTTCTTATATGAACTGAGCAGTCTCCGCTTGCATGACTGGGTTAGGTTTCGCAGTTAGCGAGGGAGGTGCAGACTGGTTGCCTCAAATCATCAGCATACTCCGTGTGGTGCAGTGGGGAATAGATACTTGGTCTCTGTCTGCAGTACCTGCCGTACAGCTTCTAAAACCCTTGGCACCTCTGGAATGATGACTCTTTTGAATGCTAGTGAGATGACTGGGGGCCCCCAGAGAGCTTCAGGGTGGGGGCTGGTTTCCAGAAAGCTCAAGGCATGATTACAGGGTTAAACACACACACACACACACACACACACACACACACACACACACACACACACACACCAACTTCTAGAAAGGAAAGAGGGACTGGAGATTGAGTTAGTCATCAATGGCCAATGGCCAAAGATTTTGTAAGTCATGCGCCTCTGTAATGAAACTGCCATAAAACCCCTCAAAGTCAGGGTTTGGGAGGCTCAGGGTGGGTGAACACGTCCAGGTTCTGGGAGGGGTGACAAGCCCGGAAAGGGCACGAAGCTCCCACCTTTCCAATATACCTTGCCCTGTGTGTCTCTTCCATTTGGCTGTTCCTGAGCTGTATCTTTTGTTTTTTTTGTTTGTTTTGTTTTGTTTAGTTTTGTTTTGCGGTACGCGGGCCTCTCACTGCTGTGGCCTCTCCTGTTGTGGAGCACAGGCTCCGGACGCGCAGGCCCAGTGGCCACGGCTCACGGGCCCAGCCGCTCCGCGGCATGTGGGATCCTCCCGGACCGGCGCATGAACCCGTGTCCCCTGCATCGGCAGGCGGACTCTCAACCACTGCGCCACCGGGGAAGCCCCTGAGCTGTATCTTTTATAATAAAACAGTAACAGAAAGGAAAGCTCCTTCCTCCGTTCTTTGAGCTATTCCAGCAAATTATCAAACCTGAAGAGGCTTGGGTAAATCAAGTGGGAACCCCTGGTTTATCTGTTCGTCCACCAGAAGGACGAGTGACCTGGGGACATGAGAGCGGCAACCAGGTGAGGACAGTCACGTGGGACTGAGCCCTCAACCGTGGGTCTGACAGGTGACGTCAGAATTGGATTGAATTCTTGGGCACCCTGTTGGTGTTGGTGTGAGAAAAAACCCACACATCTGATGTCAAAGGTGGTGTGAATAAAAACAGTTCACTTGGCAATTATATTCTGGTTTATATACATATATTTAATATAAATATATTTATTATGTATAAGAAATTTATATTTATTCTGGTTTATTAATTTGCAATTTATTTTCCATATGTCATATTAACACAAATCAATCTGAAAAAAGAGGGGTTTTTTTTAGAATTTTATTTGATAGTTTTAAATTTTATTTATTTTAGGCCACGCCTCATGGCTTGCAGGATCTTAGTATGCCGGCCCCCGGCAGTGAGAGCTGAGGCCTAACCACTGGACCGCCAGGGAATTCCCTAGAAAAAGAGTTTCTGAGCCTGCATTGGCCACAGCCCGCCCTTTGAATTTTCTAACAATGCTTGTATCATTACCTGAGCTATACACACAGAGTGTGGTATGTTCAACCCTAAAAACGCTTACCCCTGACCCTGTATCCTCCTGGCCCTAGAGAGTGGAAGCTTTGCCGAGAAGCTTCTGGAGCAATGGCCACAGAAGTTATCTGTGCAGACGGGCTCCAGGGCAGCCTTACAGAGACCTGCACACCCAGTGTGATTGGGGAGGAACAGATGGGAGGTCTGCACACCCAGAGAGGGACACAGAAGTGACTTCGAGGACAGGTGGATGAGAGGAAGCCTCAAATTTGGTCACTGAGAACAAAGAGCATGAGGTTTGACAACGAGAGGCCCCGATGGACCCTTAGGTATCATCACAGGGCCACAGGGGTGGAGGGAAAGCCCAAGACCTGGTGGGACAGGTCACTCTCAGGAGTGGACAGGACAGAGCACAAGGGACAGCTGTGCCCATCTCTGTCTGTGACTCCCAGAAGCTGTGTAAGCCTCCCCTGAATCCAGGTCCCACCTAGGATAACGAAGGAAGAATAGGGTCGGGTGGGGAGCCTCCCAGGTGGACCAGATGGACGGTTCATCTGGGGGGCGGAATCCCTTCTTCTCCAGGAAACCGCAGTGTTTGCTCTTAAGGCTCCGACTCACTGGGTGAACCCTACCTCCATCATCAGGAGTCCTTTCCTTCCCTTGAAGCCAACGATCGCAGAGGTTGACCACGTCTACAAAATACTTTCACGGCAGTATCCCAACTCGTGTTTGATTAGACACCTGGGCACGACATCCTGGCCAAGCTGACACATTAAACTAACAATCACTGGGACTTCTTTTGCACATTCCAGTTTGTGATTCTGTTAAAATTCACACTCGAGACAAATATAGTGTGTAATCGTACTTTCTGAACTTCTAACCCTGGACTCCCGTGTGAGGTGAACCTCCACTCTGTCCCTTCCCTCTTTGGGGGGTGCCGGGTTTCCCATTTTCTCTGTTTTCTCTTGGCAGGCAGGAGAAGGAGCTGGAGCTTCAGAACAGCCGGAGCCGCATGCCTTCCCTACCTCCCATCTTCCAGTCTTTCTATTTTGAAAAACACCTTCAGGGGTGTTTCCTCCCCTGCCTCGGAGCAGGATGCAACACATTCCCCTCTAACCAGCTGCCCTCCCTCCACCCCCATCACTGTATCTCCCCCTCCGACCTCCCTCCAGCGCCCCACCCTCCAGTTTCTGCGCCCCCCCCCCCCCGCTCCTTTCTCAGCCCCCTGCAGGCTGGCTTTATCGCCACAGGGATGTGTAAGTGCTTCTCCTAAAGCTCAGTGGGGCCCCTACCGTCCACAGCTGCCCCATAATATTCAAAGCCCTCCTTTATGAATCTCTCTGCCCTCTCCTGGCTCCCTGGCCATTTCTACTTTCTCCTGCCCGGATCTCTTCCTTCCCTTTCCTCGCCCCTTACACGTGGATGCCCCCAAAGCCCCCACGTTTAGGCCTCTGAAATCCTGCTGCCGTGTGCTCTCTTCTCGAGATACCTGACCTCCACACGGACGGCGATCAAATCTGTGTCTTTAGCCTGTCTCTCTTCCTTCTAGGCTGTAGACACAAACTTACCACCGCCTGGTACCCGCACGCCCCACGTGGCTGTCCTGGGAGCCAGGCTGGAAGGAGATGTGCTTTCAGGGTCCTGCTGTCCCATTGGTGAGCCTGCTCCTCCCTCCTGGGTCCCAGGATGCAGGCACCGGTACGGGATCCGATTCCTAATCTAGAAACCACAGGCATCTCTGCCTGGTCTCTTTACCTACACTTGTGAGTAACCAGTCTCTAGTCTACTGTTTCTTCCACCTGAACACATCTAGGGCCTTCCCATGTCTCTCCCCTGCCCTGGTACCCAAGTTCACTCTCTCCTCAGCCCTCTTGCCATATTATGACAGCTGCCAGGTGGCCTTCCTGCCTCCAGCCTTGCCTAAACATCTTTGACCACATTCCTTCCACACTGATGCCTTGGATGGCTTCTCCATCCCATTTCCCGGAGGACCAAAAGCCCAAACCCCTGACCATGACCTGCAAGACTGGAAATCTCTGTGCACCTTTCCTCCCTCCCATCCCTGTCATGTCACAGACCCATCTCCCACAGTCTGTCAGGAAAAAACAAAACAAAACCATTAAAAAGAGAGAGGAAGAGAGATAATTCACAGATCATAGAATTCACCCTTTTAAAGTATATAATTCGGTGTCTTTTTTTATATATAAATTTACTTATTTTATTTATTTATTTTTGGCTGCATTGGGTCTTCGTTGCCGTGCACGGGCCTTCTCTAGTTGCAGCAGGCGGGGGCTACTCTTCGTTGTGGTGCGCCGGCTTCTCATTGCGGTGGCTTCAGTAGCTGTGGCGCGCAGGCTCAGTGGTTGTGGCGTGCGGGCCCAGCCGCTCCGCGGCACGTGGGATCCTCCCTGACCAGGGCTCGAACCCGTGTCCCCTGCGTCGGCAGGCGGATTCTCAACCACTGCGCCACCAGGGAAGCCCCTTCGGTGGCTTTTAGTGTAGTCACAGAGCTGTGCAACTATCACCACTAGCTAATTTGGGAACATTTTCATCACCCCCCAAAGAAGCCCTGTCCCCATTGGCAGTCATTCTCTATTCCCGCCTTACCCCACCAACCCGAGGGAACCTCTAATGTACTTTCTGTCTCTGTGGATTTGCCTGTTGTGGACATTTTGAATAAATGAAATCATCCAGTAGGTGATTTCCTGTGTCGACTTCTTTACCTTGACATGAGGTTTTCCAAGTTCATCAGTGTTGGAGCCTGTATCCAAAGCTCGTTCCTTCTTTGTTGCTGAGTAATACTTCACTGTACAGACATAGCACACTTTACTCGTCCAGTCACCAGCTGGTGGACGTTTGGGTCGTTTCTGCTTTTTGTCCATTGTGAATAATGCTGCTGTGAACAGTCATGTGCCACTTTCTGTGTGGACCTATGTTTTCATTCCTCTCTGTGCCCACCTCGGAGTGGAACCACTGGGTCCCACGGTAACTCTATGTTTAACTTTTTGGGGAACTGCCAGACTCTTTTCCACCGCAGCTGCACCATTTACATTCCCACCAGCAGGGTACGGGGCTCCAGTTTCTCCACATCCTCACCAGGCCTTGTCATTCTGTCTTTTTGATTATAGCCGTCCTGTGGCTGTGCCTGAGCCCGTATGTGTTTTTGTATGGCCTGTAAGCTAAGAATAGCTTTTATATTTTTAAAGGGTTATAACACACACACAGAGGAAGAAAATGTGACACAGATGGTATGTGACCCACAAAGCCTTAATTGAACTTTCGCTGTCTGCCCTGTAACCTTGACTCTCCCTGCAGCCTTCTGCCGGGGACGAAAAACGCGTATAACTCTATGTGTTTCTGTTCACCGATCTCCCGCATACGAGTGCTGTGATTTTTCTTTTCTACCCGTGAGATGCCTTCTCTCTTAAGTCCTGGAGACAATCTCCTTTCTTTGGGGAAAAGTTTCCTGGTCGTCTTCACATTCCCATTTGCCTTCCTGTGTGTTTTGCAAGCACTCCGCGAGGCAGGGTGCTGACACGCAGCACACACACATCGTTTATGTTTTTTTACCGTCTGAGACCCGTGAGGACAGAGACGGGGGTTGGTGGGTTGGCCTCACCTTCCTCTCCGAGTCGGCTGCCGAGTACAGCACATACGCTTGTGGAACGAACGAAGGCACAGAAGGGCACGATGAACCCCCTGCCCTCAGAAAGCCGAGCATCTCACGGGGTGACACCCCCGGCATCACGAGACCGCGGCGAGCGACCACGGGGCTCACGCCTCCTGCGGTGTCTGCCGAGCGCCTTCTCGTGCCCAGCCCCGTGCAGGCAGCACGGCCGCAACCGCAGACGGGAGAGAAGCCTGGTGTCCCCCAAGGAGCTGAACACGCCCATTGCAACCTCGGCCACGTGACCTGGGCTGGGCTCGCGGGCCTCCCCTTCCTCCAGCCGGGGGTCTCCCGCTGACGGCTAAGCAGGCACCGCATGTGATGATCTGGGTCCCGTGGAAGCCACTAGAGTTCTCTACCAGAACCTTGGGTCTCCTCTTTCTTAGGCTCTCAGTGGGATGGCACCTCCCACTCCCTTTGGGGCTCGGGTGGCTGTTTGACTCAATGAAACATGAGCAGAAGCAATGTGTGTCGCTGCGGGGAGGGGGAACCTCTAAGGACCAGTGGACCCTGTCTTCATTCCTTCTCCATCCTGCACTGACTGTGGGGAAGCCTGGCTGACAGCAGCTCCCTCCGCCCGGGTGACTCTGCAGATCAGAGTTTTCCAGACCAGGCTGGACACGTCCCGTAGGACTTGGAGGTCGCACAGGACCGTGGCCTGACCCAGCCCGTCCTAACCGATACGAGCCTCACGTCCCGTGGGTGTTCGCCCAGCGGAGGGTCCGGAGTGGCTACTGTGGGAGGTGGGTCCAACCCAGGTCCTGCAGAACGGGTGGGGCAGGGGTGGGCACACAGCTGAGGAGTGAGAGCCAGGGAGGCTTTACGAGGGAATCTGCTGCCCCTGGAAAGTTTCAGCTGAGATCGCTGCTTGCAAAGACCTCATTCCCTCCGCTTTCCTCCCAGGTTTAGAGCTGCTTTTGTCAGTCTCTCCCTAGGAAGAGATTCCATTACTGCACATTTTATTATCCTTCTTGGGTGAATGCACTTGGAGCCTTCCTTCTGCACTTTATTTTACTTTGTAGCAGATCCATCAGTAAAATATTTCTGCTCTCTTTGGCGCACAAAATTCTCCAATTCTGGCGTGCAGGTCAAAGAAAAGATGAAACAGCAGGAGTGTCTGCAGCCCAGCTCCAGCGTAACAAGGGTCAGGGCCTCCCAGAGGGAACTGTGCTCTAGTCCGAAGCGCCACCCCTGAGTCTGGGTGATGGTGGCTTACGGTCTGTTTTATTTCTAAAACCAAGGGTTTGCTGATGAAACCGGGCTGGGAACTCTTAACCGAAGTTTGAAAAGAGTTCCGTGTCCCTTTCTCGCTGCGTGTCACACGTCACTGTTTTCTGTCGCTTTTATTAGTGACATTCGGAAATAATAACATGAATGGCTTTAGGGCTGGTAGAGTTAATTTACCAAAACAGTGTCAGCACAGAGGTGTTGACGGGATTTCAGGAAAACACTGATTAGCATCACTCTTTGCTCTTCCAGGAAAACCATCACTGCTGCTTTACTTGCGGGCTGCAAGATCTATCAGAGAAACACACATCCAGCAAGGGTCCCCTGTGGGCTGCCGGGCTCCTGGAGCCTGTTTACCTTCAGTGACAAAGGGAGGCGAGGAACAATGGTGCCCTTTACTCACAAGCGACTAAATAACAACCTTCTGGGCCAAGAAGCCCAGGTGCAGATGTTTTCTCTGCAGGGAGTATGCGAGCTGGGTTTTATGGGCTGCAAACTCCTATCAGAAGTTGATAAGAGAAGTTCTGGGCCATTGGTTCTCCGCTGATTGGAGACGGATTTCCTAAGCCCCAAGCGTGAAATAGCTGAGGATGACTCACCCCCATGGGCCATGTTCTGTACACAAAAAATCTATCTATTGGTGTAAAACACGCACACATGTACACCTTCAACCTGCTGATCAGCCCCCCCCAAAGGAAGTGGTGAAATCAGACAGTGTGTGCCCCCTCCCATGACTCCCTGTCCCAAGTCACAACCAGAAAGTGAAATCTGATAGAAGGGGGGGAGCAGGGCAGCTACGAGGGACTCCTCATAAGGAGCCAAGACACAGCAGTGATGTGATGGAGCCATGGCTGGCAGATACGTTGCTGAGACTCCGTGTGTGTGTGTGATTGTGTGTATGTGTGTGTGACTGTATGTGTGTGAGTGTGTGTGTGAGAGTGTATGTGTGAGTGTATGTGTGTGAGTGTATGGTGTGTGGTTGTGTGTATGTGTGTGTATGTGTGTGAGCGTGTATTTGTGTATGTGTGTGTGGTGTGTGGGTGTGTGATTGTGTGTATCTGTGTGTATGTGTGTGATTGTGTGTGTGGTGTGTGTATGGTTGTGTATGTGTGTGCATGTGTGATTGTGTATGTGTGTGTGTGCGTGCGTGCATGCGTGTGTGTGTGTGTGCGCGCGTGTGTGCGTGTGGCTTTTAAGTGCCAGTGAGGTGAGCCACCTCTGGGTACCCTACCCACAGCTTCCCAGTGCTCCAGTCCCCTGGTCCCTTTAGAGGTGCACTCCCCGCACAAACTCCCTTACCTGGATGGCGTGTCACCTGATCACACAGTGTCACACAGAGACCAAGCCATGGCTTTTCAGAGTTAGGCTACAAAGCTATGTGTCTGAGGGTGGGCATTCCAACACTTGGGAGCTGCCGAAGTTCTGAATGTTTTATAAGTAATATTTCACAGCCATACATTTTTTTTTAGCATCTTTATTGGAGTATAATTGCTCTACAATGGTGTGTTAGTTTCTGCTTTAAAACAAAGTGAATCAGCCATACATACACATTTATCCCCATATCCCCTCCCTCTTGCGTCTCCCTCCCACCCCTCTAGGTGGTCACAAAGCACCGAGCTGATCTCCCTGTGCTATGAGGCTGCTTCCCACTAGCTGTCTGTTTTACATTTGGTAGTGTATATATGTCAGTGCCACTCTCTCACTTCGTCCCAGCTTACCCTTCCCCCTCCCCAAGTCCTCAAGTCCATTCTCTACATCTGCATCTTTATTCCTGTCCTGCCCCTAGGTTCTTCAGAACCTTTTTTTTTTTTAGATTCCATATATATGTGTTAGCATATGGTATTTGTTTTTCTCTTTCTGACTTACTCCACTCTGTATGACAGACTCTAGGTCCATCCACCTCACTAGAAATAACTTAGTTTCATTCCTTTTTATGGCTGAGTAATATTCCATTGTATATATGTGCCACATCTTCTTTATCCATGCATCTGTCGATGGACACTTAGGTTGCTTCCATGTCCTGGCTATTGTAAATAGTGCTGCAGTGAACATTGTGGTACATGACTCTTTTTAACCCTCTTGCACTGTTGGTGGGAATGTAAATTGATACAGCCACTATGAAGAACAGTATGGAGGTTCCTTAAAAAACTAAAAATAGAACTACCATATGACCCAGCAATCCCACTCCTGAGCATATACCCTGAGAAAACGATAATTCAAAAAAGCCTTCCTTTTCTTGTCACAGGAATACCAGGTTCTTCAATGTCAGCATCCGAGAGTCACTCCTTGCTGGGTTCCCCGCCCCACCTGTGAGCTACATGCAGAGTGTCCTGTCTCTGTGTCTCTGTCTCTCTGATGGAAGTTCCACCAGATGGTCAGAATCTGTGCCTCCATTATTTTTCCTTTTTGAGGCCCAGTCTTCACTGAAATGAATAGAATTTAAAGCTCTTTAAAATAGCCGGGATACAACGCTCTTCAGGGACTTGATCTAATTACCGTGGGCGATGAGTCAGTCATCACAAACGTTGCAGGTAAAGGTGAGTCAGCAGTGCCCACTGGTGAGGTTAGAAGGGCCCTCCAGCCTCAGCCTCTACTACCCCAGGGGTCCCAGCTGATTTCTCTGCAACCTCTGAGCCTTAGGCAGGTGGTACTGCCTTGGAATGCCCCCTGTGGGCTTTCCCCCCTCACGTCTGAGCTATGTCCACCTTATCTGGTTTCCGCTGGCACCATCCAGAAGTCAGGCTAAAAGACTGCAATGGAAGGGGGGTGGTTTGGTGCATGAGCAATAACGTCAATGCTGCCAACAAGTTTGGGGTCAGTGAGTAATCTTCAAGTGGGTGAGAGAAAGAAAGAGAGAGAGGAGGGCAGGGAGGGAGGGAGGGAGGAGGGAAGAGAGAAAGAAAAAAGAAAAGGAAAGAAGAAAGGAAGGAAGGAAGGAAAGAAGGAAGAAAGAAAGGGAAGAAAGAAATGAAGGAAGGAAGGAAGGAAGAAAGGAAGGAAGGAAGGAAGAAAGGAAGGAAGAAAGAGAGAGGAGGACAGGGAGAGATGGAGGGAGGAAGATAGAGAAGAAAGAAAAGGAAAGGAAAGAGGAAAGGAAGGAAGGAAGGAAAGAAGGAAGAAAGAAATGGAAGAAAGAAAGGAAGGAAGGAAGAAAGGAAGGAAGAAAGAGAGGAGGACAGGGAGGGATGGAGGGAGGAAGATAGAGAAGAAAGAAAAGGAAAGGAAAGAGGAAAGGAAGGAAGGAAAGAAAGAAGAAAGAAAGGAAGAAAGGAAGAAGAAAGAAAGAGAAAGAAAGAAAGAAAGAAAGAAAGAAAAAGAAAGAGGTCAGGGAGGGATGGAGGGAGGAAGAGAGAGAAAAAAGAAAAGGGAAGGAAAGAAGGAAGGAAGGAAGGAAAGATGGAAGAAAGAAAGGAAAGAAAGAAACGAAGGAAGGAAGAAAGAAAGGAAGAAAGAAAGGAAGAAAGAAAGAAAGAAAGAAAGAAAGAAAGAAAGAAAGAAAGAAAGAAAGAAAGAAAGAAAGAAAGAAAAAGAAAGAGGTCAGGGAGGGTTGGAGAGAGGAAGAGAGAGAAAAAAGAAAAGGAAAGGAAAGAAGGAAGGAAGGAAGGAAAGATGGAAGAAAGAAAGGAAAGAAAGAAAGGAAGGAAGAAAGAAAGAAAGAAAGGAGGGCAGGGAGGGAGGGAGGGATGAAGGGAGGAAAAGAGAAAGAAAAAAGAAAAGGAAAGGAAAGAAGGAAGGAAGGAAAGACGGAAGAAAGAAAGGAAAGAAAGGAGAGAGAGAGGGAGGGAGGGAAGGAAGGAAAGAAGGAAGGAAGAAAGAAAAGAATGAAAGAAAGAGAGAAAAAGAAAGAAAGAAAGAGATTGTCTGGCACTCGTCCCAAGCATTTCACCCACAAACTGGTTTAGGCCGGTGAGACGGGATGTTCTGCAGAGCCAAGATCATGTGATCACACAGTGCGAACAAACAGATGGTGTATCATTAACAAAATACAAGGCTGAGTTTCACCATCTCTGCAGGGTGTCAGTGACCCAGGCAATTTAATTAAAAACGTAAAAAAAAAAAAAAAAGTGACAAAGACCAAAGTTTTACGCTATTCAAACTCAACCTCATCAGCCATGCGGAGGGGCTGTCTGAAACGCAGGCCCACGTCTGCCCTGCTGTGCAGGATGACAGATCTGCAGTGTCCCGCCAGCATCACCCGATCCTTGGTTAAACAGCGCAAAGCAGAGGGAGTGAGCTCCAGGACAGGGACCGTCCACTCCCGTCTTGCTCATGAGGAGGAAAGGCAAGCTGCAGGGAGGACCCGGCCGTGCACACGGCGCCCACGGTGCCTGAGTACGCAACAGGCAGGTGGCCGATGTCACCTGGGTTCTGAGAAGCGGACTCCAGGTGGGCCAGGAGGGCTCAACCAAGAGTTGTTGCCCAACGCCCCGCTCTGCTGTCAGCAGCCTGAGGCAATGGTCTGGGCTGTGTACCTGGGGCTCCGTCACGCCCCAGTGATGCGCACCTTACCGGAGCGAGCCTCCGTGCTCTCACCTGTAGAATCGCGGCACGGTTTTCCTCTTGGGGGGAATCCATGGCAAGAGCAGATAAAGGCTCAGGGCAGTTGCCGTCCTGAATCCAGCTCCTTGCACAGAGGCTGCCTTAACCGCCAGGGCTGAGCTGGTCCAGCATGCACCGGCCTCGCAGGGGAGGGGATAGGGCACTGCAGGTGGCATCAGAAAAGAACGGGAAGGGACAGACAGGGGCAGGGAGGGAGAAAAGAGCAGCAGTGAGTCCCCTGGAGTTGAGGCCAGTGGTGGCACAGTGCTGAGTCCTAGACAGATTGCAAAGGTGCCAGCTTGCCCAGAGCTGTGTGGCTCCGGGACTTTATCTACAGGCAGAAGTGTTGCTGGAGCTCTTCTTAGGGGAACTGATTTGACGGATGCATGTTTTCAAAGGCTCCTTTGCAGTCATGGGGAACTAGTGCCCGGTGGTGGCGGACCATGCCAGCTGAAATGGCCTGAGGCTTTAGCACGAAGGCAAGAAAGCCTCCGGGCAGAGACTGGGAGGTTGAAGGGAGCTGGGAACGGTGCAGGAATCTGTGAGGAAGGATACAGAGGTTTTTAGAAGTGTATATAATCTTGGGCTTCTGAGAATGCAAAGGAAAGAGTTTCAACTAATCTAGGTGCAGACCCTAAGAATGCGGCGGGGGGGGGCTTGTCTGTATGTCAGCGTCTTTGGAGAGCAGTGGATTTCTAGATTTCAGAAATTCTCAATAAAATGTAACATGGATAAACCTTAATCTTAACCCAGAGATACATCTAAAAGAAGCACAAATTTGACGTCAAAATGCTTTCAAGAGAAATACACACCTGTTACACTCAAGCTCTTTTTGAGCAGCTGGCAGAGGGTATCATACAATGCAACCTACCCAATGAACCATTCGGAAGCGGCTTCCGCATCTCTCCCCTCAAACTTGTTCATCATATGCCGTTACTGAGCACCTGTTACGTGCTCTGCTCTTGATGCTCCGCCGGCGAACAGGACCCTGAGGGCCTCTGCCCCATGAGGGTCCAGTGGGGGAAAGGCAGACAGACAAATAGCCAGGTTGTGTCAGGTTTAGTTACCTGACATTAGGCAGGTGGGAAGGACTCTGGGTCCTTTAAACTGTGATCTTGGGACTTCCCTGGCGGTCCAGTGGTTCAGAATACGCCCTCCAACACAGAGGATGTGTGTTTGATCCCTGGTCAGGGAACTAAGGTCCCACATGCTGCGGGGCAACTAAGGCCCCGCGCCGCAACTACTGAGCCCGCGTGCACCACAACTAGAGAGCCTGCATGTTGCAACTACCGAGCCCACGTGCTCTGGAGCCCGCACGCTGCAACAAAAGATCCCGCGTGCCACAACTAAGACCTGACCCAGCCAGTAAATGAATGAATGAATCAATCAATCAATCGATCAATCAACAACAAAAAAACCCCGTGAGCTGAATGACAAGAAGAATCCAGCCGCACAAAGAGCTGAGGGGGAGCCTTTTAGGCAGAGGCAACAGCTGATGCAAAGGCCCTGACGTGGAAATGAGTCTGGTGTCTTTTTGGAAAGACAGTCAATGTCGCTGGAGGTCGGGGAGCAGGAGAGCCAGATGTGAAGGACGTGGGAAGACCGGCAGGAGCCCGGTCGCAGAGGGCCTTCAGGGCCAGAGAGAGGGTCTGACTTTGACTGCGGGTGTGTGGGAGGCCCGTCAGAAGGGGGTTTGAGCAGGGACTGGTGGGTTCCCATTTGCGCCTTGAGCATCCTGGGTGCTGGTGGCGGCTGGAGTCTGGGCGCTGGTGTCAGGGTGGCAAGAGCAGGGAGGAGGTCACTGCAGCACCCTGGCTCCCGCGCGGGCGCAGGCGAGGAGGTCCACAGACGTGGGCGACTCGGGCCATGCTTTGGACTAACAGGACTCTATCAAGGATGGGAAGTTGGAAATGAAAGAAAGGATCATTCCTGTCCTCGCAATGTGAGTGTGAATTGAGCGTGTGGTCCATGGGAAGCTCATGCTTCCTGCGGTGGGAGTGATGCAAAATCTCAGCCTCTGTGTACCAGTGCCACGTCAAATCTCAGAGGCACAGTTTGGGGTGAAGTAGAAAATGAGAGCTTTATTACTTTGCCAGGCAAAGGGGGACACAGCGGGCTCCTGCCCTGAAAAACTCTATGTCCCAAGCCCAGAGGATTTGATGAGTGGTTTTATAACAACAGTCCAAGGGTGGTGTCTCTGAGGCTCCGGACGCACAGGCTCAGTGGCCACGGCTCACGGGCCCAGCCGCTCCGCGGCACGTGGGATCCTCCCGGACCGGGGCACGAACCTGCGTCCCCTGCATCGGCAGGCGGACTCTCAACCACTGCGCCACCAGGGAAGCCCTTCATCTGCTCATCTTGATGAGCTTCTCTGGTCCCTTGAATCCGGCCTCAGGTGGTTTCTTGGCTGCTCCTCCCTTGACTAGCAACTTTTTGAATCTGCCCTTTGGAACTCAGGGAAGGTCATGGAGGCTGGAGTCTTGCCTACAAGAAATGGGGGACAAAAAAGGTCTCTGTGCCCCGGAGCCCCACAGGGCCCCACTCGCTTTCAGGAAGTTCATTTACTTTTCTGTTTTTTTTTAAATTTTTCTTTTACTTTTGGCTACATTGGTTCTTCATGGCTGCACGCAGGCTTTCTCTAGTTGCGACGAGCAGGGGCCCCTCTTCATTGCGGTGCGCGGGCTTCTCATTGCGGTGGCTTCTCCTGTTGCGGAGCACGGGCTCTAGGAGCGCGGGCTTCAGTAGTTGTGGCTCGCGGGCTCCAGAGCGCAGGCTCGGTAGCTGTGGCGCACGGGCTGAGTTGCTCCGCGGCACGTGGGATCTTCCTGGACTAGGGCTCCAACCCGTGTCCCCTGCATTGGCACGTGGATTCTTAACCACTGCGTCACCAGGGAAATCCCTTCTGTTTTTTTTAGTGAAGGCTGAGGAGGGATGTTCTGCTGAAAGGAAGGAAGGGTTCAGAGCAGAGAACCGTGGTTCTCAAACGTTGGCGTGAGTCAGAATCACAGGGGAGATTGTGTTAAAATACACAGCGGCACCCCCCCCCCCCAAGTTCCTGATTCAGCAGGTCTGATGTAGCACCTAAGCATCTGTGTTTCTAGCATGCTCCCAGGTGATGCTGGAGCTGCCGTCCTGGGCTCCCACTCAGAGGGGGAATGGTAAACGCGATTAAGGAGAGTGTGGGGGGCATGTCTTGAAGACTGAGAAGGCAGACACAGGGGTGTTTCTGGGAGGGTGTGTGCCCATCAGAGATGTGTGGCCACTGTGACCCGTAGACCATACAGCACCAGGGGTCCATGCAAAACCCAGCTGAACTCCAGGAAGCAGATCCATCTGCAGAGAGAAAGCTTGGTTTGGCCCTACATCCCAAGGATGTTGGATGAATCTACACTCACTCACACACTTTAAGTTACAATAAGAAATGTTTAGAACAGAATTCCCTTGGCATTATTACCTACAATAAACTTTATGCTTAATTCTGGGACTGTAGAACTATTCCAGTTTGGAAGACAATTTAGTGGTTATCTTGAGATTGAAAAAATATATATCCTAAAACCCACGCACGGCAGTTGTCATTGCTCCTTAATATTCTTCAAAAGGTCAACTCAGTGTGATAGGTTCATGATAGAGTACAATGCATCTCAAGGAGAACAAATCAAATCTGTTCTCTTCCTCCTTAAGGTAGAAACTGGACTTTTATCAAATGCCTTTATGCATGTTGGAACAGTTTTATACTCTTTCACTTATTTTAAATTCTGTTTATCTATTACTGAGGTGAATTATATGAATTCATTTCTAATGGGAAATAATTCTTTCATACATAATGAGTTAAGCTTGGTCATGAAACCCCAATACAAACAAACCTCTAATTCGAAAAACAAAACAAAATGTTTAGGGTTTGTATATTTTAGTTTTGGGATTGCTTGCTGTAACCCAAATTTTCAATTATTCAACCAATGTCAGGTCCTAATGGCTTTGGATCTTAGGACTTCTCCGGTTCTCAAATATGTTGTAGCAAGTCACAGAAACATTCAATAATTCCATGTGCTTATCAAAAATGGTAGTATTCTTTGACCCAAACCATGTAAACGTTCTCATCATACACACACACACACACACACACACGCACGCGCACGCGCATGTGCAACTGAAAAATTTACCTCAACTTGCCATATAAATTTAATTCAATAGTAACCAGAGAAAGAAAGTGAACATAATTTCTGTGTTCTATGTAACCAATTGTGGAATCAGGTCAGGTGCAGCATACACGTATTAACCAACCACTGTATAAAAGTTTGGTTCCTTGAGAGATGCTAAAAATAGTATTTTAGGGGACTTCCTTTGTGGACCAGTGGTTAAGACTCCTCCTGTCAATGCAGGGGACACGGGTTCGAGCCCTGGTCCGGGGAGATCCCACATGCCACAAAACAACTGAGCCTGTGCGCCACAACTACTGAGCCTGCACTCTAGAGCCTGCAAGCCACAACTACTGAGCCCACATGCCACAACCACTGAAGCCTGCACTCCTAGAGCCCATGCTCCGCAACAAGAGAAGCCACCGCAATGAGAAGCCCGCGCACTACAATGAAGAGTAGCCCCCGCGCACAGCAACTAGAGAAAGCCTGCGGGCAGCAATGAAGACCCAACACAGCAAAAAAAAAAAAAAAATATATATATATATATATATATATATATAGTATTTTACCTCTTCCAGATGTTCAACAAACTTCATCTTGTTGGTGATATAAAATCTTCACACTAGAAACAAGAACAATGTAAAATAGATTAAAATCAAGCGCTTCAGTTCAAAAAAGCCCTGCTCGGTCTTACCTCTGTGAGTTTGCTGAAATTGGCATTCTATCTACAGCTTCTATCGCTGACCCTGTCTGCAAAAATCATCTTTCTCCTTCAAGTACTACTTCTTACACGAATCTTAAAAAAAATTTTCCCATCTCAGCATGATAATTTGCTTTCAATATGTTTAAAAATATATTATTTGATATTTGCAAAATATTGAACGTAACACATGATGTTCACTAAAGTATAATAATATACTGAATACTTGGACCCAGCCCCCAAACTAAGAACTAGAGAATCACCAATGACTTGTATCCACATACGCGATACTTCCCTATACCCATCCTAGGTAATTACAATCTGAAATTTGGTGGTTTTCAAGCCTTTGCTTTTTTGTTTGTTTGTTTGTTTTTAGGTTATATGACTTTCCCCCATATATTCTTTTTTTAATTGAAGTATAGTTTACATTCGAAAAATGCACAGATTTTAAGTGTATAGTCTGATGAGGTTTGGAAAATCTTTACACCCATGGAAACACTATCCCATTTAAAAATATATATTTCCATTTCCCCAGAAAGTTCTTTGCATCCTCTCCCATCCAATCCTCTCTCCCCTGGCAGATGCTGCCTCTATTCTTTTTTTCTCTCTGCATAAATTAGTTTCACCTGTTTGAGAATTCCATATAAATGGAATCATACAATATTTACTCTTTTGTGCCCAGTTTTTAAAAAAATTATTGTTCATCATAATGTTTTTGAGTTTCATCCACGTTATTGAGAGTATCCACAGTTATTTTTTTTTCTTGTGGAGTATTTTATTGTATGAATCTACGACACCGTGGTTACCCATTTATTTGTTGATGAGTATTTAGGCTGCTTCCAGTTTGAGGCTGTTACCAATAATACTGTGATGGATATTCTTTTTTGTGTACCTCATTGTTTATTTAAATATGTATGTATGCTGGTTTATTATTTAGTTTTGCTGGGTTTTGAGCTCTCTAGAAATGGGATCATGTTACAATAAGTCTTCTGGGACTTTTTTTTCCTGCTAGCATTTTGTCTCCAGAGTTAATCTATGTTATGACATGCAATGGATTTTTTAACATAGCTCTTACAGGCAGCCATCGTGTTAAATTATCTTACTATTTTAAAGTAGATATATAATCTTCAAATAATAACTGTCCTGTTTCTTCCTTTCTACTCCTTATGCCTTAAATTTATTTTTCTTGGTATTGCATGCTCTAGAATGTCAGTAAGTTTGGAGAAAAAGCAGTGACAGTGACATTTGTGACTTGCTCCTGATTTTAAAAAAAAAATACTTTGAACATTTTGATGTTTATAGTGTTTGTTTATATTCTCTTTATCAGGCTAAGGAAGTTTTATCCTAATTCTAGTTTACTAAAGTTTTTTTGTTTTTAATCAAAATGATTAGAAAATTTTATCAATACTTTTTTTTCATCCATTGAGATAGATTACCCAATGTTTTTTTCTCATTCATTTGACTACCCAGAGTTAGCCAAACTCAAGGTGAAGGGTACAGTCCTCCAGACTACCAAGTCTTCTCAAGACTTCTGACACCAGTCTCAAGTTCAGGGGTCCCCAAGGCCAACTCCACTTAGACCAGCTGGCTACAAATTCAGTGGTCTGGACTCTTAGGATCACTAGAACAACTCACAGACTTAGGAAAGTGCTATACATAACTACAGGTTTTTTTAAAAAATAAATTTATGTATGTATGTATGTATTTTAGGCTGTATTGGGTCTTCGTTGCTGTGTGCGGGCTTTCTCTAGTTGCAGCGAGAGGGGTCTATTCTTCAGTGCGGTGCGCAGGTTTCTCGTTGCGATGGCTTCTCTTGTTGTGGAGCACGGGCTCTATATGGTTTTATTGTAGCAAAAGGATACAAAACAGAACCAGCTAAGGGAAGAGATACAGAAGGCAGAATATGGAACTAGGATGGTTTCAGACACAAAGCTTCTGTGTCCTCAGGGATGCACTGCCCTCCCAGCATCAGTGTATGGCAATATGCCGAGTGCTGTGAACCCAGGAAGCTCCCCTAAGCTTTGCTGTCCATATTTTTCATTGAGTCTTCGTTATATAGGTCTGGCTGATTAAATTATTGTCCACGTGGTTGACTTCAATTTCCAGCCAGTCTCCCCCCAAACCCAGGTCAGGCTGGATTCACGTGGCCCAAAGCCCCAAGTCTCTAATCACCTAGTTGGTCTTTCTGGCATGGCCAGTCTCCACCCTGAGTCATTTTATTAGCATAAACTCTCAGGCGTGGCCCGAGGGGCCCACCATGCATAACAGAGACACTCTTATTACTCAGGAAATGTCATGAGTTTAAAGGTTACCTCCCAGGATCTGGGACAAAGGCCAGTTCTGTCTTTGGGTAAAGTTAATTCTTCACTACACAATGACATTCATACGTTTCCTCATGTCAATCCAACCTTGCATTCCTGGAATAATATAACACTATCTGTTTTAAACATTGCTGGATACATTTTGCTAATTTTTAAAAGAATTCTGCACCAATGTTTACGAATGAGATTAACATACTTTTCCTTTCTCTTACTGACCTTGCTTGATTTTTAAAATTAAGATTATAGTGAGCTCATAGAATGAGCCAGAGAGCACTTTTTCTTTCTGTGTGCTAGAAGAATTTTTGTTAGGTTGGAATGACAGGTCCCCTGAAATTTTGAAGAACTCACCTGTAAAATTCTGAGCCTGGTGTTTTGCTGTGGAGGGAATTTTAATACTGTTTCAATTTTTAAAAATAATGATAGGACTATTCAAGCTTTCTATTTCTTCCTTAGTCATAAATAACATTTTTCTAGAAATTTGTCTATTTCATCTAATCGTCAAATATATCAGCATAAAACTGTTTATTGTATTCATTTATGTTTTTCCTCTCTGCTGTATTTGTAGTTAAATACGTTTGGCTGTGTTTGTGATTAAATATTTCTGCCTTTTCTTTTTTTCTTGATCAATATCACCAGAGACTGGCCTATTTTATTAGTGTTTCCAAAGGACCAGCCTTAGGCTTTGTTGATTCTTTCTACTATATGGTATTTCCCCCGTATTCATTGATGCCTGCTCTTTTCTTTATCTTTCCTTTCTCTTTCTTTAGATATATGTTGTGATTTTTTTTTTTTTTTTTTTTGCCGGTTGCGTGCCTCTCACTGTTGTGGCCTCTCCCGTTGTGGAGCACAGGCTCCGGACGCGCAGGCTCAGCGGCCATGGCTCACGGGCCCAGCCGCTCCGCGGCATGTGGGATCCTCCCGGACCAGGGCACGAACCCGTGTCCCCCGCATCGGCAGGGAGACTCTCAACCACTGCGCCACCACGGAAGCCCATGTTGTGATTTTTTTACCTAACATTTTTAGTTGGAGTTAACTCATTAATTTTCAGCCCTTATTCTTTGCAAATATAAGTATTTAAGACCATTCAATTCCCTCTGAGTGCAGTTTTCACTATAATACACAAGTTCTATGTGTTTTTCTTTTTATTATTTTTCCAAGTATCTCTAAATTTTCATTCTAATTTCTTTTTTGTCATGAATTATTTAGAAGTCTGTTTTTTAAATTCCAGAATTTAAAACGCCTTATCTTTTTGTTATTGACTCTACTTAATTACATTGTGTTCAAAGAATGTGATGGATATGATATTTATTTTTTGAAATTTGTTGAGATGTGCTTTATGACCTAATATCTGATTAATTTTTGTATCTGTTTCATGTGTGCTTAAGAAAAATGGGTATATTCTCTAATGATTGTATTCAGGATTTTACATATGTTCATTAGATCAAGGTGGTTAATCTAATAGTCCAAATATATTTATTATTTTTTGCTGCTTGATTTATCAATAATTGAGAGAGAAATGCGGGTGGATTTGTCAATTTCTCCCTGTACTTCTATCATTTCTTATTTATATGGTGTGATTTTTATTAGGTGCATATCCATTTAGAATTCTTATATCTTCCTGGTAAGTTGAAAATTTTTCCATGATTTAGTAACACTTTTTGTCTTAGAGTTCATTTTTTTGTGATATTGATGAAGATATGCCAGTTCTTCTTTGGTTACTATTTTCCTGGTATACCTTTTTCCATCCTTTTACTCTCAAACTTTCCATGTCCTTTTGCTTTAGTTATCTCCCAGACAGGACTTCTCCCAGTATGATAATGTCTGACTTTTAACTTATGGGTTTAATCCCTTTATATTTGGTAGAATTATGACTATTGTGACACATAAATTTCCACCATCTTAATGCAGGTGCAGTGGAGAATGAGTACCCCAAAATC
Organism: Kogia breviceps; assembly: GCF_026419965.1. Taxonomy (NCBI): domain Eukaryota; kingdom Metazoa; phylum Chordata; class Mammalia; order Artiodactyla; family Physeteridae; genus Kogia; species Kogia breviceps. The sequence continues at coordinate 196,394,185 of NC_081310.1, read as the reverse complement.
ATATATCTTTGGCAGTCATCAAAGCAAGTGATCTGACAACTTAGACATGTTGATTGCCTTTGACTCTTCCTCAGTAGGGTTTTTATTAAGTTTTACATCTTGAGAAAATGTTACTTTCTGATTAGGTATAGGGATGGAACCAAATCTTCGGGAAATTAACGAATCCACATAATTTCTCAAAGTGTTTCTCAGGGAAATCTGAGAGGTAACGGAGTGCTGGGGAGAAAGCATGGGTTTCAGTGCTGGGCAAAATTGGCTGCTAATCTTTTCTCGGCCCCTTTCTAGCCGTGTGATTGAGGGTACATTCCTCAATCTCTCTGAGTCTCTTTCTTCATCTGGAAATAAAGAATCATCACACCTGCTGGGACTTCCCTGGAGGTCCAGCAGTTAAGACTGCAATTCCACTGCAGGGGGCATGGGTTCGATCCCTGGTCAGGGAACTAAGATCCTGTGTAACGCATGGTGTGGCCAAAAAAAAAAAAAAAGAAAAAAAAGGAATCATCACATCTGCCTCCCTGAGATTCTGCCCCTGTGGATGGGATCACCTGGCATAGAGCAGGTGCTCAGAGAATGTTCTCACTCTCTGTTTCTCCTTCCTCTTTCCAAGGGCACGGCCTCGATGATGTCAAGAGCATTTTGTAAATATTACAAATAAGATGTGTCACTGTGATTATTACTTACTAAAATCACTTTGCTTCCTGACTTAGGTGATTCATCTCAACTAAAAGAAAGATTTGAACAAAACAATAAGTGCCTCATTTCAGTAGCCTGTTCTGTGTTGGTCATGATGTCATCTACACTGGCATCAATTTCAGGTAATTACTGAGTTTTCTGAAGCTTTCTGTTTGCATATTTGTCTGAGGGCAGTTAAAGTGTGACTTAGGTGATATGATTGTATTCTCAGGAATTCACAGAGATCAAAACACAGGTCTGAAAAGGTGCCAGAGGAATAAGAAGTTCCCAACATGTAAGAATAGAAAAGCACAAGAAAGTAAAAACAAAGTCGGCATCTTGTATAAATAAGGAACTTAAAAAGCCTCTCTTTTCTGGCCTCTTTTGACCCATCAGATGCTAATGAAACAGGGTGTTAATAATCTGTCGCAGATTTCATCTTGCTCCTTCTTTTCCACATTTTTTTCATCATCAAATATTTTTAGTGTCCGTAGGTGTGAAATAGTTTTGATGTGATTGTCATTTGGCCAGAAGGTATTTGAGTATCACTCTGTGCTCAGCTTTTTGTTGTTGCTGTTCATTCTCTCCAGCAGTTTGGAATCTAGTAAGGAATCTCACAGGGAAGGCGACACAGAGCAAGTGTGAGAATGCACACAGAAACTACGCTACACGTTTGTTCGTGTTTTTCATGCACGCCATGGTTTGACTGAGGTGGAAACATGGGATAATCAGAAAAGGTTTACTAGAGAGGATGCTGGTGCCTAGAATCTTGTCCCGATGGTGATGGCCACTTTCTGACTCTGATCTTGGGCAAGCTGCTTTACTTCCCTGTGCCTCAGTTTCTTCAACCCTGAGTAGTGATTGGTGCTGCCTTCTTTAGAGGGTATTTGTAAGGATTAAATGAGTCAGTATCTGTAAAGCACTTGCTGTGGTCCAGAGCTTCCCAACCTGTCCGCAGAGTATACAGACTTCAAGTGGTTGAGAGACCTATTGGTCCAGACACCTGGCTATGAGTTTCCCCATCTGTTTCCCCAGCACGCCTAAAACATTGCATTTTCTATGATGGCCGTGAGACAACAAAGCCCGAGGGCACTGTTAGGTCAGGTTCTCTGGCCCTGAGGATGTGGGTGTCCTGGCAGATGAATGCATTGGTGCAGCAAGACGAGGCCACCATTAACACTCTGTACTTGGTCTGTTGACATCAGAGGTTTTTGAACTTTTATTTGATCTGTTGGCAGCAAAAGTATTTGATGCTTGGGAGCACAGCCAAGAACTAAAACAACTGAAGTGATTTGTGCCTCTTCTATTACAAGAGTTGGAATGTGTTTTGAATTGAAAATGTGAAAAATGATTCTTGGGCATAAACATTTGTACTAGAGGCTAGATTCCTACTCCTTCCTTCCATTTCTCAGATAAATGAAAAGCTGTCACTCCTTAGGAAGTGTGATTTTGTGGAACAGCTGACTCCCTGCTGCCCCGATTTTCATGTGACCAGTGGCGCTAGGGATGTAGGGCTTTGGACTGGATGAACTCAGTTAAACAAGAAGACAGCCTGGTGCTCCTTGTGGAAGGTGGGTCTCTGGGCACATACGTTTCCTCAGAATAATCTCAATGCCTTTGTGTATGTTTGACAATTTCCATAATTAAAAGTTTTAAACATTTGCTCAGATAAATAAAAGACCTTTATCTAGCATAAAGAATGATATGGAATTATGATTAACTGTGCTATTTATAGTCTTAAGAAATTTTTTAAACAACCAGAAAGTCTCTGTTGCGTGTTGTCTGATTTCTCTCCTTTCTGTCATTTTGAGAATAGAGTTTATGAAAAGCAATAGATCATAAGTTAAGGTTCATTGGTATCAATTAATAATTGATAATAATAATAATAACAGCAGCAGTGAACACATATACTTACACTTAAGATAAGATGGGCATGCTTTTAACCACTTGGCATGTATTATAGAGTTCTCACCATAACCCAACGAGGCAGGTATTTTATTATCCCCATTTTATGGATGAGGAGACTGAGGCACAGAGAGTAACTTGCTCAAGGTCACCCAGCCTGTATGCGACAGAACCAGGATTCAAACCCAGGTCATCTGGCCCCATAGTTCATGCTCTTTGACTATATAGGGTTGCACCAAAATTTAGCTTTGGCCTCAGTATTTGTCCAAAATCTTCCTTTGACTTTGGTTTTGGAAGGGGAGCCAGATGCCCACCTCAACACTGTTTCTGGCATCCTGGACCTTGTGTGTGTGATTGCAAGGGCTGCCACCATAACTGATCAGCTTAATGTCAGGATTATAAATAAGAAGAGAATCAGGATATTGCCTTAATGTTGATAAATTCCCTTTCAAAATATAGTTAAGTATTTTAGATGCTCCTTGGAGAAAATATCTCCTACGTGATCTTTATTTCAAAATTCTGTCAATCAGCTGAAGAATAAATGCATAATTATTATCGCAAAAAAACCGCTACAGTAATTGGTGACTTTGAGAGATGTTCATTTTATGTGTAAAAACAATTATTAAGAATATCCAACACGGGACTTCGCTGGTGGCGCAGTGGTTAAGAATCCACTTGCCAGTACAGAGGACACGGGTTCAAGCCCTCATCCGGGAAGATCCCACAGGCTGTGACAACTAAGCCCGTGAGCCACAACTACTGAACCTGTGCTCTAGAGCCTGTGAGCCACAACTACTGAGCCCACGTGCCACAACGACTGAAGCCCACGTGCCTAGAGCCCATGCTCTGCAGCAAGAGAAGTCATTGCGATGAGAGGCCCGTGCACCGCAACGAAGAGTAGCCCCCACTAGCTGCAACCAGAGAAAGCCCACGCGCGGCAACAAAGACCCAAAGCAGCCGAAAATAAATAAATTAATTTTTAAAAAATTTTAAATTAAAATTTTAAAATGGTACAAATGACAGATGTAAAAAAAAAAACTTATTAAAAAATATTAAACCCAGTCATTCCACTCCTGGGTATATATTTGAAAAAAAACAAAAACACTAATTTGAAAAGATACTTGCACCCTAATGTTCATAGCAGCATTATTTACAATTACCAAGACATGGAAACAACCTAAGTGTCCATCAACAGATGAATGGATAGAGAAGCTGTGGTATATATATATATATATATATATATTTATATATATACAATGAAACACTACTCAGCCATAAAAAAGAATGGAATTTTGCCTTTTGCAGCAACATGGATGGACCTGGAGGGTATTATGCTAAGTGAAATAAGTCAGAGAGAAAGACAAATACTGTATGATATCGCTTATATGTGGAATCTAAAAAAATCAATAAAGTAGTAACTATAACATAAAAGAAGGAAACTCACAGATATAGAGAACAAACTAGCAGTTACCAGTGGGGAGGGGCGAGGAGCTATAAGAAGGTGGGAGAGTGGGAGGTACAAACTATTAGGTGTAAGATGGGCTCAAGGATGTATTATGTAACATGGGAAATAGAGCCAATATTTTGTAATAACTGTAAATGGAAAGTAACTCTAAAAAATTGTATAAAAATTTAAAGAATATTCAAAAAGATTAATAAATAGCAAAATAGGTTGACATTTAATAAGAATAGTGAGAGTGTGTTTGCTGGATAACTTTTAAAAGAACATTGTGCCAACAAAGGTTTATAGAAATATAAATAATTGTATAAGGCAGAGTAAGAGAGGTTTGATTATATCAGCATTCTAATGGCTGTGGAATTACTTAGGGACTTGCATTCATAACATTAAAGCAAAACATTCAAGGACTCTAATGTATAGTTTAATCCATTTAGGTGATGGGTCTTTTGAGAAAAAGCCTCATTTGGAAAGTTTTCATGTTTTGTAGGATAAATTAAAAGCAGAACATCAAAGTTTCACAAAGAAACAGTCTCCAAACTCATGTATAATATATTAATGATAACTGATCATCTATCCGGACATAGTACAGAATATAAAAAGTGTGAATAAGTGGACAAGGTGTTAGAGAAAAGTTTACTCTTCCATTGTTAGATGAAAATGCACACCTATTTAATATTTTAACTGTGCCTACAGGAGAGATATAGCTCACAGAGCTGAGAACATTTTTCCATAGTAGAATGTTAAACCTTTAAAATTTAACAATCCTATTTTAAAAGTTCTAAGTCTTAAATATTTAAAATAAAATTTCAGATATTCTATTATATCGTAGAAGTTTATATTATAATTATTTATCTTAGATCAAACATTGGCCTTAATAGTTGAACATTCAATATTTGGCCCAACTCTGCATTCACTGAACCTCTAGTAGCCAAAGTTCTATAAAATCGGAATGAAATTAAGTGTTACCTTTAAAATGATAAAATCCAGCAGATAATTACAAGGCAGTAGTTATAGAAGAAAAAGTAGTCATTCAAATATGGGATAGGGAAGAACTTAACTAGATCCGAGAAAGGAAGAAAAAGAGCATGGGATCAGGGGTGACCTCAAGCTGAGAGACACTTGGCATTAAAAACAAGTTTGTTCTCTCTGGACCTTGTAAATCAACTATACTTCAATCAAATTAAAAACAAAAGCAACAACAACCACTGCACTGGTATGATTTGGGGGGTAAATCCTTCTCTGTGTTTTACAACCGTCAAACATTTATGCAATGTTATACTCAGCAAGAGCTGACATGACATGTCAGACCCCATACAGGATAGACCCTAAACAAGGTGTAGAATTAATCATAAAAATAAGTTTTTTAGTGATGAGTTAAATACGCTGGAATTGTTTCATCAATAAAACAGTTGATCAAGTGGCATCTTGATTATTTTTTCAGGAATGTGAAGGGTTTTTAATGGAAGTATGCAAATATATGTTCTCCATGTCTATGGCTGTCTGAAAAAGAGGAAAGTCTTTTAAATAAAATCACACTTCTTAAGGAAGATTTGAAAGATGTGAAGCCTCCATAAACTTATCAATCCAAAGGTAGTTAGTGAGGTCAGATTATTTGTCAGGCACTGTATTAGGCGCTGGGGGCAAATGGGCAAGTGGACCTAAACCTTGACGACAAGATGGGAAGGACCCTGCCCAGGCCTGGGGCTCAGGCCTCTGTGCTTATCTCAAGCATACTGAAATATTGGGGGCCTGAAAAATTGTACTGACTACTAAATATAGGAGAAAAAACCCTGAAAGAGAGTAATGTTTAAATGTCTCTGAAATGTAGCACGATGTCAACCTTGTTGGTTTATAATTCGTAAACATCTTGTCACATTAGAAAGCTATCTGTGGACTACATATCTTCCCTCTTGCACAAATGTCCAAGTTTGCATGATGATTGCTGAGGAAGTCACAACAATTAGTTGTTTGGAGCATAATAATTTCAAAAGCAAAATTACAAACTTGTTTCAAATATTTCATGGACAGAAGCCCAGTTAACACAGGGCTCAGGTGCTCTTTACTCTGTCTGAGACAGTGTGGGGTAGGGTCCCCCCCTATAAGAGCCCCTAGGTCTAAGTCTTGGAATGGACAAGAGACTTGTTTTGTTTCTCTGATTACAGAAGTGCACACTCTTTGCATACTTCAAAAGATCCTAGAAGGTACGCAATTGGAAATTTCAGATAATACCCCACTTAGAGACAACCCTTATAACATTTTGATTCAAAATACCTTCCATTTTTTTTCTATGCCTCAATACACATAAATGGATTTTAAAACAGCTTGATTGAGATATAATTCACATGCCATTTAATTCACCCATTAAAAGTGTACAATTCAGTGGTTTCTAGTATATTCAGCAAGTGGTGCAACCATCCCCACAATCAATTTTAGACCATTTTTATCATCCCCAAAATAAACCCTGGACCCATTAACAGTCACACAACATTTCACTCCAAACCACTCCCAGCCTAGCCCGAGGCAACCACTAATCTACTTTCTATTTCTATGGATTTGCCTGTTCTGGACATTTCATATAAATGGAATTAGACAACGTGTGCCTGGCTTCTGTGCCTGGCTTCTTTCATGAAACATAATGCTTTCAAGTTTCATCCACGTTGTAGCATGTATCAGTACTTCATTCTTTTTATGGTAAATAATATTCCATTGCATCTGCATAGACCATATTTTATTTATCCATTCATCAGTTGATGGACATTTGGGTTATTTTCACTTTTTGGATCTTATGAATAATGCTTCTGTGAAATTTGTATACAAGTTTTTGTGTGGACATAGATTTTTATTTTTCTTGGGTGTATACCTAGGAACGGATTTGCTGGGTCAGATAGTGACTCTACGCTTAATCTTTTGAGGAAATGCCAACCCATTTTTCAAAGCAACTGCACCATTTTACACTCCCACCAGCAGAGTCTGAGGATTCTAATTTCCGCACGTCCTCACCTCACCAACACTTATTATTATTATTATTATTATTATTTTTGTGTGTGTGCGGTATGCGGGCCTCACTGTTGTGGCCTCTCCCGTCGCGGAGCACAGGCTCCGGACGCGCAGGCTCAGCGGCCACGGCTCACGGGCCCAGCCACTCCGCGGCACGTGGGATCTTCCCGGACCGGGGCACGAACCTGCGTCCCCTGCATCGGCAGGCGGACTCTCAACCACTGCGCCACCAGCGAAGCCCAACATTTATTATTTTTGATCAAGCCATCCTAGTGGGTGAGAAGTGGTTTGTAAGAAGGAAGAGGAGGAAGAGAAAAGAGACGAGCTCATTTAATATGCATTTTTATTACTTTTTAAAGTAACATTTACTGGTAGATATCACTCCAAGTCAATAAATAGAATAATTTTAAATACCTGCATGGTATGCCATTGAAAGGTAGTACAATAACTTAATTCAGGGTTCCCCAAGCCCCAGTCTAAGGCCTGTTAGGAACCGGGCCGCGCAGCAGGAGGTGAGCAGCGGGCAAGCGGGTGAAGTTTCACCTGCCGCTCCCCATCTCTTGCATTACTGCCTGAACCCACCCCCCCAACTCCACCCCCGCCCCTGGGCGTGGAAAAATTGTCTTCCAAGAAACCGGTCCCTGGTGCCAAAAAGGTTGGGGACCGCTGACTTAATTAGCCCCTCTTGTTGGACATTGTACTTGCTTTCAATTTTTGCTATTATACCCAGCCCTGCAGTGGCTAGCCTTACACTTCTGTGTGTATGTTTGTACATTTGTCCTTTTATGGCTCCTTAGGTTAAAACACTGAACTCTCTAAGATCTTTGATAGGTATTGGCAAATATCTTTACAGAAAGATTCCACCAACGTATCTCCCACACATATCTTTATCCATAGTGGTTCCTATATTAAATTTTAAAAAATATAATAGTATAAAAAAATCTCATTTTAATTCAAATAACTTTTGTAGTCCATCAGTCATAAAAAAATTGTCTAGTCATAGTCTATTTTTCTACTGGAGAATTTATCTTTTTTTGTTGATTTGTAAGACCTCTTTATATAATTTAACCTGTGTTTTTTTTTGCAGAAAATATGTTTGTCATCAGTCTTCTTTTTTTTTTTTTTGCGGTACGCGGGCCTCTCACTACTGCTGTGGCCTCTCCCGTTGCGGAGCACAGGCTCCGGACGCGCAGGCTCAGCGGCCACGGCTCACGGGCCCAGCTGCTCCGCGGCACGTGGGATCTTCCCGGACCGGGGCACGAACCCGTGTCCCCTGCATCGGCAGGCGGACTTTCAACCACTGCGCCACCAGGGAAGCCCTGTCATCAGTCTTTTAACCTTGATTATGGTATTTTTGTATTAAGAAATATAAATATTATGTATTAAAATCTCAGGATTTTGAAAATTATGGTTTCTTGCTCTGGTATAGAATGTTCTCCCTCATCCCTACAGTACAACAATATTTACTTATGCTTTCATCAAATACTTTAATATATTTTTTCAACATTAATGTTTTAATCCATTTAAAATTTTATTTTTCTATAAGATGTGAGGTAGGGATCTAGCTTTTTTTTTTTCTTTTTCACAAATCATAAGTCAGTTGTCCCCAAACTGTTAAATAATCTTTTTTTTTTTTTTTTTGCGGTACGCAGGCCTCCCACCGCCTCCCCCGTTGCGGAGCACAGGCTCCGGACGTGCAGGCTCAGCGGCCATGGCTCATGGGCCCAACCGCTCCATGGCACGCGGGATCCTCCTGGACCGGGACACAAACCCGTGTCCCGAAAGCGTGTCCCCTGCATCAGCAGGCGGACTCTCAACCACTGCGCCACCAGGGAAGCCCTAAATTATCTTTTTAAGATGATTTAATATGCCATCTTTTGTCATAGACTCAATTGCACATTGACTTGGGTCTGTTTCTAAATTTACTTTTCTCTTGTCTAAATTTACTTGTCACTTGTTATTCTAGTGACTATAGCTTAATAATGGGTTTAAAAACTTTTAGAGCAAATTGCCCTTCGATACCACTTTTCCAAAAAAAAAAAAAAAAAGTTTTGGCTATTCTTCATACAACTGTCCCAAACAAATTTAATAATCATTTAGTTGAGTTGACTTGTGTTACATTTATAGTTTAACCTGGGGGAGAACTGATCGCGGTATTAGTCCTGGTCTCTGCAGGAAGCAAGTGGCTCACTCACATTGGGTGATTTTAGCAAATGTATGTACAAAGTCCTGGGCTATTTACTGGGGCGAGAAACTGAGACAGGGGTGAGATGTAGGGACCAGGAACACGCTGAGAAAGGGTGGCTATTATGGGGAGGTCCCCTGGCAGGAGCTGTGGCCTTTGGTCACTGCCTGCTGCTGGAGCCCCCCACTGACCAAACCCAGCCGAGGCCAGAGGTCAGAGGATCTGAGAGCAGGATGGGGAAGGATGGGGAGTAGGCCTAGGGGTCAAGGGCAAGTTGATCAGCAGAGCATGCTCGCCAGGTCAGGTCATTTGTACTCAAAGCTGAGATGGGAAGGTTACACACACACACACACACACACACACACACACACAGAGACTTAGTCATGGTAAGGGAGATCCACTCCCAGGGACTTCCCTCCCCCAATTTTACTAAAAGTTCCCAGTTTTTGTTGGGCAGGGGGCCCTTCCTGTGTGAGATCCTTTTTCTCTCCCTAATCATGCCTACCTTCCTCACTCAGGGTTGCCAGATTTTGCAAATAAAAATACAGGACAGCCAATTAAGGGTGAACTCAGACAAACTACGTGTCATGTTTTAGGACAAGCATGTCCCTTGCAACCTCTTATGTGGCGGCCCTCCCCCTCCCGGACGGGGCTCACAAGAGCGGGTATCACGTCCCAGACCTAGAACAGAGCACAGCTCCCACGGGGCCCTCAGGTGATCAGAATCACTAACAAAGTTTGACAGCCGTTCTTGTGGTCACATTTATTTAGAAAGCAGGGGGAGGGAGTATTTTAACTTTATTTTAATGCCGTCTTTACATGTTTCTTTGGTAGCCCAGGGAGAAGATGGGGAGGGAGGCGGTGTGCGGATAGAAACAATCTCTTCAGGAAGCCTGAAGCCACCTGGGACCTCGCCCTGCTTCCCACAGCCATGGTGACATCCGCCCAGCTGAGCCCCTGCCCGGCTCCCTGCAGTGGCCTTTCTCACACAGCTTCCATCCCAGAGGCTTCTGCGGCTAAGTGAGGGTTCACAGTGGCCTGGAAATGTCCCAGTTACATTTGCTGAGTTGTTTCAACAAAAAGTCAGGAGGAGGAGAGAGTCAAATGTGTACATAACTCTGGACACGCCTCTCACCCGTGTTCTTTAAAGACCATAACTGTGGATGATTTTGGTTTCCACTGACGCCCATGCAGGAAAAGGCTGGATCAAAGAATTCCTGAGAGTTCTTCCTCCTCTGTGATGGTTGAGTCTGTGAAGGGCTCACGAAGCCAGGAGTTTTGAGAGTAATGTCTGATGAGCCTCGGTCCAGCCTTCTGTGGCCAAGACAATTTTCTCTCCTCTGGATCCGTGAATAGCCAGCGTGTGTCTTCATTTCAAAAGGGAACAGAGAAGAACTTGGGAATTCAGGAGAAAAAGGCATCGCACCTGGACAAACAATTCAAAGCAGATGGTCCATATAACAAAGATCGGTCATGCTATGTTTCTAGAGAATCGCTCACACATTGCTCGGAGACTGATGATGAACTGTTTACCATCTCCCCCGGGAACTGGACGAGAGGAAATTGGTTCAAAATGCAACAGGAAGTTTACATTATAGTAGAAAAAAAAAATACACCCCCAGTAAGTGGTCCTTGATAATATTATCGTGTCTCTAGGAGGAGATACGTGTTCTGGTACTTGTTCACAGTACCAGAACAATGATACAGAGATTCTCGCACATACATCTTGTGTGGGCTCAAATCCCAGTGCTTTGAAATTGAGATAGATCAAAACCTCGCTGAAACCTATGAATAAACTAGCATCTCAGATGAAAACTTAAATGATGACAGATGTCTGAACGTGTGCTTGAGCACAGGCTTCGGCATCCTGCCCACGTTCGGTGTCGCTTCTTGAAAAGGCTCCTTTGGCATTTATTACACATGACATCACTTTCTCTTTTATGAGCTGAAATGATGAAATATCAAGAGAGGGAAATAAAGATATGGGACTGGGAGCTGGGAGACGTTTAGCTACGAGGACCTTCCTTATGACAATGACATAAGGAGGCTGATCCACTCAGCCCCCGCCTTGTTTGGACAGTGACTAGGCCATGAGAGTTGTTTCTGAAGCAACTAGAAATAGAATCAATTGCTGTTTGCTGTGATATCAAAAACATATGTCTTGGGCTGGGAAAAGAGAGAACGAGGAAGTAGCAAATGATTAGGGAGTATGTTTTAATCTATCTTGAGCTTTGGAACATTTACAGAAATAAATATATATT